>NC_086447.1:14232470-14552470 GCF_028390025.1 Pseudophryne corroboree
GACCTCTCCAGTAGGGCACAATGCTCTGCTCCTGCTCTTCCCTCTTACTGTATGATTACCATCACCTGTGCTGTACCCTAATACTGACCCAGAGCTCATACCTATGTCACACCTCCCAACATGACCTCTCCAGGAGGACACACTGCTCTGCTCCTGCTCTTCCCTCTTACTGTATGATTACCATCACCTGTGCTGTACCCTAATACTGACCCAGTGCTCACACCTATGTCATACCTCCCAACATGACCCTCTCCAGGAGGGACAGAATGCTCTGCTCCTGCACTTCCCTCTTACTGTATGATTACCATCACGTGTGCGGTACCCTAATACTGACCCAGTGCTCATACCTATGTCATACCTCGCAACATGACCTCTCCAGGAGGACACAATGCTCTGCTCCTATTCTTCCCTCTTACTGTATGATTACCATCACCTGTGCTGTACCCTAATACTAACCCCGTGCTCATACCTATGTCATACCTCCCAACATGATCCTCTCCAGGAGGACACAATGCTCTGCTTCTGCTCTTCCCTCTTACTGTATGATAACCATCACCTGTGCTGTACCCTAATACTAACCCCGTGCTCATACCTATGTCATACCTTCCAACATGATCCTCTCCAGGAGGACACAATGCTCTGCTTCTGCTCTTCCATCTTACTGTATGATTACCATCACCTGTGCTGTACCTTAATACTGACCCAGTGCTTATACCTATGTCATAACTCCCAACATGACCACCTCCAGGAGGACACAGTGCTCTGCACCTGCTCTTCCCACTTACTGTATGATTACCATCACTTGTGCTGTACCCTAATACTCAGGGCCGGTGCAAGGTTTCTCGTCACCCTAGGCAAAACTTCAGCCTGCTCGTAACCCCCCAGCGACCAAAAGCACACACCAGTACCCATTCTCCAGCCCATCATACACATTGAAACCAGGTAGAGCACACCGTTATACACATTGCACCAGGTAGAGCACGCCGTTATACACATTGCACCAGGTAGAGCACGCCGTTATACACATTGCACCAGGTAGAGCACGCCGTTATACACATTGCACCAGGTAGAGCACGCCGTTATACACATTGTACCAGGTAGAGCACGCCGTTATACACATTGCACCAGGTAGAGCACGCCGTTATACACATTGCACCAGGTAGAGCACACCGTTATACACATTGCACCAGGTAGAGCACGCCGTTATACACATTGCACCAGGTAGAGCACGCCGTTATACACATTGCACCAGGTAGAGCACACCGTTATACACATTGCACCAGGTAGAGCACACCGTTATACACATTGCACCAGGTAGAGCATGCCGTTATACACATTGCACCAGGTAGAGCACGCCGTTATACACATTGCACCAGGTAGAGCACGTCGTTATACACATTGCACCAGGTAGAGCACGCCGTTATACACATTGCACCAGGTAGAGCACGCCGTTATACGCATTGCACCAGGTAGAGCACGCCGTTATACACATTGCACCAGGTAGAGCACGCCGTTATACACATTGCACCAGGTAGAGCACGCCGTTATACACATTGCACCAGGTAGAGCACGCCGTTATACACATTGCACCAGGTAGAGCACGCCGTTATACACATTGCACCAGGTAGAGCACGCCGTTATACACATTGCACCAGGTAGAGCACGCCGTTATACACATTGCACCAGGTAGAGCACGCCGTTGTACACATTGCACCAGGTAGAGCGCGCCGTTGTAAACATTGCACCAGGTAGAGCACGCCGTTATACACATTGCACCAGGTAGAGCACGCCGTTATACACATTGCACCAGGTAGAGCATGCCGTTATACACATTGCACCAGGTAGAGCACGCCGTTATACACATTGCACCAGGTAGAGCACGCCGTTATACACATTGCACCAGGTAGAGCACGCCGTTATACACATTGCACCAGGTAGAGCACGCCGTTGTACACATTGCACCAGGTAGAGCACGCCGTTATACACATTGCACCAGGTAGAGCACGCCGTTATACACATTGCACCAGGTAGAGCACGCCGTTATACACATTGCACCAGGTAGAGCACGCCGTTATACACATTGCACCAGGTAGAGCACACCGTTATACACATTGCACCAGGTAGAGCACGCCGTTATACACATTGCACCAGGTAGAGCACACCGTTATACACATTGCACCAGGTAGAGCACGCCGTTATACACATTGCACCAGGTAGAGCACGCCGTTGTACACATTGCACCAGGTAGAGCACGCCGTTATACACATTGCACCAGGTAGAGCACACCGTTATACACATTGCACCAGGTAGAGCACGCCGTTATAGCTTCATGTTTTATTCTCATAGATCCTTAGCTTGGTCTAGTTGTGAGTGTGGCGCTGCCCTGATATTCCCAGTGCCACTCACAACTTGACCAAGCTAAGGATCTATGAGAATACAACATGAAGCTATTGTGCAGGCACTGCTGCTACCTGTGGTGCACCCGCTACTTCTGCTTGTGGCCAGACCTCAGTGGTTGTTTCAGCCATCCACTACTAGACATATGTCCCACATTAATAAAATGCCCTTATACACGTAACAGACATAATGGCCCTGTAACACAGCCAGTCTCTGTAACACTCTGTAACACTAACAATTGCAACCCCCACCCCCTCTACACCACTCACCCGGCTGGAGGTATTCAACAGTCACGGCCCCAGTAGGCTGAGAAGGAGTCTGGGACCTGGAAGCACCAGGGAGGAAGCAGCAGCAACGGAGGCAGACATGTGCAGATCACGGCCTCACCCACCGTCGGCTCTGCAACACCTCCGGCTCCTTGATGTGCTCCACCGCGAACAGTTTCCGCCCTCCGTTGCCTGCTCACTCCTGCCGCTACCAGCATGGGGAGGAGGGAGGTGGGTAACATGCGGGAGAGGGGGTCGGGATGAAATCGCGGCCGAGGCGGGTAATCGTGGGCGGGTGGCATGTGATCGCGAGCGGGCGGGCGGGCGGCATGTAATCACGAGAAGAGTGCGGGTGGGATGTAATCGCGGGAGAGAGGGTTGGTAACATGTGGGAGGGTGCTGTCATGGTGTTCACCGGGAATATGCAGGGTATCATCGCGGAGGTGGGGAGGAAGGTGCAGCATCTCTGCTCAGCTGTGAAGCTCAGCTGAGCTAGGGCAATAAACTAAGTACTCTTTCATCGGCAGCGTGCAGCGCCGCCCTCCAGTGGCCAGCGCTCATAGGCAGCTGCCTAAAGCTGCCTAGTGGTGGCGCCGGCCCTGCTAATACTGACCCAGTGCTCATAACTATGTAATACCTCCCAACATGACCTCTCCAGGAGGACACAATGCTCTGCTCCTGCTCTTCCCTCTTACAGTATGATTACCATCACCTGTGCTGTACCCTAATACTGACCCAGTGCTCATACCTATGTCATAGCTCCCAACATGACCCTCACCTGGAGGACACAATGCTCTGCTCCTGCTCTTCCCTCTTACTGTATGATTACCATCACTTGTGCTGTACCCTAATACTGACCCAGAGCTCATACCTATGTCATACCTCCCAACATGACCTCTCCAGGAGGACACAATACTCTGCTCCTGCTCTTCCCTCTTACTGTATGATTACCATCACTTGTGCTGTACCCTAATACTGACCCAGAGCTCATACCTATGTCATACCTCCCAACATGACCTCTCCAGGAGGACACACTGCTCTGCTCCTGCTCTTCCCTCTTACTGTATGATTACCATCACCTGTGCTGTACCCTAATACTGACCCAGTGCTCATACCTATGTCATACTCCCCAACATGACCTCTCCAGGAGGACACAATGCTCTGCTCCTGCTCTTCCCTCTTACTGTATGATTATCATCACCTGTGCTGTACCTTAATACTGACCCAGTGCTCACAACTATGTCATACCTCCCAACATGACCTCTCCAGGAGGACACAATGCTCTGCTCCTATTCTTCCCTCTTACTGTATGATTACCATCACCTGTGCTGTACCCTAATACTAACCCGTGCTCATACCTATGTCATACCTCCCAACATGATCCTCTCCAGGAGGACACAATGCTCTGCTCCTGCTCTTCCCTCTTACTGTATGATTACCATCACCTGTGCTGTACCCTAATACTGACCCAGTGTTCATAACTATGTAATACCTCCCAACATGACCTCTCCAGGAGGACACAATACTCTGCTCCTGCTCTTCCCTCTTACAGTATGATTACCATCACCTGTGCTGTTCCCTAATACTGACCCAGTGCTCATACCTATGTCATAGCTCCCAGCATGACCCTCTCCAGGAGGACACAATGCTCTGCTCCTGCTCTTCCCTCTTACTGTATGATTACCATCACCTGTGCTGTACCCTAATACTGACCCAGAGCTCATACCTATGTCATACCTCCCAACATGACCTCTCCAGGAGGACACACTGCTCTGCTCCTGCTCTTCCCTCTTACTGTATGATTACCATCACCTGTGCTGTACCCTAATACTGACCAGTGCTCATACCTATGTCATACTCCCCAACATGACCTCTCCAGGAGGACACAATGCTCTGCTCCTGCTCTTCCCTCTTACTGTATGATTACCATCACCTGTGCTGTACCCTAATACTGACCCAGTGCTCATACCTATGTCATACCTCCCAACATGACCTCTCCAGGAGGACACAATGCTCTGCTCCTGGACTTCCCACTTACGGTATGATTACCATCACCTGTGCTGTACCCTAATACTGACCCAGTGCTCATACCTATGTCATACCTCCCAACATGACCTCTCCAGGAGGACACAATGCTCTGCTCCTATTCTTCCCTCTTACTGTATGATTACCATCACCTGTGCTGTACCCTGATACTAACCCATGCTCATACCTATGTCATACCTCCCAACATGATCCTCTCCAGGAGGACACAATGCTTGTCTTCTGCTCTTCCATCTTACTGTATGATTACCATCACCTGTGCTGTACCTTAATACTGACCCAGTGCTTATACCTATGTCATAACTCCCAACATGACCACCTCCAGGAGGACACAGTGCTCTGCACCTGCTCTTCCCACTTACTGTATGATTACCATCACTTGTGCTGTACCCTAATACTGACCCAGTGCTCATAACTATGTAATACCTCCCAACATGACCTCTCCAGGAGGACACAATGCTCTGCTCCTGCTCTTCCCTCTTACTGTATGATTACCATCACCTGTGCTGTACGCTAATACTGACCCACTGATCATACCTATGTCATACCTCCCAACATGACCTCTCCAGGAGGAACACAATGCTCTGCTCCTGCACTGCCCTCTTACAGTATGATTACCATCACCTGTGCTGTACCCCAATACTGACCCAGTGCTCATACCTATGTCATACCTCCCAACATGACCTCTCCAGGAGGACTCAATGCTCTGCTCCTGCAATTCCCTCTTACTGTATGATTACCAACACCTGTGCTGGACCATAATACTGACCCAGTGCTCATACCTATGTCATAACTCCCAACATGAATTCTCCAGGAGGACACAATGCTCTGCTCCTGCTCTTCCCTCTTACTGTATGATTACCATCACCTGTGCTGTACCCTAATACTGACCCAGTGCTCATACCTATGTCATACCTCCCAACATGACCCTCTGCATGAGGACACAATGCTCTGCTCCTGCTTTTCCCTCTTACTTTATGATTACCATCACATGTGCTGTACCCTAATACTGACTCAGTGCTCATACCTTTGTCATACTTTCCAACATGACCCTCTCCAGGAGGAGTCAATGCTCTGCTCCTGCTCTTCCCTCTTACTGTATGATTACCATCACCTGTGCTGTACCCTAATACTGACCCAGTACTCATACTTATGTCATACCTCCCAACATGACCCTCTCCAGAAAGACACAATGCTATGCTCCTGGACTTCCCACTTACGGTATGATTACCATCACCTGTGCTGTACCCTAATACTGACCCAGTGCTCATACCTATGTCATACCTCCCAACATGACCCTCTCCAGGAGGGATAGAATGCTCTGCTCCTGCACTTCCCTCTTACTGTATGATTACCATCACCTGTGCTGTACCCTAATACTGACCCAGTGCTCATACCTATGTCAAACCTCCCAACATGACCTCTCCAGGAGGACACAATGCTTTGCTCCTATTCTTCCCTCTTACTGTATGATTACCATCACCTGTGCTGTTCCATAATACTAACCCAGTGCTCATACCTATGTCATAGCTCCCAGCATGACCCTCTCCAGGAGGACACAATGCTCTGCTCCTTCACTACCCTCTTACTGTATGATTACCAACACCTGTGCTGGACCATAATACTGACCCAGTGCTCATACCTATGTCATAACTCCCAACATGAATTCTCCAGGAGGACACAATGCTCTGCTCCTGCTCTTCCCTCTTACTGTATGATTACCATCACCTGTGCTGTACCCTAATACTGACCCAGTGCTCATACCTATGTCATACTTTCCAACATGACCCTCTAAGCAGGACACAATGCTCTGCTCCGGCTCTTCCCTCTTACTGTATGATTACCATCACCTGTACTGTACCCTAATACTGACCCAGTGCTCATACCTATGTCATACCTCCCAACATGACCCTCTCCAGGAGGACACAATGCTCTGCTCATGCTCTTCCCTCTTACTGTATGATTACCATCACCTGTGCTGTACCCTAATACTGACCCACTGCTCATACCTATGTCATACCTTCCAACATGACCTCTCCAGGAGGACACAATGCTCTACTCATGCTCTTCCCTCTTACTGTATGATTACCATCACCTGTGCTGTACCCTAATACTGACCCAGTGCTCATACCTATGTCATACCTCCCAACATGACCTCTCCAGGAGGAGTCAATGCTCTGCTCCTGCTCTTCCCTCTTACTGTATGATTACCATCACATGTGCTGTACCCTAATACTAACCCAGTGCTCATACCTAAATCATACCTCCCAACATGACCTCTCCAGGAGGACACAATGCTCTGCTCATGCTCTTCCCTCTTACTGTATGATTACCATCACCTGTGCTGTACCCTAATACTGACCCAGTGCTCATACCTATGTCATACCTCCCAACATGACCTCTCCAGGAGGACACAATGCTCTGCTCATGCTCTTCCCTCTTACTGTATGATTACCATCACCTGTGCTGTACTCTAATACTGACCCAGAGCTCATAACTATGTAATTCCTCCCAACATGACTCTCTCCAGGAGGACACAATGCTATGCTCCTATTCTTCCCTCTTACAGTATGATTACCATCACCTGTGCTGTTCCCTAATACTAACCCAGTGCTCATACCTATGTCATAACTCCCAGCATGACCCTCTCCAGGAGGACATAATGCTCTGCTCCTTCACTACCCTCTTACTGTATGATTACCAACACCTGTGCTGGACCATAACACTGACCCAGTGCTCATACCTATGTCATAACTCCCAACATGAATTCTCCAGGAGGACACAATGCTCTGCTCCTGCTCTTCCCTCTTACTGTATGATTACCATCACCTGTGCTGTACCCTAATACTGACCCAGTGCTCATACCTATGTCATACCTCCCAACATGACTCTCTGCATGAGGACACAATGCTCTGCTCCTGCTCTTCCCTCTTACTGTATGATTACCATCACAAGTACTGTACCCTAATACTGACCCAGTGCTCATACCTATGTCATACTTTCCAACATGACCCTCTAAGCAGGACACAATGCTCTGCTCCTGCTCTTCCCTCTTACTGTATGATTACCATCACCTGTACTGTACCCTAATACTGACCCAGTGCTCATACCTATGTCATACCTCCCAACATGACCCTCTCCAGGAGGACACAATGCTCTGCTCATGCTCTTCCCTCTTACTGTATGATTACCATCACATGTGCTGTACCCTAATACTGACCCACTGCTCATACCTATGTCATACCTTCCAACATGACCTCTCCAGGAGGACTCAATGCTCTGCTCATGCTCTTCCCTCTAACTGTATGATTACCATCACCTGTGCTGTACCCTAATACTGACCCAGTGCTCATACCTATGTCATAGCTCCCAACATGACTCTCTGCATGAGGACACAATGCTCTGCTCCTGCTCTTCCCTCTTACTGTATGATTACCATCACAAGTACAGTACCCTAATACTGACCCAGTGCTCATACCTATGTCATACTTTCCAACATGACCCTCTAAGCAGGACACAATGCTCTGCTCCTGCTCTTCCCTCTTACTGTATGATTACCATCACCTGTACTGTACCCTAATACTGACCCAGTGCTCATACCTATGTCATACCTCCCAACATGACCCTCTCCAGGAGGACACAATGCTCTGCTCATGCTCTTCCCTCTTACTGTATGATTACCATCACCTGTGCTGTACCCTAATACTGACCCACTGCTCATACCTATGTCATACCTTCCAACATGACCTCTCCAGGAGGACACAATGCTCTACTCATGCTCTTCCCTCTTACTGTATGATTACCATCACCTGTGCTGTACCCTAATACTGACCCAGTGCTCATACCTATGTCATACCTCCCAACATGACCTCTCCAGGAGGAGTCAATGCTCTGCTCCTGCTCTTCCCTCTTACTGTATGATTACCATCACATGTGCTGTACCCTAATACTAACCCAGTGCTCATACCTAAATCATACCTCCCAACATGACCTCTCCAGGAGGACACAATGCTCTGCTCATGCTCTTCCCTCTTACTGTATGATTACCATCACCTGTGCTGTACCCTAATACTGACCCAGTGCTCATACCTATGTCATACCTCCCAACATGACCTCTCCAGGAGGACACAATGCTCTACTCATGCTCTTCCCTCTTACTGTATGATTACCATCACCTGTGCTGTACTCTAATACTGACCCAGTGCTCATAACTATGTAATTCCTCCCAACATGACTCTCTCCAGGAGGACACAATGCTCTGCTCCTATTCTTCCCTCTTACAGTATGATTACCATCACATGTGCTGTTCCCTAATACTAACCCAGTGCTCATACCTATGTCATAGCTCCCAGCATGACCCTCTCCAGGAGGACACAATGCTCTGCTCCTTCACTACCCTCTTACTGTATGATTACCAACACCTGTGCTGGACCATAATACGGACCCAGTGCTCATACCTATGTCATAACTCCCAACATGAATTCTCCAGGAGGACACAATGCTCTGCTCCTGCTCTTCCCTCTTACTGTATGATTACCATCACCTGTGCTGTACCCTAATACTGACCCAGTGCTCATACCTATGTCATACCTCCCAACATGACTCTCTGCATGAGGACACAATGCTCTGCTCCTGCTCTTCCCTCTTACTGTATGATTACCATCACAAGTACTGTACCCTAATACTGACCCAGTGCTCATACCTATGTCATACTTTCCAACATGACCCTCTAAGCAGGACACAATGCTCTGCTCCTGCTCTTCCCTCTTACTGTATGATTACCATCACCTGTTCTGTACCCTAATACTGACCCAGTGCTCATACCTATGTCATACCTCCCAACATGACCCTCTCCAGGAGGACACAATGCTCTGCTCATGCTCTTCCCTCTTACTGTATGATTACCATCACATGTGCTGTACCCTAATACTGACCCACTGCTCATACCTATGTCATACCTTCCAACATGACCTCTCCAGGAGGACACAATGCTCTGCTCATGCTCTTCCCTCTAACTGTATGATTACCATCACCTGTGCTGTACCCTAATACTGACCCAGTGCTCATACCTATGTCATACCTCCCAACATGACCTCTCCAGGAGGAGTCAATGCTCTGCTCCTGCTCTTCCCTCTTACTGTATGATTATCATCACATGTGCTGTACCCTAATACTAACCCAGTGCTCATACCTAAATCATACCTCCCAACATGACCTCTCCAGGAGGAACACAATGCTCTGCTCCTGCACTGCCCTCTTACAGTATGATTACCATCACCTGTGCTGTACCCCAATACTGACCCAGTGCTCATACGTATGTCATACCTCCACACATGACCTCTCCAGGTGGACTCAATGCTCTGCACCTGCACTTCCCTCTTACTGTATGATTACCAACACCTGTTCTGTACCCTAATACTGACCCAGTGCTCATACCTATGTCATAACTCCCAACATGAATTCTCCAGGAGGATACAATGCTCTGCTCCTGCTCTTCCCTTTTACTGTACGATTACCATCACCTGTGCTGTACCCTAACACAGACCCAGTGCTCATACCTATGTATTACTTTCCAACATGACCCTCTCAGCAGGACACAATGCTCCGCTCCTACTCTATCCTCTTACTGTATGATTACCATCACGTGTGCTGTACCCTAGTACTGACCCAGTGCTCATACCTATGTCATACCTCCCAACATGACCCTCTCCAGGAGGGATAGAATGCTCTGCTCCTGCACTTCCCTCTTAATGTATGATTACCATCACCTGTGCTGTACCCTAATACTGACCCAGTGCTCATACCTATGTCAAACCTCCCAACATGACCTCTCCAGGAGGACACAATGCTTTGCTCCTATTCTTCCCTCTTACTGTATGATTACCATCACCTGTGCTGTTCCCTAATACTAACCCCGTGTTTATACCTATGTCATACCTCCCAACATGATCCTCTCAAGGAGGACACAATGCTCTGCTTCTGCTCTTCCAGCTTACTGTATGATTCACATCACCTGTGCTGTACCTTAATACTGACCCGTGCTTATACCTATGTCATAACTCCCAACATGACCACCTCCAGGAGGACACAGTGCTCTGCTCCTGCTCTTCCCACTTACTGTATAATTACCATCACTTGTGCTGTACCCTAATACTGACCCAGTGCTCATAACTATGTAATACCTCCCAACATGACCCTCTCCAGGAGGACACAATGCTCTGCTCCTGCTCTTCCCACTTACTGTATGATTACCATCACTTGTGCTGTACCCTAATACTGACCCAGTGCTCATACCTATGTCATACCTCCCAACATGACCTCTCCAGGAGGACACAATGCTCTGCTCCTATTCTTCCCTCTTACAGTATAATTACCATCACCTGTGCTGTTCCCTAATACTAACCCAGTGCTAATACCTATGTCATACCTCCCAACATGACCTCTCCAGGAGGACACAATGCTCTGCTCCTTCACTTCCCTCTTACTGTATGATTACCATCACCTGTGCTGTACCCTAATACTGACCCAGTGCTCATACCTATGTCATACCTCCCAACATGACATCTCCAGGAGGACACAATGCTCTGCTCCTGCACTGCCCTCTTACAGTATGATTACCATCACCTGTGCTGTACCCCAATACTGACCCAGTGCTCATACCTATGTCATACCTCCCAACATGACCTCTCCAGGAGGACACAATGCTCTGCTCCTGCTCTTCCCTCTTACTGTATGATTACCATCACCTGTGCTGTACCCTAATACTGACCCAGTGCTCATACCTATGTCATAACTCCCAACATGAATTCTCCAGGAGGACACAATGCTCTGCTCCTGCTCTTCCCTCTTACTGTATGATTACCATCACCTGTGCTGTACCCTAATACTGACCCAGTGCTCATACCTATGTCATACCTCCCAACATGACTCTCTGCATGAGGACACAATGCTCTGCTCCTGCTCTTCCCTCTTACTGTATGATTACCATCACATGTACTGTACCCTAATACTGACTCAGTGCTCATACCTATGTCATACTTTCCAACATGACCCTCTAAGCAGGACACAATGCTCTGCTCCTGCTCTTCCCTCTTACTGTATGATTACCATCACCTGTACTGTACCCTAATACTGACCCAGTGCTCATACCTATGTCATACCTCCCAACATGACCCTCTCCAGGAGGACACAATGCTCTGCTCATGCTCTTTCCTATTACTGTATGATTACCATCACCTGTGCTGTACCCTAATACTGACCCACTGCTCATACCTATGTCATACCTTCCAACATGACCTCTCCAGGAGTACACAATGCTCTGCTCATGCTCTTCCCTCTTACTGTATGATTACCATCACCTGTGCTGTACCCTAATACTGACCCAGTGTTCATACCTATGTCATACCTCCCAACATGACCTCTCCAGGAGGAGTCAATGCTCTGCTCCTGCTCTTAGCTCTTACTGTATGATTACCATCACATGTGCTGTACCCTAATACTGACTCAGTGCTCATACCTTTGTCATACTTTCCAACATGACCCTCTCCAGGAGGAGTCAATGCTCTGCTCCTGCTCTTCCCTCTTACTGTATGATTACAATCACCTGTGCTGTACCCTAATACTGACCCAGTGCTCATACTTATGTCATACCTCCCAACATGACCCTCTCCAGAAAGACACAATGCTCTGTTCCTGGACTTCCTACTTACGGTATGATTACCATCACTTGTGCTGTACCCTAATACTGACCCAGTGCTCATAACTATGTAATACCTCCCAATATGACCTCTCCAGGAGGACACAATGCTCTGCTCCTGCTCTTCCCTCTTACTGTATGATTACCATCACCTGTGCTGTACCCTAATACTAACCCGTGCTCATACCTATGTCATACCTCCCAACATGATCCTCTCCAGGAGGACACAATGCTCTGCTTCTGCTCTTCCCTCTTACTGTATGATTACCATCACCTGTGCTGTACCCTAATACTAACCCCGTGCTCATACCTATGTCATACCTCCCAACATGATCCTCTCCAGGAGGACACAATGCTTGTCTTCTGCTCTTTTATCTTACTGTATGATTACCATCACCTGTGCTGTACCTTAATACTGACCCAGTGCTTATACCTATGTCATAACTCCCAACATGACCACCTCCAGGAGGACACAGTGCTCTGCACCTGCTCTTCCCACTTACTGTATGATTACCATCACTTGTGCTGTACCCTAATACTGACCCAGTGCTCATAACTATGTAATACCTCCCAACATGACCTCTCCAGGAGGACACAATGCTCTGCTCCTGCTCTTCCCTCTTACTGTATGATTAACATCACCTGTGCTGTACGCTAATACTGACCCACTGATCATACCTATGTCATACCTCCCAACATGACCTCTTCAGGAGGAACACAATGCTCTGCTCCTGCACTGCCCTCTTACAGTATGATTACCATCACCTGTGCTGTACCCCAATACTGACCCAGTGCTCATACCTATGTCATACCTCCCAACATGACCTCTCCAGGAGGACTCAATGCTCTGCTCCTGCAATTCCCTCTTACTGTATGATTACCAACACCTGTGCTGGACCATAATACTGACCCAGTGCTCATACCTATGTCATAACTCCCAACATGAATTCTCCAGGAGGACACAATGCTCTGCTCCTGCTCTTCCCTCTTACTGTATGATTACCATCACCTGTGCTGTACCCTAATACTGACCCAGTGCTCATACCTATGTCATACCTCCCAACATGACCCTCTGCATGAGGACACAATGCTCTGCTCCTGCTTTTCCCTCTTACTTTATGATTACCATCACATGTGCTGTACCCTAATACTGACTCAGTGCTCATACCTTTGTCATACTTTCCAACATGACCCTCTCCAGGAGGAGTCAATGCTCTGCTCCTGCTCTTCCCTCTTACTGTATGATTACCATCACCTGTGCTGTACCCTAATACTGACCCAGTGCTCATACTTATGTTATACCTACCAACATGACCCTCTCCAGAAAGACACAATGCTCTGCTCCTGGACTTCCCACTTACGGTATGATTACCATCACCTGTGCTGTACCCTAATACTGACCCAGTGCTCATACCTATGTCATACCTCCCAACATGACCCTCTCCAGGAGGGATAGAATGCTCTGCTCCTGCACTTCCCTCTTACTGTATGATTACCATCACCTGTGCTGTACCCTAATACTGACCCAGTGCTCATACCTATGTCAAACCTCCCAACATGACCTCTCCAGGAGGACACAATGCTTTGCTCCTATTCTTCCCTCTTACTGTATAATTATCATCACCTGTGCTGTTCCCTAATACTAACCCCGTGCTTATACCTATGTCATACCTCCCAACATGATCCTCTCAAGGAGGACACAATGCTCTGCTTCTGCTCTTCCATCTTACTGTATGATTCACATCACCTGTGCTGTACCTTAATACTGACCCGTGCTTATACCTATGTCATAACTCCCAACATGACCACCTCCAGGAGGACACAGTGCTCTGCTCCTGCTCTTCCCACTTACTGTATGATTACCATCACTTGTGCTGTACTCTAATACTGACCCAGTGCTCATAACTATGTAATACCTCCCAACATGACCCACTCCAGGAGGACACAATGTTCTGCTCCTGCTCTTCCCACTTACTATATGATTACCATCACTTGTGCTGTACCCTAATACTGACCCACTGCTTTTACCTACCTATGTCATACCTCCCAACATGACCTCTCCAGGAGGACACAATGCTCTGCTCCTGCTCTTCCCTCTGACTGTATGATTACCATCACCTGTGCTGTACTCTAATACTGACCCAGTGCTCATACCTATGTAATACCTCCCAACATGACTCTCTCCAGGAGGACACAATGCTCTGCTCCTATTCTTCCCTCTTACAGTATGATTACCATCACCTGTGCTGTTCCCTAATACTAACCCAGTGCTCATACCTATGTCATAGCTCCCAGCATGACCCTCTCCAGGAGGACACAATGCTCTGCTCCTTCACTTCCCTCTTACTGTATGATTACCATCACCTGTGCTGTACCCTAATACTGACCCAGTGCTCATACCTATGTCATACCTCCCAACATGACCTCTCCAGGAGGACACAATGCTCTGCTCCTGCACTGCCCTCTTACAGTATGATTACCATCACCTGTGCTGTACCCCAATACTGACCCAGTGCTCATACCTATGTCATACCTCCCAACATGACCTCTCCAGGAGGACACAATGCTCGGCTCCTGCTCTTCCCTCTTACTGTATGATTACCATTACCTGTGCTGTACCTAATACTGACCCAGTGCTCATAACTATGTAATTCCTCCCAATATGACTCTCTCCAGGAGGACACAATGCTCTGCTCCTATTCTTCCCTCTTACAGTATGATTACTATCACCTGTGCTGTTCCCTAATACTAACCCAGTGCTCATACCTATGTCATAGCTCCCAGCATGACCCTCTCCAGGAGGACACAATGCTCTGCTCCTTCACTACCCTCTTACTGTATGATTACCAACACCTGTGCTGGACCATAATACTGACCCAGTGCTCATACCTATGTCATAACTCCGAACATGAATTCTCCAGGAGGACACAATGCTCTGCTCCTGCTCTTCCCTCTTACTGTATGATTACCATCACCTGTGCTGTACCCTAATACTGACCCAGTGCTCATACCTATGTCATACCTCCCAACATGACTCTCTGCATGAGGACACAATGCTCTGCTCCTGCTCTTCCCTCTTACTGTATGATTACCATCACATGTGCTGTACCCTAATACTGACCCAGTGCTCATACCTATGTCATACTTTCCAACATGACCCTCTAAGCAGGACACAATGCTCTGCTCCTGCTCTTCCCTCTTACTGTATGATTACCATCACCTGTACTGTACCCTAATACTGACCCAGTGCTCATACCTATGTCATACCTCCCAACATGACCCTCTCCAGGAGGACACAATGCTCTGCTCATGCTCTTCCCTCTTACTGTATGATTACCATCACCTGTGCTGTACCCTAATACTGACCCACTGCTCATACCTATGTCATACCTCCCAACATGACCTCTCCAGGAGGACACAATGCTCTGCTCCTGCTCTTCCCTCTTACTGTATGATTACCATTACCTGTGCTGTACCTAATACTGACCCAGTGCTCATAACTATGTAATTCCTCCCAACATGACTCTCTCCAGGAGGACACAATGCTCTGCTCCTATTCTTCCCTCTTACAGTATGATTACTATCACCTGTGCTGTTCCCTAATACTAACCCAGTGCTCATACCTATGTCATAGCTCCCAGCATGACCCTCTCCAGGAGGACACAATGCTCTGCTCCTTCACTACCCTCTTACTGTATGATTACCAACACCTGTGCTGGACCATAATACTGACCCAGTGCTCATACCTATGTCATAACTCCCAACATGAATTCTCCAGGAGGACACAATGCTCTGCTCATGCTCTTCCCTCTTACTGTATGATTACCATCACCTGTGCTGTACCCTAATACTGACCCAGTGCTCATACCTATGTCATACCTCCCAACATGACTCTCTGCTTGAGGACACAATGCTCTGCTCCTGCTCTTCCCTCTTACTCTATGATTACCATCACATGTGCTGTACCCTAATACTGACCCAGTGCTCATACCTATGTCATACTTTCCAACATGACCCTCTAAGCAGGACACAATGCTCTGCTCCTGCTCTTCCCTCTTACTGTATGATTACCATCACCTGTACTGTACCCTAATACTGACCCAGTGCTCATACCTATGTCATACATCCCAACATGACCCGCTCCAGGAGGACACAATGCTCTGCTCATGCTCTTCCCTCTTACTGTATGATTACCATCACCTGTGCTGTACCCTAATACTGACCCACTGCTCATACCTATGTCATACCTCCACACATGACCTCTCCAGGTGGACTCAATGCTCTGCACCTGCACTTCCCTCTTACTGTATGATTACCAACACCTGTTCTGTACCCTAATACTGACCCAGTGCTCATACCTATGTCATAACTCCCAACATGAATTCTCCAGGAGGATACAATGCTCTGCTCCTGCTCTTCCCTTTTACTGTACGATTACCATCACCTGTGCTGTACCCTAACACAGACCCAGTGCTCATACCTATGTCATACTTTCCAACATGACCCTCTCAGCAGGACACAATGCTACGCTCCTACTGTACCTTCTTACTGTATGAATACCATCACGTGTGCTGTACCCTAATACTGACCCAGTGCTCATACCTATGTCATACCTCCCAACATGACCCTCTCTAGGAGGGATAGAATGCTCTGCTCCTGCACTTCCCTCTTTCTGTATGATTACCATCACCTGTGCTGTACCCTAATACTGACTCAGTGCTCATACCTATGTCAAACCTCCCAACATGACCTCTCCAGGAGGACACAATGCTTTGCTCCTATTCTTCCCTCTTACTGTATGATTACCATCACCTGTGCTGTTCCCTAATACTAACCCCGTGCTTATACCTATGTCATACCTCCTAACATGATCCTCTCAAGGAGGACACAATGCTCTGCTTCTGCTCTTCCATCTTACTGTATGATTCACATCACCTGTGCTGTACCTCAATACTGACCCGTGCTTATACCTATGTCATAACTCCCAACATGACCACCTCCAGGAGGACACAGTGCTCTGCTCCTGCTCGTCCCACTTACTGTATGATTACCATCACTTGTGCTGTACCCTAATACTGACCCAGTGCTCATAACTATGTAATACCTCCCAACATGACCCTCTCCAGGAGGACACAATGCTCTGCTCCTGCTCTTCCCTCTTACTGTATGATTACCATCACCTGTGCTGTACCCTAATACTGACCCAGTGCTCATACCTATGTCATACCTCCCAACATGATCCTCTCCAGACGGACACAATGCTCTGCTCCTGCTCTTCCCACTTACTGTATGATTACCATCACTTGTGCTGTACCCTAATACTGACACGGTGCTCATACCTATGTCATAGCTCCCAGCATGACCCTCTACAGGAGGACACAATGCTCTGCTCATGCTCTTCCCTCTTACTGTATGATTACCATCACCTGTGCTGTACCCTAATACTGACCCAGTGCTCATACCTATGTCATACCTCCCAACATGACCTCTCCAGGAGGACACAATGCTCTGTTCCTGCTCTTCCCTCTTACTGTATGATTACCATCACCTGTGCTGTACTCTAATACTGACCAAGTGCTCATAACTATGTAATACCTCCCAACATGACTCTCTCCAGGAGGACACAATGCTCTGCTCCTATTCTTCCCTCTTACAGTATGATTACCATCACCTGTGCTGTTCCCTAATACTAACCCAGTGCTCATACCTATGTCATAGCTCCCAGCATGACCCTCTACAGGAGGACACAATGCTCTGCTCCTTTACTTCCCTCTTACTGTATGATTACCATCACCTGTGCTGTACCCTAATACTGACCCAGTGCTCATACCTATGTCATACCTCCCAACATGACCTCTCCAGGAGGACACAATGCTCTGCTCCTGCACTGCCCTCTTACAGTATGATTACCATCACCTGTGCTGTACCCCAATACTGACCCAGTGCTCATACCTATGTCATACCTCCCAACATGACCTCTCCAGGAGGACACAATGCTCTGCTCCTGCTCTTCCCTCTTACTGTATGATTACCATTACCTGTGCTGTACCTAATATTGACCCAGTGCTCATAACTATGTAATTCCTCCCAACATGACTCTCTCCAGGAGGACACAATGCTCTGCTCCTATTCTTCCCTCTTACAGTATGATTACCATCACCTGTGCTGTTCCCTAATACTAACCCAGTGCTCATACCTATGTCATAGCTCCCAGCATGACCCTCTCCAGGTGGACACAATGCTCTGCTCCTTCACTACCCTCTTACTGTATGATTACCAATACCTGTGCTGGACCATAATACTGACCCAGTGCTCATACCTATGTCATAACTCCCAAAATGAATTCTCCAGGAGGACACAATGCTCTGCTCCTGCTCTTCCCTCTTACTGTATGATGACCATCACCTGTGCTGTACCCTAATACTGACCCAGTGCTCAAACCTATGTCATACCTCCCAACATGACTCTCTGCATGAGGACACAATGCTCTGCTCCTGCTCTTCCCTCTTACTGTATGATTACCATCACATGTACTGTACCCTAATACTGACCCAGTGCTCATACCTATGTCATACTTTCCAACATGACCCTCTAAGCAGGACACAATGCTCTGCTCCTGCTCTTCCCTCTTACTGTATGATTACCATCACCTGTACTGTACCCTAATACTGACCCAGTGCTCATACCTATGTCATACCTCCCAACATGACCCTCTCCAGGAGGACACAATGCTCTGCTCATGCTCTTCCCTCTTACTGTATGATTACCATCACCTGTGCTGTACCCTAATACTGACCCACTGCTCATACCTATGTCATACCTTCCAACATGACCTCTCCAGGAGGACACAATGCTCTGCTCATGCTCTTCCCTCTTACTGTATGATTACCATCACCTGTGCTGTACCCTAATACTGACCCAGTGCTCATACCTATGTCATACCTCCCAACATGACCTCTCCAGGAGGAGTCATTGCTCTGCTCCTGCTCTTCCCACTTACTGTATGATTACCATCACTTGTGCCGTACCCTAATACTGACCCAGTGCTCATACCTATGTCATACCTCCCAACATGACCTCTCCAGGAGGACACAATGCTCTGCTCCTGCTCTTCTCTCTTACTGTATGATTACCATCACCTGTGCTGTACTCTAATACTGACCCAGTGCTCATAACTATGTAATACCTCCCAACATGACTCTCTCCAGGAGGACACAATGCTCTGCTCCTATTCTTCGCTCTTACAGTATGATTACCATCACCTGTGCTGTTCCCTAATACTAACCGAGTGCTCATACCTATGTCATAGCTCCCAGCATGACCCTCTCCAGGAGGACACAATGCTCTGCTCCTTCACTTCCCTCTTACTGTATGATTACCATCACCTGTGCTGTACCCTAATACTGACCCAGTGCTCATACCTATGTCATACCTCCCAACATGACCTCTCCAGGAGGACACAATGCTCTGCTCCTGCACTGCCCTCTTACAGTATGATTACCATCACCTGTGCTGTACCCCAATACTGACCCAGTGCTCATACCTATGTCATACCTCCCAACATGACCTCTCTAGGAGGACACAATGCTCTGCTCCTGCTCTTCCCTCTTACTGTATGATTACCATTACCTGTGCTGTACCTAATACTAACCCAGTGCTCATAACTATGTAATTCCTCCCAACATGACTCTCTCCAGGAGGACACAATGCTCTGCTCCTATTCTTCCCTCTTACAGTATGATTACCATCACCTGTGCTGTTCCCTAATACTAACCCAGTGCTCATACCTATGTCATAGCTCCCAGCATGACCCTCTCCAGGAGGACACAATGCTCTGCTCCTTCACAACCCTCTTACTGTATGATTACCAACACCTGTGCTGGACCATAATACTGACCCAGTGCTCATACCTATGTCATAACTCCCAACATGAATTCTCCAGGAGGACACAATGCTCTGCTCCTGCTCTTCCCTCTTACTGTATGATTACCATCACCTGTGCTGTACCCTAATACTGACCCAGTGCTCATACCTATGTCATACCTCCCAACATGACTCTCTGCATGAGGACACAATGCTCTGCTCCTGCTCTTCCCTCTTACTGTATGATTACCATCACATGTACTGTACCCTAATACTGACCCAGTGCTCATACCTATGTCATACTTTCCAACATGACCCTCTAAGCAGGACACAATGCTCTGCTCCTGCTCTTCCCTCTTACTGTATGATTAACATCACCTGTACTGTACCCTAATACTGACCCAGTGCTCATACCTATGTCATACCTCCCAACATGACCCTCTCCAGGAGGACACAATGCTCTGCTCATGCTCTTCCCTCTTACTGTATGATTACCATCACCTGTGCTGTACCCTAATACTGACCCACTGCTCATACCTATGTCATACCTTCCAACATGACCTCTCCAGGAGGACACAATGCTCTGCTCATGCTCTTCCCTCTTACTGTATGATTACCATCACCTGTGCTGTACCCTAATACTGACCCAGTGCTCATACCTATGTCATACCTCCCAACATGACCTCTCCAGGAGGAGTCAATGCTCTGCTCCTGCTCTTCCCTCTTACTGTATGATTACCATCACATGTGCTGTACCCTAATACTAACCCAGTGCTCATACCTAAATCATACCTCCCAACATGACCTCTCCAGGAGGAACACAATGCTCTGCTCCTGCACTGCCCTCTTACAGTATGATTACCATCACCTGTGCTGTACCCTGATACTGACCCACTGCTCATACCTATGTCATACCTTCCAAAATGCCTCTCCAGGAGGACACAATGCTCTGCTCATGCTCTTTCCTCTTACTGTATGATTACCATCACCTGTGCTGTACCCTAATACTGACCCAGTGCTCATACCTATGTCATACCTCCACACATGACCTCTCCAGGTGGACTCAATGCTCTGCACCTGCACTTCCCTCTTACTGTATGATTACCAACACCTGTTCTGTACCCTAATACTGACCCAGTGCTCATACCTATGTCATAACTCCCAACATGAATTTTCCAGGAGGATACAATGCTCTGCTCCTGCTCTTCCCTTTTACTGTACGATTACCATCACCTGTGCTGTACCCTAACACTGACCCAGTGCTCATACCTATGTCATACTTTCCAACATGACCCTCTCAGCAGGACACAATGCTCTGCTCCTGCTCTTCCCTCTTACTGTATGAATACCATCACCTGTGCTGTACCCTAATACTGACCCAGTGCTCATACCTATGTCATACCTTCCACCATGACCTCTCCAGGAGGACACAATGCTTTGCTCCTGCACTACCCTCTTACTGTATGATTACCAACACCTGTGCTGTACCCTAATACTGACCCAGTGCTCATACCTTTGTCATAATAACTCCCAACATGAATTCTGCAGGAGGACACAATGCTCTGCTCCTTCACTTCCCTCTTACTGTATGATTACCATCACCTGTGCTGTACCCTAATACTGACCCAGTGCTCATACCTATGTCATACCTCCCAACATGACCTCTCCAGGAGGACACAATGCTCTGCTCCTGCACTGCCCTCTTACAGTATGATTACCATCACCTGTGCTGTACCCCAATACTGACCCAGTGCTCATACCTATATCATACCTCCCAACATGACCTCTCCAGGAGGACACAATGCTCTGCTCCTGCTCTTCCCTCTTACTCTATGATTACCATTACCTGTGCTGTACCTAATACTGACCCAGTGCTCATAACTATGTAATTCCTCCCAACATGACTCTCTCCAGGAGGACACAATGCTCTGCTCCTATTCTTCCCTCTAACAGTATGATTACCATAACCTGTGCTGTTCCCTAATACTAACCCAGTGCTCATACCTATGTCATAGCTCCCAGCATGACCCTCTCCAGGAGGACACAATGCTCTGCTCCTTCACTACCCTCTTACTGTATGATTACCAACACCTGTGCTGGACCATAATACTAACCCAGTGCTCATACCTATGTCATAACTCCCAACATGAATTCTCCAGGAGGACACAATGCTCTGCTCCTGCTCTTCCCTCTTACTGTATGATTACCATCACCTGTGCTGTACCCTAATACTGACCCAGTGCTCATACCTATGTCATACCTCCCAACATGACTCTCTGCATGAGGACACAATGCTCTGCTCCTGCTCTTCCCTCTTACTGTATGATTACCATCACATGTACTGTTACCTAATACTGACCCAGTGCTCATACCTATGTCATACTTTCCAACATGACCCTCTAAGCAGGACACAATGCTCTGCTCCTGCTCTTCCCTCTTACTGTATGATTACCATCACCTGTACTGTACCCTAATACTGACCCAGTGCTCATACCTATGTCATACCTCCAAACATGACCCTCTCCAGGAGGACACAATGCTCTGCTCATGCTCTTCCCTCTTACTGTATGATTACCATCACCTGTGCTGTACCCTAATACTGACCCAGTGCTCATACCTATGTCATACCTCCCAACATGACCTCTCCAGGAGGACACAATGCTCTGTTCCTGCTCTTCCCTCTTACAGTATGATTACCATCACCTGTGCTGTACTCTAATACTGACCAAGTGCTCATAACTATGTAATACCTCCCAACATGACTCTCCCCAGGAGGACACAATGCTCTGCTCCTATTCTTCCCTCTTACAGTATGATTACCATCACCTGTGCTGTTCCCTAATACTAACCCAGTGCTCATACCTATGTCATAGCTCCCAGCATGACCCTCTACAGGAGGACACAATGCTCTGCTCCTTCACTTCCCTCTTACTGTATGATTACCATCACCTGTGCTGTACCCTAATACTGACCCAGTGCTCATACCTATGCCATACCTTCCAACATGACCTCTCCAGGAGGACACAATGCTCTGCTCATGCTCTTCCCTCTTACTGTATGATTACCATCACCTGTGCTGTACCCTAATACTGACCCAGTGCTCATACCTATGTCATACCTCCCAACATGACCTCTCCAGGAGTAGTCAATGCTCTGCTCCTGCTCTTCCCTCTTACTGTATGATTACCATCACATGTGCTGTACCCTAATACTAACCCTGTGCTCATACCTAAATCATACCTCCCAACATGACCTCTCCAGGAGGAACACAATGCTCTGCTCCTGCACTGCCCTCTTACAGTATGATTACCATCACCTGTGCTGTACCCTGATACTGACCCACTGCTCATACCTATGTCATACCTTCCAAAATGCCTCTCCAGGAGGACACAATGCTCTGCTCATGCTCTTTCCTCTTACTGTATGATTACCATCACCTGTGCTGTACCCTAATACTGACCCAGTGCTCATACCTATGTCATACCTCCACACATGACCTCTCCAGGTGGACTCAATGCTCTGCACCTGCACTTCCCTTTTACTGTATGATTACCAACACCTGTTCTGTACCCTAATACTGACCCAGTGCTCATACCTATGTCATAACTCCCAACATGAATTTTCCAGGAGGATACAATGCTCTGCTCCTGCTCTTCCCTTTTACTGTACGATTACCATCACCTGTGCTGTACCCTAACACTGACCCAGTGCTCATACCTATGTCATACTTTCCAACATGACCCTCTCAGCAGGACACAATGCTCTGCTCCTGCTCTTCCCTCTTACTGTATGAATACCATCACCTGTGCTGTACCCTAATACTGACCCAGTGCTCATACCTATGTCATACCTTCCACCATGACCTCTCCAGGAGGACACAATGCTTTGCTCCTGCACTACCCTCTTACTGTATGATTACCAACACCTGTGCTGTACCCTAATACTGACCCAGTGCTCATACCTTTGTCATAATAACTCCCAACATGAATTCTGCAGGAGGACACAATGCTCTGCTCCTTCACTTCCCTCTTACTGTATGATTACCATCACCTGTGCTGTACCCTAATACTGACCCAGTGCTCATACCTATGTCATACCTCCCAACATGACCTCTCCAGGAGGACACAATGCTCTGCTCCTGCACTGCCCTCTTACAGTATGATTACCATCACCTGTGCTGTACCCCAATACTGACCCAGTGCTCATACCTATATCATACCTCCCAACATGACCTCTCCAGGAGGACACAATGCTCTGCTCCTGCTCTTCCCTCTTACTGTATGATTACCATTACCTGTGCTGTACCTAATACTGACCCAGTGCTCATAACTATGTAATTCCTCCCAACATGACTCTCTCCAGGAGGACACAATGCTCTGCTCCTATTCTTCCCTCTAACAGTATGATTACCATAACCTGTGCTGTTCCCTAATACTAACCCAGTGCTCATACCTATGTCATAGCTCCCAGCATGACCCTCTCCAGGAGGACACAATGCTCTGCTCCTTCACTACCCTCTTACTGTATGATTACCAACACCTGTGCTGGACCATAATACTAACCCAGTGCTCATACCTATGTCATAACTCCCAACATGAATTCTCCAGGAGGACACAATGCTCTGCTCCTGCTCTTCCCTCTTACTGTATGATTACCATCACCTGTGCTGTACCCTAATACTGACCCAGTGCTCATACCTATGTCATACCTCCCAACATGACTCTCTGCATGAGGACACAATGCTCTGCTCCTGCTCTTCCCTCTTACTGTATGATTACCATCACATGTACTGTACCCTAATACTGACCCAGTGCTCATACCTATGTCATACTTTCCAACATGACCCTCTAAGCAGGACACAATGCTCTGCTCCTGCTCTTCCCTCTTACTGTATGATTACCATCACCTGTACTGTACCCTAATACTGACCCAGTGCTCATACCTATGTCATACCTCCCAACATGACCCTCTCCAGGAGGACACAATGCTCTGCTCATGCTCTTCCCTCTTACTGTATGATTACCATCACCTGTGCTGTACCCTAATACTGACCCAGTGCTCATACCTATGTCATACCTCCCAACATGACCTCTCCAGGAGGACACAATGCTCTGTTCCTGCTCTTCCCTCTTACTGTATGATTACCATCACCTGTGCTGTACTCTAATACTGACCAAGTGCTCATAACTATGTAATACCTCCCAACATGACTCTCCCCAGGAGGACACAATGCTCTGCTCCTATTCTTCCCTCTTACAGTATGATTACCATCACCTGTGCTGTTCCCTAATACTAACCCAGTGCTCATACCTATGTCATAGCTCCCAGCATGACCCTCTACAGGAGGACACAATGCTCTGCTCCTTCACTTCCCTCTTACTGTATGATTACCATCACCTGTGCTGTACCCTAATACTGACCCAGTGCTCATACCTATGTCATACCTCCCAACATGACCTCTCCAGGAGGACACAATGCTCTGCTCCTGCACTGCCCTCTTACAGTATGATTACCATCACCTGTGCTGTACCCCAATACTGACCCAGTGCTCATACCTATGTCATACCTCCCAACATGACCTCTCCAGGAGGACACAATGCTCTGCTCCTGCTCTTCCCTCTTACTGTATGATTACCATTACCTGTGCTGTACCTAATACTGACCCAGTGCTCATAACTATGTAATTCCTCCCAATATGACTCTCTCCAGGAGGACACAATGCTCTGCTCCTATTCTTCCCTCTTACAGTATGATTACTATCACCTGTGCTGTTCCCTAATACTAACCCAGTGCTCATACCTATGTCATAGCTCCCAGCATGACCCTCTCCAGGAGGACACAATGCTCTGCTCCTTCACTACCCTCTTACTGTATGATTACCAACACCTGTGCTGGACCATAATACTGACCCAGTGCTCATACCTATGTCATAACTCCGAACATGAATTCTCCAGGAGGACACAATGCTCTGCTCCTGCTCTTCCCTCTTACTGTATGATTACCATCACCTGTGCTGTACTCTAATACTGACCCAGTGCTCATACCTATGTCATACCTCCCAACATGACTCTCTGCATGAGGACACAATGCTCTGCTCCTGCTCTTCCCTCTTACTGTATGATTACCATCACATGTGCTGTACCCTAATACTGACCCAGTGCTCATACCTATGTCATACTTTCCAACATGACCCTCTAAGCAGGACACAATGCTCTGCTCCTGCTCTTCCCTCTTACTGTATGATTACCATCACCTGTACTGTACCGTAATACTGACCCAGTGCTCATACCTATGTCATACCTCCCAACATGACCCTCTCCAGGAGGACACAATGCTCTGCTCATGCTCTTCCCTCTTACTGTATGATTACCATCACCTGTGCTGTACCCTAATACTGACCCACTGCTCATACCTATGTCATACCTCCCAACATGACCTCTCCAGGAGGACACAATGCTCTGCTCCTGCTCTTCCCTCTTACTGTATGATTACCATTACCTGTGCTGTACCTAATACTGACCCAGTGCTCATACCTATGTCATACCTCCCAACATGACTCTCTCCAGGAGGACACAATGCTCTGCTCCTATTCTTCCCTCTTACAGTATGATTACTATCACCTGTGCTGTTCCCTAATACTAACCCAGTGCTCATACCTATGTCATAGCTCCCAGCATGACCCTCTCCAGGAGGACACAATGCTCTGCTCCTTCACTACCCTCTTACTGTATGATTACCAACACCTGTGCTGGACCATAATACTGACCCAGTGCTCATACCTATGTCATACCTCCCAACATGAATTCTCCAGGAGGACACAATGCTCTGCTCCTGCTCTTCCCTCTTACTGTATGATGACCATCACCTGTGCTGTACCCTAATACTGACCCAGTGCTCAAACCTATGTCATACCTCCCAACATGACTCTCTGCATGAGGACACAATGCTCTGCTCCTGCTCTTCCCTCTTACTGTATGATTACCATCACATGTACTGTACCCTAATACTGACCCAGTGCTCATACCTATGTCATACTTTCCAACATGACCCTCTAAGCAGGACACAATGCTCTGCTCCTGCTCTTCCCTCTTACTGTATGATTACCATCACCTGTACTGTACCCTAATACTGACCCAGTGCTCATACCTATGTCATACCTCCCAACATGACCCTCTCCAGGAGGACACAATGCTCTGCTCATGCTCTTCCCTCTTACTGTATGATTACCATCACCTGTGCTGTACCCTAATACTGACCCACTGCTCATACCTATGTCATACCTTCCAACATGACCTCTCCAGGAGGATACAATGCTCTGCTCAAGCTCTTCCCTCTTACTGTATGATTACCATCACCTGTGCTGTACCCTAATACTGACCCAGTGCTTATACCTATGTCATACCTCCCAACATGACCTCTCCAGGAGGAGTCAATGCTCTGCTCCTGCTCTTCCCACTTACTGTATGATTACCATCACTTGTGCTGTACCCTAATACTGACCCAGTGCTCATACCTATGTCATACCTCCCAACATGACCTCTCCAGGAGGACACAATGCTCTGCTCCTGCTCTTCTCTCTTACTGTATGATTACCATCACCTGTGCTGTACTCTAATACTGACCCAGTGCTCATAACTATGTAATACCTCCCAACATGACTCTCTCCAGGAGGACACAATGCTCTGCTCCTATTCTTCCCTCTTACAGTATGATTACCATCACCTGTGCTGTTCCCTAATACTAACCGAGTGCTCATACCTATGTCATAGCTCCCAGCATGACCCTCTCCAGGAGGACACAATGCTCTGCTCCTTCACTTCCCTCTTACTGTATGATTACCATCACCTGTGCTGTACCCTAATACTGACCCAGTGCTCATACCTATGTCATACCTCCCAACATGACCTCTCCAGGAGGACACAATGCTCTGCTCCTGCACTGCCCTCTTACAGTATGATTACCATCACCTGTGCTGTACCCCAATACTGACCCAGTGCTCATACCTATGTCATACCTCCCAACATGACTCTCTGCATGAGGACACAATGCTCTGCTCCTGCTCTTCCCTCTTACTGTATGATTACCATCACATGTGCTGTACCCTAATACTGACCCAGTGCTCATACCTATGTCATACTTTCCAACATGACCCTCTAAGCAGGACACAATGCTCTGCTCCTGCTCTTCCCTCTTACTGTATGATTACCATCACCTGTACTGTACCGTAATACTGACCCAGTGCTCATACCTATGTCATACCTCCCAACATGACCCTCTCCAGGAGGACACAATGCTCTGCTCATGCTCTTCCCTCTTACTGTATGATTACCATCACCTGTGCTGTACCCTAATACTGACCCACTGCTCATACCTATGTCATACCTCCCAACATGACCTCTCCAGGAGGACACAATGCTCTGCTCCTGCTCTTCCCTCTTACTGTATGATTACCATTACCTGTGCTGTACCTAATACTGACCCAGTGCTCATAACTATGTAATTCCTCCCAACATGACTCTCTCCAGGAGGACACAATGCTCTGCTCCTATTCTTCCCTCTTACAGTATGATTACTATCACCTGTGCTGTTCCCTAATACTAACCCAGTGCTCATACCTATGTCATAGCTCCCAGCATGACCCTCTCCAGGAGGACACAATGCTCTGCTCCTTCACTACCCTCTTACTGTATGATTACCAACACCTGTGCTGGACCATAATACTGACCCAGTGCTCATACCTATGTCATACCTCCCAACATGAATTCTCCAGGAGGACACAATGCTCTGCTCCTGCTCTTCCCTCTTACTGTATGATGACCATCACCTGTGCTGTACCCTAATACTGACCCAGTGCTCAAACCTATGTCATACCTCCCAACATGACTCTCTGCATGAGGACACAATGCTCTGCTCCTGCTCTTCCCTCTTACTGTATGATTACCATCACATGTACTGTACCCTAATACTGACCCAGTGCTCATACCTATGTCATACTTTCCAACATGACCCTCTAAGCAGGACACAATGCTCTGCTCCTGCTCTTCCCTCTTACTGTATGATTACCATCACCTGTACTGTACCCTAATACTGACCCAGTGCTCATACCTATGTCATACCTCCCAACATGACCCTCTCCAGGAGGACACAATGCTCTGCTCATGCTCTTCCCTCTTACTGTATGATTACCATCACCTGTGCTGTACCCTAATACTGACCCACTGCTCATACCTATGTCATACCTTCCAACATGACCTCTCCAGGAGGATACAATGCTCTGCTCAAGCTCTTCCCTCTTACTGTATGATTACCATCACCTGTGCTGTACCCTAATACTGACCCAGTGCTTATACCTATGTCATACCTCCCAACATGACCTCTCCAGGAGGAGTCAATGCTCTGCTCCTGCTCTTCCCACTTACTGTATGATTACCATCACTTGTGCTGTACCCTAATACTGACCCAGTGCTCATACCTATGTCATACCTCCCAACATGACCTCTCCAGGAGGACACAATGCTCTGCTCCTGCTCTTCTCTCTTACTGTATGATTACCATCACCTGTGCTGTACTCTAATACTGACCCAGTGCTCATAACTATGTAATACCTCCCAACATGACTCTCTCCAGGAGGACACAATGCTCTGCTCCTATTCTTCCCTCTTACAGTATGATTACCATCACCTGTGCTGTTCCCTAATACTAACCGAGTGCTCATACCTATGTCATAGCTCCCAGCATGACCCTCTCCAGGAGGACACAATGCTCTGCTCCTTCACTTCCCTCTTACTGTATGATTACCATCACCTGTGCTGTACCCTAATACTGACCCAGTGCTCATACCTATGTCATACCTCCCAACATGACCTCTCCAGGAGGACACAATGCTCTGCTCCTGCACTGCCCTCTTACAGTATGATTACCATCACCTGTGCTGTACCCCAATACTGACCCAGTGCTCATACCTATGTCATACCTCCCAACATGACCTCTCCAGGAGGACACAATGCTCTGCTCCTGCTCTTCCCTCTTACTGTATGATTACCATTACCTGTGCTGTACCTAATACTGACCCAGTGCTCATAACTATGTAATTCCTCCCAACATGACTCTCTCCAGGAGGACACAATGCTCTGCTCCTGCTCTTCCCTCTTACTGTATGATTACCATCACCTCTGCTGTACCCTAATACTGACCCAGTGCTCATACCTATGTCATACCTCCCAACATGTCCTCTCCAGGAGGACACAATGCTCTGCTCCTGCTCTTCCCTCTTACAGTATGATTACCATCACCTGTGCTGTTCCCTAATACTAACCCAGTGCTCATACCTATGTCATAGCTCCCAGCATGACCCTCTCCAGGAGGACACAATGCTCTGCTCCTTCACTACCCTCTTACTGTATGATTACCAACACCTGTGCTGGACCATAATACTGACCCAGTGCTCATACCTATGTCATAACTCCCAACATGAATTCTCCAGGAGGACACAATGCTCTGCTCCTGCTCTTCCCTCTTACTGTATGATTACCATCACCTGTGCTGTACCCTAATACTGACCCAGTGCTCATACCTATGTCATACCTCCCAACATGACTCTCTGCATGAGGACACAATGCTCTGCTCCTGCTCTTCCCTCTTACTGTATGATTACCATCACATGTACTGTACCCTAATACTGGCCCTGTGCTCATACCTATGTCATACTTTCCAACATGACCCTCTAAGCAGGACACAATGCTCTGCTCCTGCTCTTCCCTCTTATTGTATGATTAACATCACCTGTACTGTACCCTAATACTGACCCAGTGCTCATACCTATGTCATACCTCCCAACATGACCCTCTCCAGGAGGACACAATGCTCTGCTCATGCTCTTCCCTCTTACTGTATGATTACCATCACCTGTGCTGTACCCTAATACTAACCCAGTGCTCATACCTATGTCATACCTTCCAACATGACCTCTCCAGGAGGACACAATGCTCTGCTCATGCTCTTCCCTCTTACTGTATGATTACCATCACCTGTGCTGTACCCTAATACTGACCCAGTGCTCATACCTATGTCATACCTCCCAACATGACCTCTCCAGGAGGAGTCAATGCTCTGCTCCTGCTCTTCCCTCTTACTGTATGATTACCATCACATGTGCTGTACCCTAATACTAACCCAGTGCTCATACCTAAATCATACCTCCCAACATGACCTCTCCAGGAGGAACACAATGCTCTGCTCCTGCACTGCCCTCTTACAGTATGATTACCATCACCTGTGCTGTACCCTGATACTGACCCACTGCTCATACCTATGTCATACCTTCCAAAATGCCTCTCCAGGAGGACACAATGCTCTGCTCATGCTCTTTCCTCTTACTGTATGATTACCATCACCTGTGCTGTACCCTAATACTGACCCAGTGCTCATACCTATGTCATACCTCCACACATGACCTCTCCAGGTGGACTCAATGCTCTGCACCTGCACTTCCCTCTTACTGTATGATTACCAACACCTGTTCTGTACCCTAATACTGACCCAGTGCTCATACCTATGTCATAGCTCCCAACATGAATTTTCCAGGAGGATACAATGCTCTGCTCCTGCTCTTCCCTTTTACTGTACGATTACCATCACCTGTGCTGTACCCTAACACTGACCCAGTGCTCATACCTATGTCATACTTTCCAACATGACCCTCTCAGCAGGACACAATGCTCTGCTCCTGCTCTTCCCTCTTACTGTATGAATACCATCACCTGTGCTGTACCCTAATACTGACCCAGTGCTCATACCTATGTCATACCTTCCACCATGACCTCTCCAGGAGGACACAATGCTTTGCTCCTGAACTACCCTCTTACTGTATGATTACCAACACCTGTGCTGTACCCTAATACTGACCCAGTGCTCATACCTTTGTCATAACTCCCAACATGAATTCTGCAGGAGGACACAATGCTCTGCTCCTTCACTTCCCTCTTACTGTATGATTACCATCACCTGTGCTGTACCCTAATACTGACCCAGTGCTCATACCTATGTCATACCTCCCAACATGACCTCTCCAGGAGGACACAATGCTCTGCTCCTGCACTGCCCTCTTACAGTATGATTACCATCACCTGTGCTGTACCCCAATACTGACCCAGTGCTCATACCTATATCATACCTCCCAACATGACCTCTCCAGGAGGACACAATGCTCTGCTCCTGCTCTTCCCTCTTACTGTATGATTACCATTACCTGTGCTGTACCTAATACTGACCCAGTGCTCATAACTATGTAATTCCTCCCAACATGACTCTCTCCAGGAGGACACAATGCTCTGCTCCTATTCTTCCCTCTAACAGTATGATTACCATAACCTGTGCTGTTCCCTAATACTAACCCAGTGCTCATACCTATGTCATAGCTCCCAGCATGACCCTCTCCAGGAGGACACAATGCTCTGCTCCTTCACTACCCTCTTACTGTATGATTACCAACACCTGTGCTGGACCATAATACTGACCAAGTGCTCATACTTATGTCATAACTCCCAACATGAATTCTCCAGGAGGACACAATGCTCTGCTCCTGCTCTTCCCTCTTACTGTATGATTACCATCACCTGTGCTGTACCCTAATACTGACCCAGTGCTCATACCTATGTCATACCTCCCAACATGACTCTCTGCATGAGGACACAATGCTCTGCTCCTGCTCTTCCCTCTTACTGTATGATTACCATCACATGTACTGTACCCTAATACTGACCCAGTGCTCATACCTATGTCATACTTTCCAACATGACCCTCTAAGCTGGACACAATGCTCTGCTTCTGCTCTTCCCTCTTACTGTATGATTACCATCACCTGTACTGTACCCTAATACTGACCAAGTGCTCATACCTATGTCATACCTCCCAACATGACCCTCTCCAGGAGGACACAATGCTCTGCTCATGCTCTTCCCTCTTACTGTATGATTACCATCACCTGTGCTGTACCCTAATAATGACCCACTGCTCATACCTATGTCATACCTCCCAACATGACCTCTCCAGGAGGAGTCAATGCTCTGCTCCTGCTCTTCCCTCTTACTGTATGATTACCATCACATGTGCTGTACCCTAATACTAACCCAGTGCTCATACCTAAATCATACCTCCCAACATGACCTCTCCAGGAGGAACACAATGCTTTGCTCCTGCACTGCCCTCTTACAGTATGATTACCATCACCTGTGCTGTACCCTGATACTGACCCACTGCTCATACCTATGTCATACCTTCCAACATGACCTCTCCAGGAGGACACAATGCTCTGCTCATGCTCTTCCCTCTTACTGTATGATTACCATCACCTGTGCTGTACCCTAATACTGACCCAGTGCTCATACCTATGTCATACCTCCACACATGACATCTCCAGGTGGACTCAATGCTCTGCACCTGCACTTCCCTCTTACTGTATGATTACCAACACCTGTTCTGTACCCTAATACTGACCCAGTGCTCATACCTATGTCATAACTCCCAACATGAATTCTCCAGGAGGATACAATGCTCTGCTCCTGCTCTTCCCTTTTACTGTACGATTACCATCACCTGTGCTGTACCCTAACACTGACCCAGTGCTCATACCTATGTCATACCTCCAGCATGACCCTCTCAGCAGGACACAATGCTCTGCTCCTGCTCTTCCCTCTTACTGTATGAATACCATCACCTGTGCTGTACCCTAATACTGACCCAGTGCTCATAACTATGTCATACCTTCCACCATGACCTCTCCAGGAGGACACAATGCTTTGCTCCTGCACTGCCCTCTTACTGTATGATTACCAACACCTGTGCTGTACCCTAATACTGACCCAGTGCTCATACCTCTGTCATAACTCCCAACATGAATTCTGCAGGAGGACACAATGCTCTGCTCCTGCATTGCCCTCTTACTGTATGATTACCATCACCTGTGCTGTACCCCATACTGACCCAGTGCTCATACCTATGTCATACGTCCCAACATGACTTCTCCAGGAGGACACAATGCTCTGCTCATGCTCTTCCCTCTTACTGTATGATTACCATCACCTATGCTGCACCCTAATACTGACCCAGTGCTCATACCTAAAATCATACCTCTGATAATGTCGATATTATCTTAAACCATAAAGCTATACCTCTAAATACACTTTTACCATGGAGCCGCTGCGGCCGCTAGACTTAATACACACGCTACGTACTTTGTACGCTATTTGCGTACTGAGTCCCATACAGTCTACGGACTTAGTGTACAAACGCTGCGCTGGGGGTACAAAGTACACATAGCGTGCGCACACACTCTTGATATACTTTAAACCTTATTAGAAATGTGATGCAATGATATTATTACACTGTAAACCTCATACAGCAAAGCACTGCAATGATGTTACACCTTAAACCTTATGCAGCACTGACGGTATAAAGTACCCGCAGTGCGTACACACCTTATCAATACACTCTTAAACCTTATACAGTTAGGTAATGTAATATGCTTTAAACCCTAGCAGGGAAAAGAGGACACAACACCGATTTGTAGTTAAACACTGGGATCCAACACCTCAGCGTATATATCTGGAAGGGGATAACAATACAATTTATACACTACAAAATACAACAGAGTAAATGGCTACAGTCAATGTACATACGTGAGAATATTCGCTTGCGCAACCTGGTCCAGTCCTCCGCTCATCTGATAGGTAGCGTTAAGAGTCTTCTGACCGGCCAGGCAGCAACAGGCTTTCTATACACTACTTCCATAAACAATACAATGGATACTATAATCCCTTTGTCCATTGGACACAGAGATGCATCTTTACATTACAGGAGAGGTCATAGATTGATTTGAAAAGGTGGGCGATGTCTTTCTCAACTGCTCTTGTGGGTGGTCTCCTCTGGATTCCCGCCGCATACATAATATACAGTAAATACAGTTTATATCTGTATTCTACTTCTGCACATAACTATACGCAGGAACATGCGATCTTCCTCTAACCAACACCGGAATGTTACCCTTAAAATACCCTACAGCTGGATACTAGACATCACCTTATAACCTTAGTCTGTCCCTTCCTATCATGCAAAGGCGAATCCCTTAGTCCTGGAATCATTTAAACTGTTGATACTTGCTGATGTGGTGCAGGGGAGCTATGTGTACAATGTGCACTATTCGGGTTAAATATGTAATGTTTTGATAACCCTCTATGCGCTCACAAACTCCGCCGTAAATACCCATACACGCAGGACCGCGGGAGCGATCATACACAAATTGCGGATCTGTGCACGCACGGCGGGCATGTGTGAATGGTTAGTACATGGTGTGTGTACTACAATATTTTTCGACTTTGACAGTCCACCCTTTGGCAGTCAACAATAACTGCCACTATCTAAACATTAAACAGAAAAATATACAATACAATATCTACAGATGATTGGATAGTAGGAGGAGAGGTGTAGGCGGGAAATGTATGAGCTAGTGGGATAGTAAAAAGCATGTATGTATGAATCCATGTCTGAGGGGCATGTATCATCGCGCCGTATATGTTCTAGATAAGCTTCGAGGTCTTGCGAAGTATACATTAAATCCTTCTTATCCCGTATTAAGGGTCTGTAAGTGGGCCAACAAACGCTACCAAGCTCTTTTCGGCTTCTTGTTCCAAAAAATGGGGTGAACAATTAGTTGATGATACATGGAGGGGGAACATATGTGAGTGCTAATATATGTGGATATCACCTGTCGACTATGTGTGTCACTACCTGAAGGATGTAGAGATGAAGATAAGACACATATCTAAATTACATTCACATAACATTTTCATAATCATTCTTGGTTGTAGTCGATGTCTTTTCCGGATCGATGTATCTGGTCCAAGGGGGAGACAAAGGAAAAACGGGTGAAAGAAACGGGCCATGGAATTCATTTACAATCCTTATCATAACATTGTCTCTATGGATGGGTCGTTAATCAAATCTGCTGCTGTAACAATGCCCCCGCTCCTTAAACTCATCAAATTTTTGCCGTGCTTGCGCCGCGTTAGAATTCGAACACACCTAAATATCAAGCCAATAATTATGACAACTCCCAGGATACAAAGGAGAAACTTCCCTACACTCATAATAACATTTTGAGCCCACTCTCCTAATCCTGAGAACCAATTTCGTGGGTTCAACCATGAGACCCAGCCGGTCAGTTCATTACTCACAGCAGTCACGGTAAGGTTTTGTCTCCTTCGGAACTCCCACTTCAACTGCAAGATATCATCCATCTTTTGATCGATGATCTCGGTTGGGTCATCAGTGCTGTTTGTAATATACGTGCAGCACTTCACACCATATTGAATTGCCAAAGTGACACAGTACCCACCCGTCACGGCTGTTTTATAATTGAGGACCATCCTATGCTGGATCAGTTCTGTCTTGTAAGCTTGCAACTCCCTACCCATATACCTGAAGTTGTCGTCATACATCTCAGTGATATTATCTATCAAGTTCGCTAGCGCATGGATCTACCTATAATTTATAATTCCTCTGGCAGTACGGGTGATGTCTAATGCGAGAAGGAATTGAATCCCGGTGGGTTCGTGGATCAAATCAGAGGCTACGTGCTCTGTCCTATCTATGAGGTGTCTCTTAACGATGTGTTCATAGTGTGTATGAGTATAAGGAGCCTGAGCACTGCGGTGAACGTCTTTCATCTTATCATGGGTTATGGTCATTACTTCTGGCAACACTCTTCCAATGTAACACAATCCCTCTGAGTTTGGGGCAAGCCACTTATACGCCTTCCTCCCACATATGAAATAGGCATCATCGGGGAGAACATATGGGACATAATATGACATTACCATATTACAAACTTTACAAGTGAAAAACCCAATCCCTAGTTCTCTCATCTGTTCAGTACAAATATCAGGCTGTATGATATGAGCGCAGTACCCTGGTGATACTTCTCCAACCCACATGGTCTTGCTTCCCCGAGTATACCTATACCGAAAATACCTTCCACTGTTGGCTATTTGGCGTACAAGTTCAGAGTCTATGGGTGTCCTATCAGCTCTGTGCAAAAATGCCATGGTTTGATTATTCCATGTCACCTCCCAATTTCCTGGTTTTCGGGAATTGGAAATGCTGAAACACACTAAGGATCTATCTACATAATACTGGTGGAGCTTCAAACTAGGGGGCCTAAAAATATTAAATTTCTTGTCCACCGGTCTCCCACCCCGTAATTCGAGTACCTCATCTATTGCTAAAGGGTACGGTACTAATCCTGACTTGCTCTGACCTGGAGGTACTTGTGAACACACCCAGCATTCTGTCTGGTTTAAGACCTTACCCACTAGTGAGTGGTAATCACTCAATGGATGATGGTCCATGTTGATATTAAGGCTGGACTGACATCTCTGGATGCACCCATCCTCAACTATGTTCTCACAATTTTTACAAATGCAATTTTCCTCAGCCAATAACCCTTCACAGTGCCTCCTAGTTCCCTGACTACCAGATAATTTTCTGATACTCGCCTTTGCTCGAGTGATGTGTTGGTCTTGGAATTCCTCAAATCCGTCCTCGCCATCAGAACCCATTCCAGATCCTTTCTCGACCTCTCTAGTACTCTCACCGAAACAGACTGTTCTGGTCAACAACAGGGTTAACAGGAAAACCCGGAATGCAGTCTCTTGGGGTAAGTCCATCTTGTTAAGGGAAGAGAAAGGAAACAAGAAGGGGGGGGGGGAGGGAAGGAGAGAAGAAGGATAGGGGGAGATGGAGAAAATAATAAAAAGAAAAACTGGTGCGACAACCACCTCTGGTCTTGTTGTCCTCCGCGCTCAGGTGCCGTGACAACAGTCCTGCCTCTCAACCTTCAGACACTCCAGTGATACGATGTTTTCTACACTCTGCTCTTTGTCACGGGTTCTCTCTGGGTCAGCGACCTTCTTACAGTGGGACGAGTGGACCCAAGTCTCTCTTTCAGCAACCTTTAATGCTCTTGTGCTGGTTAGTAAGACTTGGTATGGTCCTTCCCACCTGTCAATGAGGCAAACTGAGCGTAGAAAATTTTGAATCATTACATAATCCCCAGGTTCAATGTCATGACAATTACTGTTCGGTAGGTCAGGAATCACCAGCTTTAGATTTCTGTTTTGATTCCTCAACTGCTGGCTCATCTTAACCAAATATTTTACAGTCACTTCGTTATTGCATTTCAAATCATCCTGGGGGTCTATCATTACATGAGGTTGTCGATCAAAAGAATCTCAAAGGGTGATAGGTTAAGTGGGGACCTGGGAGTGGTTCTGATGCTGTACAATACTAGTGGCAAAGCTTCTGGCCACAACAATCCAGTTTCAGCCATCACTTTGCTCAACTTGTTCTTAATAGTGCTGTTTACTCTCTCCACCTTCGCACTCGCCTGTGGGCGGTACGGAGTATGCAGCTTGCTATTAATTCCCATCAGTTTGCACATAACCTGAATGACTTCACCTGTAAAATGGGTACCCCTATCGCTTTCAATTATTCTAGGGATACCATATCTACACTCAAATTCCTGCACAATTTTCTTTGCAGTGAACGTAGCAGTATTTGTGGCAGCAGGGAATGCTTCTACCCAATTGGAAAACACATCAATACAGACTAACACATATTTTAAATTCCTGCAGGGTGGTAACTGTATGAAATCAATCTGTATTACCTGAAAAGGGCCATCTGTTGGTGGGATAGGGATGGTTCTACTGGTATTGACTTTCCAATATTCTTCCTCAAGCAAATAAGACATGTCATTGCTTTCTTACCCGCAAGAGAAGAGAATCCTGGCGCACACCAGTAGGCCCTTACCAGCTTACACATACCCTCTTTACCCAGATGAGTCAGACCGTGTGCCGCCTCAGCTAAGCTTGGAAGATATGCTCTGGGGGCTACTGGCTTACCCTGTCCATCTGTCCAGAGTCCTGAGGACTCCTGGTCATATCCCTTTGACCTCCAGACCGCCTTTTCCTGTGGGGAACACAAATTTTGCATTTCACTTAATTTTTGTGTGTTGACGGTGTTGAATATCATCAGTGATGTGATATCTGTTTGTATGGGGGTGCTGGCTGCTGATTTAGCAGCTTCATCTGCCCGGCTGTTACCAAGTGAGATTGGATCTTGGTTGTAAGTATGTGCTTTGCACTTGATAACAGCCACTCTGTCTGGTTCTTGTATCGCTGTTAGAAGCCTTTTTATGTGGGATGCATGCGCTACAGGTGTGCCAGCTGCCATCATGAAATTTCTGAGGCGCCATAGGGCCCCAAAATCATGCACTACTCCAAAGGCATACCTAGAATCTGTATATATATTGGCTGACTTTCCCTTGGCCAATTCACACGCTCTGGTTAGGGCGACCAGCTCAGCAACTTGTGTTGAGTGCGGTGGGCCCAGGGGCTCAGCTTCTATGATACCTCTGTCATCTACGACTGCGTATCCAGTACACAGGTCTCCCGAGTCCGTCTGTCTGTGGCAACTACCGTCAGTGTAAAAAGTAAAATCTACGCCTTCCAGTGGGTTGTCACTAATGTCGGGTCTTGCAGTGAAAGTCTGGTTCAGATATTCCATACAATCATGTGTGTCAGTGTCTATACTAAATTCTCCTTCACCATCATTCTCATCCTCCACCCTTTGTGCCTGTCCAGGCACACCTGGCAGATAAGTTGCAGGATTTAGTGCGCTGCATCTCTTTATGGTGATGTTTACAGGGGCCATTAGTGCTAATTCCCACCCTATAAACCGTGCAGATGAGACATGTCTGGTTTGGGCAGAGTTCAGTAAGGCTGACACTGCATGAGGTGTATGGATGGTCAGGTTGTGTCCTAACACTACGTCTTCGCTTTTACTTACTAGCAAGGCTATCGCTGCAACACTTCGCAAGCATGTGGGGAGAGACCGTGCTACGGTGTCCAACTGTGCACTGTAGTAAGCTACCGGCCTGCTGGCATCACCATGTCTCTGGGTTAGGACACCTGCCGCGCACCCAGCGCTTTCCGTACCGTACAATTCAAAGGGTTTCCCATAATCTGACATGCCTAATGCAGGTGCCTGTGATAGGCACTGTTTGAGTCTCTCAAATGCTAGTTCGGACTCATCTGTGAGAGAGATCCGATCTGGTTTGTTCGAGGAGACCATTTCTTGCAAAGGTAAAGCCAGTATGGAGAACCCTGGGATCCAGTTTCGGCAGTACCCACACATTCCAAGAAAAGTGCGGATCTGTTGCTGGGTTTGTGGCAGAGTCATGTCGCGAATCGCTTGTATTCTATCAGCTGTGAGGTATCTAAGGCCTTGCGTCAAGCAATGTCCCAAATATTTTACCTTGGTCTGGCACAACTGCAACTTATCCTTTGAAACCTTGTGTCCCGTATTAGAAAGGTGAAACAGAAGCTGTTTTGTGTCTTTCAAGGACGATTCGAGTGAATCAGAACACAGCAGTAAGTCATCTACATACTGTATTAATACTGATCCGCTCTCAGGTTGAAAGGATTGTAAACAGTCATGCAAAGCCTGGGAGAAAATACTTGGGCTGTCAATGAAACCTTGGGGTAGTCGAGTTCAGGTGTACTGTACTTCCCTGTAAGTAAATGCAAACAGGTATTGGCTCTCAGGGTGCAGAGGGACCGAAAAGAAGGCAGAACAGAGGTCAATGACAGTGAAAAATTTTGCAATGGGGGGAATTTGCATGAGGATGACAGCTGGATTTGGCACTACTGGGAATTGGCTCTCAACTATTTTGTTTATCCCTCTTAGATCCTGCACTAGCCTGTAACCCCTCCCCCCACTCTTTTTCACAGGGAAGATGGAACTATTGGCAGTGCTGGACGTCCTAACTAGGATACCCTGTTTTAGCAAGCGCTCTATGACTGGGTACACTCCTAATTCCACCTCTGGCTTCAGAGGATACTGTGGGATTTTTGGAGCTATCCTACCATATTTTACTTGCACTACTACAGGAGCTACATTCGCCATCAATCCAGTGTCTTGTCCATCTTTGGTCCAGAGGGACTCCGGTATCTGGAGGATCATTGCCTCTACCTTGGATGGACACTTGTCTATAACAGCAGAGGGTGACATTAACCTTTGTGGGGTGTCTAACATATCCTTCACTTCCTGAACGTGATTCTCGGGTATATCCAAGAAGACACCATCAGGAGTACAATATATGACACACCTCATTTTACACAATAAATCTCTCCCAAGTAGATTAGTCGGAGCCGATGCAGCCAGCAAAAAGGAATGCTTGGTCTGCAAAGGCCCTATCGTAATCTCCGCTGGTCTACTTAAAGGGTAGTGTTGCACTACTCCTGTTACTCCCATTGCTGAAATTGTTTTACCCGTGGTTTTCATACCTCCCGTCGAATTTAACACTGACCTGGCCGCCCCTGTATCTACAAGAAAAGGTAATGATCTACCAGCTACATCAACTGTGACCTCGGGTTCACTACCAAGGCTAGCAATCAACTTCACTGGCTGCAGACTACAGGTGTGGCCCAACCCCTATTGTATATTGTGACCCTCCCGCAGTGCGCTGGCAGCTACAATATGTGAGGGGGGTAACTGAGAATTTTCGGAGGCCTGCCAGTCCCTCTTAGGTGGATACCTCCTTGTTTCCCCTGCGTGTGGCTCATAATTTTTCCTATGTGATCCCTGATCCCAATTACGTGTATCATAATGTGGTTCATATCCTGGTCTAGGGGGTCGGTATGCCTTATTTGTGTCCTTATACCTACAATTCCGTGCATAATGTCCTTCCTTCTTACAGTTATAGCATACCACTACACGTAACTTACCATCAGGGGTCTGGGGTTTTGGCTGATGCGGCTTCGTTGTAAGGGCATTTATACTTACTGTCATCAGCTTATCCCCCTGAGACTCCCTGTGCTTAATGACGTTCCGGTCGTGCTCGATAGCGGACTCTCTTAATGCAGCCACCGAGATACCTCTCCAGTTAGGTAGAGAGGTTTGTACCCTTGTTCTTAGTGTCTCTTTTATCCCGTCCATTAATACTGACACAGCTACCTCCCTGTGATGTACATTTTCCTTAATGTCCTCGACCCCAGTGTATCTAGCCATTTCCTGCAGTGGTCGATGGAAATATTCAGATGCCGTTTCACCTTCTTTTTGTCTTATGGAAAAGATTTTATTCCATTTGACAACAGTAGGGAAATATACTCCTAATTGCAGATTGATCTGTCGTACATTCTCCTGAGTGTACTCATCAGTGAGAGGTACTTCTGCGTCTAATTTACAATCAGTAATGAATTTCGCGGGGTCAATATTGGAGGGTAAACATGCACGTAGCACTGTTCGCCAATCTTTGTTTGTGGGTTCGGTGGCATTACCTAAATCTTTAATGAACCTCTGGCATGCGACTAGATCCTTTCTGGGATCAGGAAATTCAAACATAATTGTCCTCAATTCTGTCCGGGACCAGGGACAATGCATAGCAATGTTCCTGAAGGGACTGACTCCCTGAGCGTCAGTCTTCCCATTGGGGACTGCGATCACCCTGACAGAATTTAATTCAATTACATAATTTTGAGTTGACTCCACAATCTGAGGTGCTATTGTCTCTGCATAATGTATGGTACCGTACTTACCTGTGGACACGACCTCACTTATCCCTCCGCTAGGGGGCCTTACAACTGATCTTACTGGTTGGGCCGTGCCCACCTGAGTGTTCTGTATGGTGGCTGCTAGAGAGAGTGCCGATATCGTACTGGGTTCATCTTCTTGCTCGCAGTCCTGAGGAAAGTTTAAAATGGGATACAACTTGCACGGGTTAGCATTAGTACATTTATCAACTATACTCTTATCAGATACCAATATGTCATTGTCTGTAGCCACTTTCTCCCCTACAATATACGGTGGTGGTGGTGCGGTTGCCATTATTTTCCTGCTAGGTTTGGAACCTGCTGCGTAAGCTAGATCCCTCTGCATATCGCCCTCTCGCTGCCTTAAATTTAAACAGTTTGTGTGTATGACCCTTTGCTTTCGGGATTTTATCAGACATATCCTAACCCTTAAATTCTGCAATACCTCTGGTTCAAAACTGCCTACCTTAGGGAATGGTTCCCTATCTTCCGCGGTCATACGTTCCCATTTATTGCACAAAATTTCTGCGTGTGGTCCATGCTTCTCACACATTATGAACCTCGCTGACCCTTTGGGTAGCGGGATGTCAACCTGAACCCTGGTTGCACGTCCCTTACTTGAGCAACTGGCCCCCATATTTTGCAGGTATTGCCGTCCCGGCTAATCCCACAAAAAAACAAAATACTCAATATAAGGCAACGGTGAAAGTTCTCTGAGTGCTTTCACCCACTCACCGCCCACGTTGGCCAATGCTACCATACACTGTCGTTAGCGAAGGTATATACCCAACCTAGGGCCCCTACGTAACCTCTATTTACTGGAAGTATCTGGGAGTGACTTACCCTTTCCAGTAAATATTGGTTGTTGGAGATTTCCTGAGTGACCAGCGAAACCTCCCTTAACCTTAATTATACACAAATCACGCTTGCGTATGCTATATCCAGCGCTAATGATCCCGCGATTTTACGCAAAGCTCATAAAAAGGGTATCACGTTGCGCTAAGTATTGCACCCACGAACGACCGGTCCAATCGCACAGCGTATAGGTAACTGTTACTTATCCGCCGTATGACCAATGGAATCGATTTTTCAGGCTGCGAAACCTCAGCCGGAGCGTATCAATCAAAAACTAAATGGGTATCTTCGCTAACCCCCTGGGCTGCGGTACTCTAAAACCTCGCTGACCTTTGGTCTGCGGTACTCTAAACCTTAGTTGAACTTCTGGCCTGCGGTACTCTGCTACCTTGCTCCTTTGTACTTCAATTTATATTAACGTGAGCCAGCTATTCTCACGCCACCAAGTCTCCACTCACCTGGTGTGGTCTCCTACGGGATCCCGAATTCACTGGGTCCACAAAAACCTTTATTATGTTTGCACACTCACGTTCGTTCACTCAAATACACTTTGGTTTTTCTGTACAGAAAATTAACTTTCATTCAGATAAACAGCCTTAGTACCAGAGGTAATAAAGTAAAAAAGGTTTTATTTAAACTAAATCTTGGAAACTGAGCAATTTGTGCTATTGTCGCGTGGCTACCGTCCCGTGCCTAAACTAAACAATGCTATTGTGTAATTTGTACTTAGCGGCCGTACCCATATTGTTAGGTTCCTGGTGCTCAGAACAAGGGAGATGTTATGAAGTGAGTCCAGAGCACCAGGACGTAATGCTGGGAAAGGGGGAATGGAAAGGGAATAGCCCCTGGCGCCCTATCTCCGTTGTCTCGCCCGTGCTGTCAGTACACTCTTGCAAGACTATGGTTGCTTGAGCCCATGGCAGCCGCGTTTATAGGGCGGTTTACGTCTGCCCAACTTCGATGCGCCCTCAGGTCTTAATGAGAGACAAAGAGTGTACCGAGACAGGGTGATAACAAGGGGCCCTCTAACTGAAACAACCAAAGCCAGGGGCTACTAACTAGCCTAAAACTAAATGTATGTGCGGCTTGCCGCCAAGGGAAAAGAACAACAAAAGGAAATGCTGACCACACGCCGACACAATACTCTTGTGTCCCGGCGGTGACAGCATAAGCAGAACCCTCTGCAAAACACCAGTGACAGAAATAATAACGGAATACAGCGGCCTAGGCCGACGGACGCGGCAGAGCCGCTACTCACGGAACCGGTACGAATACTGGCAAACGGACAGGAACTCCCAATGCTGCTGACACAGACTCTCAGAACTGGAGGACAGGCAGAATCCCAAACGACAGACCGGTGGACACCAAGAAGCCAGAAACTTGACCAGGCACAGGCAAAGGCACTGGACCTCAGTACAGGAACACTTCACGGCAGGACACGGGATCAGACACAGGAACTGACACAGGAATCGACACAGAAAGCAGTTCGACAGACACTGCTACACAGGAGCTCAGGAATTGGCAGGAACAAGCTCAGAACTCAAGCAGACTGGAAACCAAGAAATATCACCAGCATCTGTGAATAGCACTGAGCCAGCATATAACAGAGAGGCCTAATTAATAATCTCATGCAGCTGCCCTGTTGCATGACTCCAAACTGACAAGATGCAATTAGCAGCCAGGTTAGGCTGAACACATGGGAACAAGCTGCAATTACACAGACTCACCAGCGGCAGCAACCAAGAGTACTCTTAAACAGAGCAACGGGAAATCCTGGCCTGCGAAACAAATTATAAACATAAAATAGGAATGAACCACTACCTGTGGTTCATAACAGTATCCCCTCCTTAAGGGTGAGTTCCGAGCACCCCATGACACCCACGGGGAACATGAACAGAAGAATAACATAAAATACCTAACTGACATGCAAAACAGGAATGAGCCACAGCCGTGGCTCATAACAGTACCCCCGCCCTTGAGGAGGGGTCAAAGGACCCCAAAATACAGACTATCCAAAACAAGGGATACAAAAAAAAACCTGACACACTGGTCTAACAGACACGAAAACAGAAACAAGCTGCAACCACAGCTTGTAACAGTGCCCTCCCCCTGATGGTGGCCACTGGACACAAGATAAGGGAAAAAAATATTTTTTTTTTTTTTTTTTATATCAAGGCAAGAGTCAAAAATTATTTCTTTTTCTTCTTCTTTTTACAAAGACTGGATATCTGCACACTCATAATATGTTATTTATTGTTTGATCTGTGAGTGTAGGTGGTTCATCACCGTCCACTCACTTGGTGAGCCCCTAATGTTATATCACATATATTATTTAGTATATATTGTCAGGGGGTGCTGTCAGCTACAGTTAATTAAGACAAAAGTGTGGGAGGGGAGAAAAAAGAGGAAATCTGTATTGTTGACGCACTTAGAGAGTATGGGTTTATTTAAAACATAACCTTTATTCGATATACATTAGAATATGTTTGTATTTTTGTCCTGAGCTACCGTGAAACATAAGAGTTAAAATCACAATACCAACGAATAAGTGAAAAGATTGAAAAAATAAGTGAATAAAGAGTTAAAAGGCGTGTCCGTGTGTGTTTCTCATTTAATTACTGGAAGTTGTTGTTATGACTTGTGTATTAATTATCTCTATCTAATATAATAAGGATTTGTCACAAGTTGTTGGTGTTTGGAACCCACTATACTGTATTACTGATTCAGACAGACAGATTTCATGTCTAATTATTCTTCACTTCATAGGGGTTATCAGCTAGAGGATGCTTCTCCAAATGCGGAGACTACACATTCAAATGTATGTGTGTATATATATAGAAGGTTAGCTGTATTGATGTATTCTTGATGTAATCTTAATTTCTAATAGTTAGAGTCACAGGTCTCTGTTCTAGATGTAGATCTCTACATATCAGGAGTCTTTCGTATTAATCATCCATACCTGTGCAAGGTATACTGTGCATATGAGCTAGATCACCTTCAAATATTATGGTGATATCTTCCCCTTGAGAGGCAGCCAATCATACGTTGGGGGTATAGCAACCCTGATTTTAAAGTAGGTTATTATAATTCAAAAGTATTTGACTTTTTATGTTTAGAGATTAAGCGGCCTCATTTTACTGTAAAAAATTGCTTATATTCAGGGTATAATAACCCAATTAATGAGAGGCAACTAATGTGCATTAGGGGTGTGGCAGCCCCATTTATATATGAGATTCACAGGGTGTGCTGATCCCAATTATATTTAGGGGTTTAGCAGCCCCAATTTTCCCAGGAATAGTTTATAAACGTTAGGGGTATGGCAGCCCCAATTTTATGAAAAATATTTGATGTTCTGGGGGCAGCCCCAATTTAATACGAAATTGTTGGTGTTCTAGGGGTATAATCACCCCAATTCTGTTCTAGGGGTTTAGCAGCCCCACTTCTCCAAGAAAAGTGCTTCTCTTAGGGGTGTAGCAACCCCAATTTCTAGAGAGCAGTCTGCTTATAGACGCAGCTTATTTACTGTACATTTGTATCAAAGTTCTAAATGTAAAGTGGCCCATACACAGCAAATTAATATAAATGAAAAATAGTATAAAAATGGTATAACGTTTTTATTGAATATTCATATAGTGTAATACATAAATATGATTATCTATCGAAAATCCTGATATATAACTGATCTATTGCAGGACCTATATAGATGTCCTTCAGGAGATATACATCATAATATCATATATTTCATTTGTCACTTTTATCCTGCCAGATCCCTGTGATTATTCTGATGTTCATGTATATTAAGGGGTTTAGGGTTTTAACATAGCTTTTATTGCTGATAGCTATTTCATTAGTATTTTAGAATATGTAGCTATCACCTGGCTCATGTGTGTTGCCAATTAAATTGCTACAATGTGTTCTATTCAGTATATTGAGTTAAGCATCACTGTTTATGGCTTTACAAATTTGCCAGCTTACTTGTAGCAATATTACATTGATCTTATCTCAGCTTCTGAATTCAATAGAAATGTTGCAATTATAAACAGTTACAACTGCTGCTGAGATTTGTAGCTATTGGCACAGTGTCTCAGATTGCTGACACATCTCCAGCTGTCAAATGTGTTAAATGAATTGATATAGAGATTATGTATTGAGAATAGCAACTGGAAGATTGTGTAATAGGGAACCTTACTAATAGAGGGTAGAAGATTTACAAGCAATATATGCAGGGCTATGATGCCGCTAGAAAAGTAATTATAGGAGGTTAGCCGCTAATTCCTAGTGAAAGGGATATGAGACTGCATAGGGCTGAGTACATAGATTGGACAGCTGGAGATGTGTCAGCAATCTGAGACACTGTGCCAATAGCTACAAATCTCAGCAGCAGTTGTAACTGTTTATAATTGCAACATTTCTATTGAATTCAGAAGCTGAGATAAGATCAATGTAATATTGCTACAAGTAAGCTGGCAAATTTGTAAAGCCATAAACAGTGATGCTTAACTCAATATACTGAATAGAACACATTGTAGCAATTTAATTGGCAACACACATGAGCCAGGTGATAGCTACATATTCTAAAATACTAATGAAATAGCTATCAGCAATAAAAGCTATGTTAAAACCCTAAACCCCTTAATATACATGAACATCAGAATAATCACAGGGATCTGGCAGGATAAAAGTGACAAATGAAATATATGATATTATGATGTATATCTCCTGAAGGACATCTATATAGGTCCTGCAATAGATCAGTTATATATCAGGATTTTCGATAGATAATCATATTTATGTATTACACTATATGAATATTCAATAAAAACGTTATACCATTTTTATACTATTTTTCATTTATATTAATTTGCTGTGTATGGGCCACTTTACATTTAGAACTTTGATACAAATGTACAGTAAATAAGCTGCGTCTATAAGCAGACTGCTCTCTAGAAATTGGGGTTGCTACACCCCTAAGAGAAGCACTTTTCTTGGAGAAGTGGGGCTGCTAAACCCCTAGAACAGAATTGGGGTGATTATACCCCTAGAACACCAACAATTTCGTATTAAATTGGGGCTGCCCCCAGAACATCAAATATTTTTCATAAAATTGGGGCTGCCATACCCCTAACGTTTATAAACTATTCCTGGGAAAATTGGGGCTGCTAAACCCCTAAATATAATTGGGATCAGCACACCCTGTGAATCTCATATATAAATGGGGCTGCCACACCCCTAATGCACATTAGTTGCCTCTCATTAATTGGGTTATTATACCCTGAATATAAGCAATTTTTTACAGTAAAATGAGGCCGCTTAATCTCTAAACATAAAAAGTCAAATACTTTTGAATTATAATAACCTACTTTAAAATCAGGGTTGCTATACCCCCAACGTATGATTGGCTGCCTCTCAAGGGGAAGATATCACCATAATATTTGAAGGTGATCTAGCTCATATGCACAGTATACCTTGCACAGGTATGGATGATTAATACGAAAGACTCCTGATATGTAGAGATCTACATCTAGAACAGAGACCTGTGACTCTAACTATTAGAAATTGAGATTACATCAAGAATACATCAATACAGCTAACCTTCTATATATATACACACATACATTTGAATGTGTAGTCTCCGCATTTGGAGAAGCATCCTCTAGCTGATAACCCCTATGAAGTGAAGAATAATTAGACATGAAATCTGTCTGTCTGAATCAGTAATACAGTATAGTGGGTTCCAAACACCAACAACTTGTGACAAATCCTTATTATATTAGATAGAGATAATTAATACACAAGTCATAACAACAACTTCCAGTAATTAAATGAGAAACACACACGGACACGCCTTTTAACTCTTTATTCACTTATTTTTTCAATCTTTTCACTTATTCGTTGGTATTGTGATTTTAACTCTTATGTTTCACGGTAGCTCAGGACAAAAATACAAACATATTCTAATGTATATCGAATAAAGGTTATGTTTTAAATAAACCCATACTCTCTAAGTGCGTCAACAATACAGATTTCCTCTTTTTTCTCCCCTCCCACACTTTCTTCTTCTTTTTACAAAGCTCTTTAGGTCTGACCAAGGTAATTCCTCAAACATTGTCTGAACTGATGGTACCACCCAGCAAGGCTGCGTTCAAATCAGAGACAGGTTTCTTACCCTTGGGAGCTGAACTTTCTGGCAAAGTACTATTATTAGAAGAAGAAGAAGTCTGAAAAGCACATCCTGCAGTCAAAACAACGGGCTGGGACTCTTGTGCCGAGTTTACAGTATTTGGTGGACTCTCAGCAGACAAGACGGGTGACTTAGAGGAACCTGAACCAATTTCTTTGGAACCATATCTTTTAATAATTGCATCACTGAATGCTGGGGGATCCTGAAGAATGGGATCTTCAGCTTTCATTAGGCTGGTCGCCCACTCAAAAGGCTCTCCTCTAAAAGAATAAATCAGATAAAGCACAAGGTTCTCTGAAGTGATGCCCAGAAATGGTCTAGACAACATAATAATGTAATAGTGTTTGTAAAGCACCAGAAATTGGGCTAAGTCCCCATCAAAGATTATGGATGTTGAGATATCAGAGTCAGGATCTGTTTCCTTCCCATCTGACTGACTGGAGTGCTTTGCTAAGACCTGGTCACTATTGACCTTACTCGAGGCTGAGACTCTCTGAACCCCACCCGGGGCAGTGACTTTCTGAACCCCACCCGGGGCAGTGACTTTCTGAACCCCACCCGGGGCAGTGACTTTCGGGAACCCCGCTGGGGCAGTGACTTTCGGGAACCCCGCTGGGGCAGTGGCCTCCGGGAACCCCGCTGGGGCAGTGGCCTCCGGGAACCCCGCTGGGGCAGTGGCCTCCGGGAACCCCGCTGGGGCAGTGACCTCCGGGAACCCCGCTGGGGCAGTGGCCTCTGGGAACTCCGCTGGGGCAGTGGCCTCCGGGAACTCCGCTGGGGTCAGCACCTCGGATTCTTTTACTGGGACCGAAACCGGACACATACTAGCGTTCCACCCTCCCACAGCCGCCGTGGTTACACACGATCCCGTGGATACAGCTACAACCCCTCCATCCCCTGCACCAGACATCAGGACCCCGGCCACTGGGAACCAGGCAGGAGGAATCAATAGGAGGATACACGGGTTCTTTACACTGCAGGAGCGCTCCTGAGACTCACACATGGGTGAAGTATTAACTACACCTTCACAACCAACAACACCTTTCCTCTAAGTGGTGTATGCATACCTTTAATTCTGTGATCATTTCAATTTAAAATCAGTACTCAGCTGGTTTTTGAGCCAATGTTGTGTTCATATGTGCGCATGAAATCAAATCAATTCAGCTGAAGGAGAACTATCCTGCTATTTCCTAATTACATAGGTGCATGCAATTAAGCTCTCTTCTTTGTGATTTAATTTCTGCACAACTAACAGTCTTCGCTTGGGACTAAAAAATCATTCTAATCCTGATTATATGTGCATGGAATCTGATCCTAATTGCTGAAGGAGAACTACTGTTAGGCGCCGAGGGTCCGCCCGTCAGTGCGGCCCGGCGCCTAGCAACTAGGGACGCCGCAGGCAGACAGCCGCCGGCTCCCTAGCAACGCTAGACGCCGGGCGCACGGAGCCGCTTAGACCATAGCAACGGGGACGCCACTGTCGGACCGCGTTCCCCGTTGCTAGGTCTAATTAATCAGGTCAAATTGTATCCTGGCCGTGCAGCATGCAGCTGCACGGCATAATTATGATTACCCTGTCTGGATCCGGATTGGAGGGTTTCCTAATAAAAGCACTCTCAGGACTTCTCACAGACGCCGGTGTTAGCTTCCTGTTGGCTGTGTCAGTTACAGAGAGTTTCCAGTCCTGCTCAATTCGGTTGTTCCTGTCCTCAGTGATCCAGTACTCGGAATTTGTCATCTATTCCTGGAGTCCTACCGAGCACCTTTAACATCCTGTGGTGTTCGTGAGTCGCGGCGTAGCCGTGTGTTGCGGCTTGACCGCTTACTATTTATTATTTGGTTTTATTGTGTTCCGGAGCTTTTGCGGAGGATTCCGCTCCCACAAGTCCACTCTGGTATCCAGCGGTGCTGGATAGGAGTAACGGATCAGTGGATCTTTGGTTGTCCTTTTCCCTGGCGGTTTGTCCGCACATACTTTTGGTTAAGTTAGATAGCTTGTAACCCCTGGCCTGGTTGCTTAGTCAGAGGGCCCCTTGTTATCACCCTGTCTCGGATTTCCCTTTGTCTCCCATTAAGACCTGAGGGGGCATCGGGGTTGGGCAGACATAATCCGCCCTTCGAACGCGGCTGCCATGGGCTCAAGCAACCATAGTCTCGCAGGGGATTTCTGATAACACGGGCGAGACAACGGAGTTAGGGCGCCAGGGGTTACTAGGCTTCCCTGTTCCCGTAACCAGCATATCTTTCCAGTACTCAGACCTCTGCCATAAGATCTCATCTGGTCTGGAGTACGGGAATCATAACATTAACACCGGCCATACTAAAATTTAAAATTAACAGGAGTTAATTTTTTCCCTTATTCAGTTGGGAGATTTGTCAGCCTCATGAATCCCACCGGTGTTGGGCCAAATCCGGGCCAGCTTTTAGTTAGCCAGATTCAAGAGCTTACTCAGATGGTTCAGGATCTGTCCCTTCGGGTGAGGTCACAGGAAGATCTGTTACGGACTTCCCCGAGGGTCATTCCTGAACCAAAAATGCATCTGCCTGACCGTTTTTCTGGGGATAGAAAGCAGTTTTTTAATTTTAAAGAGTCTTGTAAACTGTATTTTCGTTTAAGACCAGTCTCCTCAGGTACGGAATCTCAGCGGGTAGGAATTATTATTTCTCTGCTACAGGGGGATCCTCAGACCTGGGCTTTTGGTTTAAAGACAGACGATCCAGCTTTATTGTCTGTAGACGCCTTTCTGGGGTCCTTAGGGCTTTTGTATGATGACCCTGATAGAGAGGCATCCGCCGAGAGTCAGTTGCGTGCTCTCAGACAGGGTAGGAATCCCGCAGATATTTATTGTACGGAGTTTCGCCGTTGGTCGAACGACTGTGGATGGAATGACCCAGCCCTGCGCAGTCAGTTTCGCCTCGGCTTATCTGAGTCTATAAAAGACAGTCTCCTTCAGTATCCCGCTCCTGAGACTCTCGATAAACTCATGGAGCTCTCTATTAAGATTGATCGTCGTCTCAGGGAGCGGAGGGCTGAAAAAGGAGCATCTGTCGGGTCTACTCCTTGTGTTTTTTCCATTCCTGTGGACATTGAGGAGCCCATGCAGATAGGCCTCTCCAAACTGTCTCCTGAAGAAAGAACCAGAAGGCAAAATTCTGGTCTTTGTTTATACTGTGGGGGTAAGGGACATTTTGCCCGTAGTTGTCCGAACAAGTCGGGAAACGCCTCGACCAAGTGAGTTGTGAGGGGGTTCACTTTGGTTTACAGCTTATCTCCTCAAATAATTCACTGTTAGTTCCAGCTAAAGTTTCCTTTGGCAGCCTCTGTTCCTCGGTCTCGGCTTTTGTGGACAGTGGAGCTGCAGGGAACTTTATGGATTTAACATGGGCCAAGGCCTTAGGTATTCCTCAGTTAGCCTTGGGTAGGTGTATCACCATGCATGGTTTAGATGGGAGTCCCTTGTCCAATGGGGTTATTTCTCTCTGTACACCTTCTGTTCTTCTTTCGGTAGGAGCTCTGCATTCTGAAAAGATTGAGTTTTTCCTTACCCATTGCCCAGCAGTTCCTGTGGTTCTGGGTCACCCTTGGCTGGCCTTTCATAATCCCATCATTGATTGGCAGTTGGGGGAGATCTTACAATGGGGTACCATCTGTAATAAAGAATGTATTACGCTTCCCATCAGAATTGCTGCTGTCATTCCCGCACCCATTCCTGTGGAATACCAGGATTTTGTTGATGTATTTTCCAAGGGCAATGCGGATATTCTGCCTCCCCATAGGCCTTATGATTGTGCTATTGAGTTAATTCCTGGTGCCACTTTGCCTAAGGGAAGGTTATATGCATTGTCCGGACCTGAAACTGTGGCCATGAATGAGTATGTTAAAGAAAGCCTAGGGAAAGGATTTATCAGGCCATCTAAATCCCCTTTAAGTGCAGGCTTCTTCTTCGTGGAGAAGAAGGATGGATCACTCAGACCTTGCATTGACTTTAGAGCCTTGAATAAAATCTCAGTAAAGAATACTTACCCTTTGCCGCTGATTTCTGTCCTCTTTGATCAGCTACGTTCGGCTGTGATTTTTTCTAAGATTGACCTAAGAGGAGCATATAACCTCATCAGAATCAAGTCAGGGGATGAGTGGAAAACGGCATTCAGTACTCAGTCAGGCCACTATGAGTATCTGGTTATGCCATTCGGCCTGTCCAACGCTCCGGCAGTTTTCCAGGATCTCATTAACGATGTGCTCCGTGAATTTCTTGGAAGACTCGTTGTAGTCTACTTAGACGATATTTTGATATATTCTGACTCTATAGAACAACATGTTACCCAGGTGCGTCAGGTTCTAAAAAAATTACGTGAAAATCACCTATATGCCAAGCTGGAGAAGTGTGAATTTCATGTCACGGAGGTATCCTTTTTAGGGTACATTATTTCCCCTCGGGGATTCTGTATGGAACCAAAGAAGCTCCAAGCCATCCTTAGTTGGGCGCAACCCACCAATTTAAAAGCAATTCAGCGCTTTTTAGGGTTTGCGAATTACTATAGAAGATTTATTCACTCTTTCTCTGACCTAGTTGCTCCCATTGTGGCACTGACTAAAAAGGGAGCAGATCCTACCAACTGGTCACGTGAAGCGGAGTTGTCTTTTCAGGCCTTGAAACAAGCCTTTGTCTCTGCCCCTGTCCTCAGACATCCCAACCCAGAATTGCCTTTCATTGTTGAGGTCGATGCCTCGGAGGTTGGAGTAGGGGCTATCCTGTCTCAGAAGGATCCGGATTCCCTGGAATTACATCCTTGTGCCTTTATGTCCAGGAAATTCTCATCTGCTGAATCCAACTACGATGTTGGTAACCGGGAATTACTGGCTATTAAATGGGCTTTCGAGGAGTGGAGGCATTGGCTTGAAGGAGCCACTCATACCATTTCGGTTTTGACTGATCACAAAAATCTTCAATACATTGAATCAGCTAAACGGCTGAATGCCCGGCAAGCTCGTTGGGCTTTATTTTTTACTCGTTTCAAGTTCATTATCACCTTCAGGCCAGGTTCCAAGAATACCAAGGCAGATGCCCTGTCACGCAGTTTTCTTCCAGTTCAAGACAACAGTCCTGTTACTCCCATACTTCCGTCTTCAGTCATTCGGGCAGGCCTCACACAGGATTTATTTACCCAGTTGAAGCAGCTTCAACATCAAGCTCCAGGTAATACTCCTGCTGGTCGTCTTTTTGTCCCCGAGTTTTTGAGAGCAACGGTTTTGACGGAGTTTCACGATAGCAAAGTTGCCGGGCATCCGGGGATCGCTAAAACTTTTGAATTAGTTTCCCGCTCGGTATGGTGGCCTGGTCTTTCCAAAGACATTAAGGAATTTGTTTTTTCTTGTCAGGTCTGTGCACAGCATCAGGTTCCCCGTTCCTTGCCTATCGGTCAACTTTTGCCCTTGAATGTTCCTCTTAGGCCATGGTCTCATATTTCCATGGATTTTGTGGTGGACCTTCCTCTGTCAGCCGGATGCCGAGTCATATGGGTGGTAGTGGACCGTTTTAGCAAAATGGCCCATTTTATTGCTCTTCCCCGATTGCCATCTGCCCAGGGATTGGCAGTCTTGTTCCTCCGCCATGTTTTCAGACTCCATGGGTTACCCACTGATATTGTTTCTGATCGGGGTCCACAATTCATTGCACAATTTTGGAAGTCTTTTTGTGCCTCATTGAAGATGAAATTATCTTTAACGTCTGGCTACCATCCCCAATCCAACGGGCAGACTGAGCGAGTCAATCAATCATTAAAACAATATTTGCGTTTGTACTCGGCCAAACTCCAAAATGACTGGTCTGAGTTTCTTCCGTTAGCAGAGTTTGCTTACAACAATGCCTGTCATTCCTCCACCAATGTATCTCCATTTTTTACAGTTTTTGGTTTTCACCCCAGAGCTAATTCCTTTTTTCAACATTCCTCTGTCTCCTCACTGACCTTGACCTCTCATCTCAAACTCATTTGGAGAAAAGTGCACCTGGCTCTCAGAAAAGCGGCATTTCGGGAGAAAAAATTTTCTGACAGGCTCCGGCGGCCGTGCACTTTTAAAGTTGGAGATAAGGTATGGTTGTCGACTCGCAACATTAAACTTCGACAAACCTCAGCCAGATTGGGTCCTAAATTTATTGGACCATTTCATATTATCAAAAAAGTCAATCCAATGGCTTTCCGGTTACGGTTACCAAAAACTTTACGGATCGGAAATACCTTCCATTGCTCCTTGTTAAAACCATATGTTTCGTCCAGTAAATTTCCTCGCAAGATCTCTCAGGGGAAATCACCAATAGACGTACAGGGTCAGCAGGAGTTCTTAGTGGAGAAGGTTCTCGATTCCAAGTTGTCCCGGGGTCGGCTTTATTTTTTGGTACATTGGAGAGGTTATGGTCCAGAAGAAAGGTCTTGGGTCCTGGACGAGGATCTCCATGCCCCGAGGCTCAAAAGGGCATTTTTTCGAGAATTTCCTCAAAAACCTGGCCTTAGGGGTTCCTTGACCCCTCCTCAAGGGGGGGGTACTGTTAGGCGCCGAGGGTCCGCCCGTCAGTGCGGCCCGGCGCCTAGCAACTAGGGACGCCGCAGGCAGACAGCCGCCGGCTCCCTAGCAACGCTAGACGCCGGGCGCACGGAGCCGCTTAGACCATAGCAACGGGGACGCCACTGTCGGACCGCGTTCCCCGTTGCTAGGTCTAATTAATCAGGTCAAATTGTATCCTGGCCGTGCAGCATGCAGCTGCACGGCATAATTATGATTACCCTGTCTGGATCCGGATTGGAGGGTTTCCTAATAAAAGCACTCTCAGGACTTCTCACAGACGCCGGTGTTAGCTTCCTGTTGGCTGTGTCAGTTACAGAGAGTTTCCAGTCCTGCTCAATTCGGTTGTTCCTGTCCTCAGTGATCCAGTACTCGGAATTTGTCATCTATTCCTGGAGTCCTACCGAGCACCTTTAACATCCTGTGGTGTTCGTGAGTCGCGGCGTAGCCGTGTGTTGCGGCTTGACCGCTTACTATTTATTATTTAGTTTTATTGTGTTCCGGAGCTTTTGCGGAGGATTCCGCTCCCACAAGTCCACTCTGGTATCCAGCGGTGCTGGATAGGAGTAACGGATCAGTGGATCTTTGGTTGTCCTTTTCCCTGGCGGTTTGTCCGCACATACTTTTGGTTAAGTTAGATAGCTTGTAACCCCTGGCCTGGTTGCTTAGTCAGAGGGCCCCTTGTTATCACCCTGTCTCGGATTTCCCTTTGTCTCCCATTAAGACCTGAGGGGGCATCGGGGTTGGGCAGACATAATCCGCCCTTCGAACGCGGCTGCCATGGGCTCAAGCAACCATAGTCTCGCAGGGGATTTCTGATAACACGGGCGAGACAACGGAGTTAGGGCGCCAGGGGTTACTAGGCTTCCCTGTTCCCGTAACCAGCATATCTTTCCAGTACTCAGACCTCTGCCATAAGATCTCATCTGGTCTGGAGTACGGGAATCATAACAACTACCACTTTTTTAGATAGGTGTATGTGGTTAAGTGAATTCTTGAAGGAGTAATTTACTAATCAAATCATCAGTCTGTGTGGAGCCAGTAACATCATGCGGTATTAACAAAATTATTGTTTGTTGGTCTTATGGTAAATGTTATTAATTTTGTTTTATTGTGTGTATTTTAAGATTTTATATCTAATTAGCAATAAATTACTAATTTGCATCAAAAAAGCAGTCGGTTATTCTATATATCTGTGCGCCTTTACTTATATATCTGTGCTCACACTGCTTTATTGTGGGGACTGGGGACCACCAATATATTATATAGGAGGAGTACAGTGCAGAGTTTTGCTGACCAGTGACCACCAGTATTATACGTTCTCTCCTCTGCCTGAAAAATGCTCCATATCTGTGCTCAGTTTGCTGCATATATCTGTGCTCACACTGCTTTATTGTGGGGACTGGGGACCACCAGTATATTATATAGGAGGAGTACAGTGCAGAGTTTTGCTGACCAGTGACCACCAGTATTATACGTTGATCTATTACTGGCATATAATTCCACACATTAAAAAAATGGAGAACAAAAATGTGGAGGGTAAAATAGGGAAAGATCAAGATCCACTTCCACCTCATGCTGAAGCTGCTGCCACTAGTCATGGCCGAGACGATGAAATGCCATCAACGTCGTCTGCCAAGGCCGATGCACAATGTCATAGTAGAGAGCATGTAAAATCCCAAAAAATAAAGCTCAGTAAAATGACCCAAAAATCTAAATCAAAATAGTCTGAGGAGAAGCGTAAACTTGCCAATGTGCCATTTACGACACGGAGTGGCAAGAAACGGCTGAGGCCCTGGCCTATGTTCATGGCTAGTGGTTCAGCTTCACATGAGGATGGAAGCAGTCATCCTCCTGCTAGAAAAATTAAAAGAGTTAAGATGGCAAAAGCACAGCAAAGAACTGTGCGTTCTTCTAAATCACAAATCCCCAAGGAGAGTCCAATTGTGTCGGTTGTGATGCCTGACCTTCCCAACACTGGACGGGAAGAGGTTGCGCCTTCCACCATTTGCATGTCCCCTGCAATTGCTGGAAGGAGCACCCGCAGTCCAGTTCCTGATAGTCAAATTGAAGATGTCACTGTTGAAGTACACCAGGATGAGGATATGGGTGTTGCTGGCGCTGGGGAGGAAATTGACAAGGAGGATTCTGATGGTGAGGTGGTTTGTTTAAGTCAGGCACCCGGGGAGACACCTGTTGTCCGTGGGACGAATATGGCCATTGACATGCCTGGTCAAAATACAAAAATAATCACCTCTTCGGTGTGGAATTATTTCAGCAGAAATGTGGACAACTTGTGTCAAGCCGTGTGTTGCCTTTGTCAAGCTGTAATAAGTAGGGGTAAGGACGTTAACCACCTAGGAACATCCTCCCTTATACGTCACCTGGACCGCATTCATCAGAAGTCAGTGACAAGTTCAAAAACTTTGGATGACAGCGGAAGCAGTCCACTGACCACTAAATCCCTTCCTCTTGTAACCAAGCTCCTGCAAACCACACCACCAACTCCCTCAGTGTAAATTTCCTCCTTACACAGGAAAGCCAATAGTCCTGCAGGCCATGTCACTGTCAAGTCTGACGAGTCCTCTCCTGCCTGGGATTCCTCCGATGCATCCTTGAGTGTAACGCATACTGCTGCTGGCGCTGCTGTTGTTGCTGCTGGGAGTCGATCGGCATCCCAGAGGGGAAGTCAGAAGACCACTTGTACTACTTCCAGTAAGCAATTGACTGTCCAACAGTTCTTTGTGAGGAAGATGAAATATCACAGCAGTCATCCTGCTGCAAAGCGGATAACTCAGGCCTTGGCAGCCTGGACGGTGAGAAACGTGTGTCCGGTATCCACCGTTAATTCACAGGCAACTAGAGACTTGATTGAGGTACTGTGTCCCCGGTACCAAATACCATCTAGGTTCCATTTCTCTAGGCATGCAATACCGAAAATGTACACAGACGTCAGAAAAAGAGTCACCAGTGTCCTAAAAAATGCAGTTGTAACCAATGTCCACTTAACCACGGACATGTGGACAAGTGTAGCAGTGCAGACTCAGGACTATATGACTTTGACAGCCCACTGGGTAGATGTATTGCCTCCCACAGCAAGAACAGCAGCGGCGGCACCAGTAGCAGCATCTCGCAAACGCCAACTCGTTCCTAGGCAGGCTACGCTTTGTATCACCGCTTTTCATAAGAGGCACACAGCTGACAACCACTTATGGAAACTGAGGAACATCATCGCAGAATGGCTTACCCCAGTTGGACTCTCCTGGGGATTTGTGACATCGGACAACGCCACCAATATTGTGCGTGCATTACATGTGGGCAAATTCCAGCACGTCCCATGTTTTGCACATACATTGAATTTGGTTATGCAGAATTATTTAAAAAACGACAGGGGCGTGCAAGAGATGCTGTCAGTGGCCCGAAGAATTGCGGGCCACTTTCGGCATTCAGCCACCACGTGCCGAAGGCAGGAGCACCAGCAAACAGTTCTGAACCTGCCCTGCCATTATCTGAAGCAAGAGGTGGTAACGAGGTGGAATTCAACCCTCTATATGCTTCAGAGGATGGAGGAGCAGCAAAAGGCCATTCAAGCCTATACATCTGCCTACGATATAGGCAAAGGAGGGGGAATGCACCTGACTCAAGCGCAGTGGAGAATGATTTCAACGTTGTGCAAGGTTCTGCAACCCTTTGAACTTGCCACACGTGAAGTCAGTTCAGACACTGCCAGCCTGAGTCAGGTCATTCCCCTCATCAGGCTTTTGCAGAAGAAGCTGGAGACATTGAAGGAGGAGCTAAAACAGAGCGATTCCGCTAGGCATGTGGGACTTTTGGATGGAGCCCTTAATTTGCTTAACCAGGATTCACGGGTGGTCAATCTGTTGAAATCAGAGCACAACATTTTGGCCACCGTGCTCGATCCTAGATTTAAAACCTACGTTGTATCTCTCTTTCCGGCAGACACAAGTCTGCAGAGGTTCAAAAACCTGCTGGCGAGAAAATTGTCAAGTCAAGCGGAACGTGACCCGTCAACAGCTCCTCCTTCACATTCTCCCGCAACTGGGGGTGCGAGGAAAAGGCTAAGAATTCAGAGCCCACCCGCTGGCGGTGATGCAGGGCAGTCAGGAGCGAGTGCTGACATCTGGTCAGGACTGAAGGACCTGCCAACGATTACTGACATGTCGTCTACTGTCACTGCATATGATTCTGTCACCATTGAAAGAATGGTGGAGGATTATATGAGTGACCGCATCCAAGTAGGCACGTCAGACAGTCCGTACGTATACTGGCAGGAAAAAGAGGCAATTTGGAGGCCCTTGCAGAAACTGGCTTTATTTTACCTAAGTTGCCCCCCCCCCCCCCCTCCAGTGTTTACTCAGAAAGAGTGTTTAGTGCAGCCGCTCACCTTGTCAGCAATCGGCGTACGAGGTTTCTTCCAGAAAATGTGGAGAAGATGATGTTCATCAAAATGAATTATAATCAATTCCTCCGTGGAGACATTCACCAGCAATTGCCTCCAGAAAGTACACAGGGACCTGAGATGGTGATTCCAGTGGGGACGAATTAATAATATGTGAGGAGGGGGATGTACACAGTGAAAGGGGTGAGGAATCGGAGGATGAGGAGGAGGTGGACATCTTACCTCTGTAGAGCCAGTTTGTGCAAGGAGAGATTGATTGCTTCTTTTTTGGTGGGGGCCCAAACCATAATTTCAGTCACAGTCGTGTGGCAGACCCTGTGGCTGAAATGATGGGTTTGTTAAAGTGTGCATGTCCTGTTTATACAACATAAGGGTGGGTGGGAGGGCCCAAGGACAATTCCATCTTGCACCTCTTTTTTCTTTCATTTTTATTTGCATCATGTGCTGTTTGGGGACTATTTTTTTGAAGTGCAATCCTGTCTGACACTGCAGTGCCACTCCTAGATGTGCCAGGTGTTTGTGTCGGCCACTTGGGTCGCTTAGCTTAGTCACACAGCTACCTCATTGCGCCTCTTTTTTTATTTGCATCATGTGCTGTTTAGGGACAATTTTTTTAATCTGCCATCCTGTCTGACACTGCAGTGCCACTCCTAGATGGGCCAGGTGTTTGTGTCGGCCACTTGGGTCGCTTAGCTTAGTCACACAGCTACCTCATTGCGCCTCTTTTTTTCTTTGCATCATGTGCTGTTTGGGGACAATTTTTTTAATCTGCCATCCTGTCTGACACTGCAGTGCCACTCCTAGATGGGCCAGGTGTTTGTGTCAGCCACTTGGGTCGCTTAGCTTAGTCACAGAGCTACCTCATTGCGCCTCTTTTTTTCTTTGCATCATGTGCTGTTTGGGGACAATTTTTTTAATCTGCCATCCTGTCTGACACTGCAGCTCCACTCCTAGATGGGCCAGGTGTTTGTGTCGGCCACTTGGGTCGCTTAGCTTAGTCACACAGCTACCTCATTGCGCCTATTTTTTTCTTTGCATCATGTGCTGTTTGGGGACAATTTTTTTAATCTGCCATCCTGTCTGACACTGCAGTGCCACTCCTAGATGGGCAAGGTGTTTGTGTCGGCCACTTGGGTCGCTTAGCTTAGTCATCCAGCGACCTCGGTGCAAATTTTAGGAATAAAAATAATATTGTGAGGTGTGAGGTGTTCAGAATAGACTGGAAATGAGTGGAAATTATGGTTATTGAGGTTAATAATACCGTGGGATCAAAATGACCCCCAAATTCTATGATTTAAGCTGTTTTTGAGGATTTTTTGTAAAAAACACCCGAATCCAAAACACACCCGAATCCGACAAAATTTTTTTAGGGAGGTTTTGCCAAAACGCGTCCGAATCCAAAACACGGCCGCGGAACCGAATCCAAAACCAAAACACAAAACCCGAAAAATGTCCGGTGCACATCACATCGGCTGTGTGCTCCTGTACTGTCTGACAGGCGGCACACGGCAGTGTTACAATGTAGCGCCTATGCGCTCCATTGTAACCAATGGTGGGAACTTTGTGGTCAGCGGTTGACCGAAAGTAACCTCACCGCTGACCACAAAGTTCCCACCATTGGTTACAATGGAGCGCATAGGCGCTACATTGTAACACTGCCGTGTGCCACCTGTCAGACAGTACAGGAGCACACAGCCGATCAGGAGGGTGCCACTACGTGGCGCTCCCTGATTGGCTGAAGAAACCCACTTAGACATCAGTCAGAGGGGGTTTCTGGCATTCGGGGAAAGGGGTCCCATGTGAAAACATGGGGCCCCTTTCAGTTCGTGGTCGGGTGTCCCATTTTTTTATTTTTACAAGTACGTGGATTTCAAATGGATTATCCGAGGAGCCCTCTACACTGGATTTGGTGAGTAGGATTTTTTCAACAGGTACACCATGGATTCTACATGGAGAAGAGGACCGACCCTCGTGTGAACATAAGGTAAGTATGTGTATATGGTGGTGTGTATGTATGCATTAAAGTTATACTTTCAAGGTGTGTGTGTAATGTCTTTATTGGGGTATTTTTTTAGTAGTAGTACTACAGGTACCAGCGGGCCCGGTTTCCTCCGCATGCTGGTACTTGTGGTTCTCCAAGTACCAGCTTGCGGGGGAGGCTTGCTGGGACTTGTAGTACTGCTACTAAAAACAATATTCATAACTTTCAACAAAGGCTATCAGCCCCCCATCCGCAGCCCATTGGATGGGGGGGACAGCCTCGGGCTTCACCCCTGGCCCTTGGGTGGCTGGGGGGGGGACCCCTTGATTGAATGGGTCCCCACTCCCCCATGGTACCCCGGCCAGGGGTGAATAGTTGGATATTTGATGCCACGGCCGCAAGGCACTGTATAAAAGTGACCCCCGGCTGTGGCATCATCTGTCCAGCTAGTGGAGCCCGGTGCTGGTTTCAAAAATACGGGGGACCCCTACGCTTTTTGTCCCCTGTATTTTTGGAACCAGGACCAGGCGCAGAGCCCGGTGCTGGTTGTTTAAATATGGGGAACCCCTGTCAATTTTTTCCCCATATTTTTGCAACCAGGGCCGGCTCAAAGAGCCCGAGGCTGGTTTGGTTTAGGAGGGGGGACCCCACGCAATTTTTTTTTGAAAAATTCAAACATTTCCCTCCCCTTCCCACTAAAAAACATGCACGGATCTCATGGATCCGTGCATGCCTATACAAACACGGGATAAAAAAGCAGGTCTGGTTTTTTTTAGCACTTTTTCACGATTTGTATTTCATCACGGCAGTGTTTGGCTATTGTCGGCAGTGTTTGTGTTTTGCACTTTTTAGTAAATTCCCGATTTCTACCAAATTGCAGGCGTATTTGACCGATGGTGTATTGATTCGTGATTTTTTACGAGGACTTCCAAAATATTACGAATGCCCTCATCACTGCCGTGATTTTTGCTTAGTAAATTACCGAGATGACACTTTGAAGAAAAAACGGCATCTCGGTCAAAATCGGGACCTTAGTAAATATACCCCTATGTGTCTGATGCAGAAGCATACCTTCAAGAATCACTCCCAAGCTCAAGATATTACTGACCCTTAGCCTGCCTTTTTTTACCTTGCACTTTACTCATTTCATTCTTGATTGAATGACTGCGCCATATTTATCTTTTCAGTCTACAATCAGATTAATATTTATATGTTTCTCATGTCACTGGTTCGTATTACGATACTCTAATACCTGCTTCTTAATATTGTTTATTACTGGAATCGTAATGTTTTCTATGTTTTTATTATTTTATATGTATATGTTAAAAAAAAATTTCTCTGAGATCCTGTGCACCAAATGTAGCTTTTCGTAATGCCTGACTGCTATGTGCTGTGACAACGAGGGTCATTCAGACCTGATCGCTCGCTAGCTATTTTTTGCAGCGCTGCGATCAGATGGTCGCTGCCTACAGGGTACTGTATTTTAGCTGTGCAAGTGTGCGATCGCATGTGCAGTCGAGCGGAACAAAAAAGCTTTGTGCAGTTTTTGAGTTGCCCAGATCTTACTCAGCTGCTGCGATCACTTCAGCCGGAATTGAAGTCAGACACCCACAATGCAAACGCATGGACACGTCTGCATTTTTCCAATCACTACCAGAAAATGGTCACTTGACACCCACAAACACCTTCTTCCTGTCAATCTTCTTGCAAACGGCCATGCGAATAGATTCTTCATAAAACCCATCACACAGCTATGATCCGCTTTGTACCCATGCGCCACGTCTGCGCATTGCGGTGCATATGCATGCGCAGTTCTGACCTGATTGCAGCGCAGCGAAAAAAGCTAGCATGCAATCAGATCTGAATGACCCCCAATGTGTGTTGTTGTCAAATTCTCCCTCTCCTTTCCAAATTTCCCATTCCAGGGTTGTTTGTTTGTTTGTTTTTTCTTCTATAGGGCTCTCCTAGTGAGCTCTCCCAGATCTAGAATTTAGTTACGTTTTTGCATTATGCATTTATTATTGTTATTCACTAGAAGGCCTTTCCCTCAATCATATACTACTTCTGTCAGCTGCATGTTTGTGTTTTTACTCCTTTTATATGCCCCGTCCCCTCCTTTTAGCGTCTTCTTTTGACACAGAGTTCCTGATGGGCAGGCTATGGTATTTATCTACTCTGCTGTTACTCTGTCACTCCCTCTTGCCCCCATAGACATAAAGATTGGTTCTTTGGGAAGTTCTTGCAATGTCCCCTTACAATTCTAAATCTAGGGGAGTGGTAATTTTATCTAGGAAGTCTATGTCTTTAACCCCTTCTAATATTCGTGCAAACCCGAATGGTAGATTTGTTCTTGTCCATGTATTACTGGCAGACACACGCTTTATTTTATGTAATGTGTATGCCCCTTATTCATATAAAAAGTCCTTTTTTCCCTCCTTGTTGAAGATGCTCACCCCTATGCAACGTGACAATCTCATTATTAGTGGTGATTTTAACTTAGTCTCCTCGCCCTATTTAGACCATTCTAATCCCTCTAGCAAGACCCTCTCTACTCCTAAATTAGGAATCTCCACTATCTCTACTCAGCTCCAGATTGTGGTTGTATGGAGAGCTTTACACCCCCCGGAGAGAGAATTTGCTTGGTTATCTGCCGCACACAATACCCTTTCACAAATTGATTATACCTTTCTCTCCTCCCACTTTTTGCCTAAAGTCTCAGAAGCTTCTATAGAACCTTTTGCAGTCTTGGACCATGCACTCACTTGGTTCTCACTATCTATAAAACCCCCATCTCACGCTAACAAACCTTGTCATTTTCCTAATGGCCTTTCGGAATCTCAGCTTTTTTAAACTGCCTGGAATGATTATGCTTTCAATAATGAACAACACCCAACATCTGATCCTATTGGCATACCGATAAATCGGTTCTTCGAGGTTCCATAATATCTTATACTTCTACGACACGGAAATAATACGCCCACTCAAATATGTCTCTCCAACAATCCTTATCCAATTCCTACCAAATCTTTAAACTCAATCCCACACCCGACAATAAAACCTCCTACATCACGGCTAAGACCAAATTTGATAATTTGCTGCAGACCATGAGCGATAAATACTTTTTTGTTATCGAACATAAATTTAACAAACTTGGAAACAAGACTGGGAGACTGCTGACGGTCCTTCTTAGAGGTTCTCATCCACCTATGGTAGTCCATCCCCTTAACCACTTAACTGACGATTTATTTAGCCAAAAACCGCTCCGAAATTGTCGTTTTTTTTTATGAGTGAATTAGGTGAAGAACATGAATTTAACCAATTCCCAAATGATTTTAGTTAAAAAAAGGGGAATTTTTTTTTGTATTTACATTTCCCCAAAAACATCGAAACATCGATCGGGAACACTGTGACCATCGGAACATCGGGACCATCGTGGCTTTCATTTTGAAAGCCGGGACAGCCTCCAGGTATACAGGGTGGGTCTGGGGGTGGCTTGGGAGGGTTAATTTACACTCCCCAGCGGCTGCCATTGTCTGCAGCTGCTGGAGGGGGGGATCCTGCCGTGCTGACCGATCAGCAGAGATCGTCAGCACAGCAATCAGTGGGGGAGAGTGCAGGGAGGCAGAGGGACCTTCCGTGCCTCTGACAGCAGCAGCGGAGGGAAGTTTCCCCTCCCTGCCGCTGCTAACACTCTCTATCTGACTGGTCGCATCCTGTGCTCCCAGGTCAGATAGAGCACTTGCAGGCATGGTCGCATCTGATGCCACCATGCAAGGCAAGTGGTTAAGTTACCAGATGGTTCTCTAACTAATGATAATGCCCAGGTGGCTTGCTTAATGAGCTCATTCTATGAATCCCTATATGCCTCCTCACCCTCTACCACAGTACCTCCATCCGTCTCGGATCAGTTTAATGCTTCCTCTAACAGTGACCTACTCACTTCCGATTTTTCTCTTCCGTATCTCTCTCACTTTCCTCAAGTCCCCACTTCTTATTTAGGTGCTTTGACTAGTCCTCTTTCCCTTGAGGAAGTAACTTCCACTATTCGTCACCTTAAACCTTTAAAGGCACCAGTCCCTGATGGATTACCCTCAGAATTTTATAAGATCCTTCTCCCCCAGATATCTAATCAGTTTCAGCCTGCAATTCTATGCTTTCTAATTATTATTATTATCCCTTACATTTTAACACAGCCATAATAAAGCTTATTCCTAAACCAGGCAGGGACCTGTCTTTTCCGAATTCTTACAGACCTATTTCTTTGTTAAACCTTGACTATAAAACCTTGACAAAAGTCCTTGATAATTGCCTTAAATATATTCTCCCTTCTATTATTAATTCCGACAAAACTGGGTTCATTACAGGTCGTCATTCCCCAGTTAACGTTCGATGGTTCTCTCAGTCATTCAACATCGTTCAGATTACCTGCCTATTACTGATAATGTAATACTAGCCTTGTATGCCGAAAAGGCTTTTGATATGAAATTGTGGCCCCATCTATTCCAGTCTTTATTGCAATTTGGTTTCCCTCCTGTGTTTGTAAATTTTCTCAAAGCATTATATCATGGTTCATCTTCTCAGGTCTTTTGCAATGGCTACCACTCTATGCCTTTCCCTATCACCAGAGATACAAGACAGGGATGCCCGCTCTCTCCTCTACTATTCACTGTAGCGATTGAACCTCTGGTGATAGCGATACACAACACTCCTATCACAGACATTTCAATTAGAGATATTGAACTTAAAATCTCTTTATTCGCGGATAATATGCTGCTTTTCCTTTCTAATCCTAGCTCTAGCATTCCTGAGATTATGAACCTGATATCTTCTTTAGGCCAAATCTCGGGATAGAAAATAAACATAGACAAATCTGAATTTCTCCCCATCACTCCCTTTTCTCATTCACCTGTACTAAATCCATCAATTTTTTCTTTTAAAGTGGCCATTGATAGAATCAAATATTTAAGAATTTACATGGGATCCGGTCTGAAGATCGACAGTATCTAGGTCGACTATGTTTAGGTCAACCACTATAGGTCGACAGTCACTAGGTCGACATGGATGGAAGGTCTACAGGGTTTCTAGGTCGACATGTGCTATGTCGACAGGTCTAAAGGTCGACATGAGTTTTTCACATTTTTTTCTTTTTTTTGAATTTTTTCATACTTAACGATCCACGTGGACTACGATTGGAACGGTAATCTGTGCCGAGCGAAGCGAAGGCATCATGCCCGAAGCATGGCGAGCGAAGCGAGCCATGCGAGGGGACGCGGTGCACTAATTTGGGATCCCGGTCACTCTACGAAGAAAACGACACAAAAAAAAAATCCTCATGTCGACCTTTAGACCTGTCGACCTAGCACATGTCGACCTAGAAACCCTGTCAACCTTCCATCCATGTCGGCCTAGTGACTGTCGACCTATAGTGGTCGACCTAAACATTGTCGACCTAGATACTGTTGATTTGATGAACCACACCCATTTACATTACCCCCTCCCTTACCGAATTATACAAAACTAAATTTACCCCTGTTCTCACTAAAATATCTACGTCACTTGATAGATGGTCCTCCCTGTCTTTATCACTTTTAGACTGTTTAGTAGTAATAAAAAGGATAATCTTTCCGTAGATATTTTATTTCATGCAAATGTTATCTATTAGCTTATGCAAATTGGATTTAAATCGATTCATTAAATCTGTGACTCGCTTTCTTTGGCAAGGGAAAAAAGCCAGGATCTCACTTGCTAAATTACAACTTCCCAGATCCCATAGTGGCATGAAAGCCCCCAATCTTCACTATTTTGCTCTCGCAGTTTTTTCCCGATATATCCAGGACTGGCTTCTAAGCACGTCATCATACACTTCCCCTCCCGTAGATCAAGCATTGTTTCACACATATGTGAGAGTGGTGGTGCGGGGGGGTCTTCAGTATGCTGACTGTCGGGATCCCGGCGCACAGTATACCGGCGCTGGAATCCCGGCAGCCGACATACCGACCACGACCCCCTGGAGGGAGAATAAAATAGGGTGGCGCGTGTAGCACAACACCGTGCCCGCAGTGTGGCGAGTGCAGAGAGCCCGCAAGGGACTCATTTGCGCTCACCATGCTGTCTGTATGCCGATGGTCGGGCTCCCGGTGCCGGTATGCTGGTCGCCAGGAGCCAGGCCGCCGGCATACCATACTACACCCGCGGTGTGGTGTAGTGCCTGCTGCCATGCAGGTGTAGACTCACTACTTACCTGGCGCTGCACCCTCTTACCTTCAGGTCGTGGAAACTCTGACAGACCTGGAACTCCAAATGGACCTGGACACAACGACCTAGTGGGAAGGGGATGGTTGAGTGCCTTTCCTCCTAATTGTGGACCGAAACGCCCTCCGAAAATTAGAGAAATCTAGCTTTCAGGCTAGGTGAAGGTCATCCTCGGCACTCTGCCACAGAGCCCAAATTTCACCTATCGGTACTCTCGCACCGGTTGTAAATTCAACCTTAAACCAGCCTGCTAGGTCCACCATTCGCCCTGAAGGAAGGGAGACAGATAGGGACAAACACACGCAAAGGAACAAACGGACAGAGATGTTTATCACCATCACAAATTTTGCACTCCGATTTCCTCCACTTACAGGTCCCTGTAAGGAGGCAAAGAGAAAATGACAGCCATGCAGGGCCAAGAGCTACCCTAGTGTGCGTCCGCTATACTAGTTACATGAACAGAGCCCTCAAACTAGCTCAGGTGTGGGTGATGCAACACAAACTCTATGCACAAACTTTAAAACAAACACTTTGCCCTGCACGGTAACAACATGCATCACAATATCACAGTACAAGATTAAACGGTGCTGTCTCTTCAAATCCTTACCTACTTTCTGGGGAGTGGGCACTGTACAGACTACCCACCTCCCGTACAGTAACTTACCAGGGGCTCAGGCCAAGCGGGCCTGCCTACATGCACACATCGGAGTGGCCTGGGCCTAGTGCCCAGCACCACCCTTATTCACCTGTTGAGCACTCATTTTACACTGGGTCTAGTGCCCCTTAATTAACCACAAGCCAGTGGCCTGACTTTACCCTCTGGCCTAAAGCCCGCCTTACTTGGGGCCAGTTGGGTGACCTGGGCCTATTGCCCAGGGTCACCTTATATACCTAAGCAGCTGCACTTTAACTAGGGCCTAATGCCCTCTATCATGGGCAAAGGCCTAATGCCTGGTTAGGGCCACAGGCCTATTGCCTGACTACCTTGTGCCACAGGCCTGTGGCCTGACTGTCCCCCACGGGCCTAGTACCTGATCCCTGATGATCTAGGGAGGAAGGGGTCAAAAAGGGCCTACCTGTTAGATTGGGAGAGGTACCAGGGAGAAGCCTCGTCACCTCTTTTGCTTTCTATCCCATGTAACCTCTCTGGGTTCTCCACTGCAGTCTTCTGCCGCTGTCCCGTCCTGGCCAGTGGCGCCGCCGACTCTTCCTAGCCGCTATTAGACATCTTCTTACTGGACTGCAGCATCTTCTGGCCTTTTCCATGGCCTCAGGAACTGTTCACCGCTCTTCGGCGTGGCCTCCCTTATTCTCCGGGTCCCGGCGGCATCTGACGCCAGAAACCGGGGGCGGGATCTATGATGCGGTGAGCGCTGATTGCATCGCCGTGGCCGCCCATGATTGGCCAGCACTCCACACGTCGTGATTGGCTTGTGGCGGGCGCCGGATTTGAAATGCCATGGCCGGCGCTTCTCATTGGCTGCCAAATCCCAATGCTGCCCATCGCCGCCTCTGGTCCGGTGCAGGGAACCAATGCACGGTCGTAGCACCAGACACCCACCACCGCTGCACAACCAGCGCTGGGTACAGACAAAGGCGCCCAGAGCTGTCTATGGCCTGGAACTGCAGGGGACACAGATCAACTGCATACTGACGCTCGCCCTGCGCTGGGAGCGGGCACACCACCCAAGCGCCGGAACAAAGCTCCACAATCCCCCCTTTTTCCTTTGTAGTCCCTACAAAGGCCTCCTCCATGTCTACTATCCGCTGGTCATGGAATTCCAAGGTCTCTCCAGCAAGGTTGTGTTCGAGGGCCCAGCCTGGCCCGACTGTGACCCCACATCCTTCCGCCAGCTCCGGGGTCCTCTTGTTTCTACCTCCTGACCTCAATCTGTGGATCCTCTGTGGGAGTATTGACTCATCATGGGCCACTTACTGTAGGCCACAAGGTGGAATCCTCTTCCATGGGTAAAACAGTCACCCACTCTTCGTCTCCTATATCTCTTGTGGTGTCCTCGCCGTCTTCAGGGTGTGGAACAGAACACCATCCAACAGTGGAATGCTCCGGGGCATCCGTTTCCTCCCGGGCAACAACCACAATAATTGTGTTTCCTCGTGGGGCATCTCCAATGGACCCATGTCTTCCTCTGGAACGGGTCCTCCCACGGCATCACACACATCTCCTTCCCATGTCTCTGGCCAACTGTCCACATCCGGCAAGTGATCTTGCTCCAGGACCGTCTCCTCCTCTTCATGGAGGGCAATCGACTGCAAGCACAGTTCCACTCGACCCTGCCAGTCACACTCGTCGGCGCTTCCTGTGCCCGAGTCTTCTTTCATCTGTTCTTGATGGTGAGATTCGTCGTCAGACACGGCGGACATCTCACAGGAGTCAGGGTTCTTCTCCACCGACACCTGGGCTAGGGGACCATTTTTTTTCTTTAGCGTACTCTGTCTGTTCTGCTGGCATCTCTACTTCCTCAGCGTACTTTTCTTCTGTTGGTATCTCACGGTACCCTGGACACTCCAGTTCTACAGGTTCTGGTTGTGAACAGTTCCATAGCGGGGAACTTCTGGACATGTCTGTCACTGGGTCTTCACGATTTTCCTCGCATCATGGTTTCTTCTCCCAGTTGTCCACATCCGCCTACTGCGGGTAAGGATCCACTTTCACTGGGGTCGCTTTCTTGGGGCAGAGTAAGTCCGCGCATCTTCCCAGGGACACTCATTGGCCGAAAGTCCCAGCCGTCGACACTTCCAACACGGGGATGCTGTTGCTGGCTTCTCCCACAAGGGTTCCATGGCCACCTATTTCTCGAGGGATCTCCAGCCTTTGACTCTGGCTCAGATGAAATGGGCACCTGCAAACTAAGTTCAAGCAGGCTCTTCCGCTCCACTTCTCTGGTTCCTTCCTACCATCTCTGGGCATGACCATCCACAATCATCCGGTCTTCATTCCATGGACAATCAGGAAGCTCATGTCCCTTAGTCTTACAGAGGACACACATGGGTTCTTCAGTCACCCAGTTACAGAGTTCCTGACGAGACTCCACCTGTTGCTTCACAGTGGCCTTGTACTCCGTCCTGTCTTCAGTACATGGACACTCCGGAAGCCAATGCCGGGGATCTCCACAGTTTTCACACTGGAATTCGACCTCTTCTTGGCCCAACTCTTCGTTCCAGGGACAGCTATTGTGCTCATAACCGTAGTTTCCACAGAGCAAAAACCAGGACTCTTTCTTCACACGCTGAGTCGTCTGTGTGCTCTTCAGGGACTTCTCTTGGCTTTTTGTACTCGGAGTCTCTTGCCAAATACATTCGTTGGCAAAATATCCCAATTGACGACACTTCTTACAGGGTGTCACAGTGGCCATCTTGCGCCCCGTTTCCCGATGCTCTTCTTTTCCACGCTGGACTGACCGCTGCACCATCTTCAGGATGTCTGTCCCAGACACCGTTAATCAGTCGCTCTTGTCCTCACATGCCCTGGGGTGGGTCTGTTCCGGAGTCATCCGTAGGGGGGTCTTCTTGGGACGTTCCACATTGTGTCCCTGTTGCATTGTCTTGCTGACTACACCAAATGTGAGAGCAGTGGTGCGGTGTAGTGCCTGCTGCCGTGCATGTATAGACTCACTACTTACCTGGCGCCACACCCTCTCATCTTCAGGTCGTGAAAATTCTGACAGACCTGGAACTCCAAATGGACCCGGACACGACGACCTAGTGGTAAGGAGACTTTTGAGTGCCGTTCCTCCTAACTGTGGACCAAAATGCCCTCAGAAACCGAGAGAAATAGAGCTTTCAGGCTAGGTGAAGGTCATCCTCGGCACTCTGCCTCAGAGCCTGAATTTCACCTATCGGTACTCTCGCACCAGGTGTAAATTCAACCTTGCAACGGCGTGCAAGGTCCACCATTCGCCCTGAAGGAAGGGAGACAGATAGGGACAAACACACGCAAAAGGAACGTATGGACAGAGATGTTTCTCACCGTCACAAATCTTGCACTCCGATCTTCTCCACTTACAGTTCTCTGTAAGGAGGCAAACAGAAAACAACAACCGAGCAGGGCCAAGAACTACCCTAGAGTGCATCCGCTACACTAGCTACATGAACAGAGCCCTCAAACTAGCTCAGGTATGGGTGGTGCAACACAAACTATGCACAAACTTTAAAACAAACACTTTGCCCTGCACGGTAACAACACGCATCACAGTCTCACAGTACAAGATTAAACAGTGCTTTCCCTTTAAATACCTACCTACTTTCTGAGGAATGGGCACCGTACAACCTACCCACCTCTCGTACAGTAACTTACCAGTGGCTCAGGCCAAGCGGGCCTGCCTACATGCATACATCAGAGTGGCCTGGGTCTATTGCCCAGCACCGCTCTTATTCACCTGTCAAGCACTCATTTTACACTGGGCCTAGTGCCCCCTAATTAACTACAGGCCAGAGGCCTGACTTTACCCTCGGGCTTAACGCTCACCTAACTTGGTTCCAGTTGGGTGACCTGAGCCTAATGCCCAGGGTCACCTTATATACCTAAGCGGCTGCAGTTTAACTAGGGCCTAATGCTCTCTAACATGGGCACAGGCCTAATGCCTGGTAAGGGCCATGGGCCTATTGCCCGCCAACCTTGTGCCATAGGCCTGTGGCCTGACTGTCCCCCACAGTTCTAGTGCCCGAACCCTGATGGTCTAGGGAGGAAGGGGTTAACAGGAGCCCTCACCGAGGGCCTACTTGTTACTGTGGGAGAGGGACCAGGGGGAAGCTTTGTTAGCTCTTTTACTTTCCACCCCTGGTTCTCTGCTGCAGTATTCTGCCACTGACCCGTCCTGGCCAGCTGCGCCGCCGACTCTTTTCAGCGTTTAGCCGCCGCTGGACATCTTCCTGGACCGCAGCTTCTTCTGGCCTCTTCCGCAGCCTCAGGAACTGTTCACTGCTCTTCGGCGCGGCCTCCCTTCTTCTCCGGGTCCCGGCAGCATCTGACGTCAGAAACCGGGGGCGTGATCTATGATGCGGTGAGCGCTGATTGGCTCGCCGTGGCCGCCCATGATTGGCCAGCACTCCGCAAGCCGTGATTGGCTTGTGGCGGGCGCCGGATTTGAAATGCCATAGCCGGCGCTTCTCATAGGCTGCCAAATCCCGATGCTGCCCATCGCCACCTCTGGTCCGGTGCAGGGAACCAATGCATGGTCTCAGTACCAGACACCCACCACCACTGCACAACCAGCGCTGGGTACAGAAAAGGTGCCCTGCGCTGTCTATGGCCTGGAACTGCAGGGGACACAGATCAACTGCATACTGATGCTTGCCCTGCGCTGCGAGTGGGCACACCGCCTGAGCGCCGGAACACAGCTCCACAATCCCCTCCCTTCTTCTCCGGGTCCCGGCAGCGTCTGATGTCAGAAGCAAGGGCCGTGATTGGCTTGCGGCGGGCACCGAATTTGAAATGCTGCAGCCGGCGCTTCTCATCGGCTGCCAAATCAGTGCCAAGTTTGAAGCGCCGCTTCCGCTGCACTGTCCGTCACCGCCTCTGGACTGGTGCAGGGAACCAATGCATGGTCCAGGCAATGGACACCCGCCCCCACTGCACAACCAGCGCTGGGGACAGACAATAAGCCCCAGCACTGTTTATGGCCTGGAACTGCAGGGGACACAGGTCACATGCATTCTGCCGCTCGCCCGGCGCTGGGAGCGGACACACCACCCGATTGCCAGAACACAGCTCCACCCATATTCACCAGCAGCTTTACTTCACACAAAACTGGCTTACATTCCTAAATCCCTACATAATAATATCTTATTGCATGATACGTACTACACTTGGCTCTCTTTTAATTAAAAACTCAAGAGAGATCATTGCAGCTCTCCGTACATTCCTCTCTGGGGCAACATTGCCTTTCTCCCTTCATTGACTAATCCTTTCTTTTATTGTTGGAGAGATAAAGGCTTATCTAATGTATCCAAAGTGTTTGCCCCTGGAGGCACAATTCACTCATTTGCTGTCCTCAAGGAGCTTTATTCCTTCCCTAATACATAGTTCTTTATGTATTTACAAACTTGCCATTATGTATTATCTCTCGACAAAGTACAAACCTCCCCTAAATAAAAAGATTTCATAAACTCCCTCTTAAGTTCATCATTGTCTGTTCCCTACTGTACCAAACAATTACTCTCCCAACTCCTCACCATAGACTCAGATAAGCTCTGGGAATTACTGGCGACTTGTTAATTTGCAATGTCTTTCTCTCCCCTTATTGGTCACAATTATTACAGAAGCAAAAAAGGTAATTTTGCTTCATTGGACATCCCGCACTTCACATTCCCTAAAAGAGGTCAAGCAAAACTTATTCTAATTGATGTATTTTGATAGGCAATCATTGATGCTGTTGGATGTTGAATTAGGAGTGTCAAAGTTTTTTAGGAAATGGGAATTTTATATAAATGTACTGCCTCCTAACAATGTCTCAGATATCGTAAAACCATTCATTAACACCAGATGGTACCTATTGTGCTCCATCTCTGGTTAGAATACCCCCACATTTAGCAACCAAATAATGTTCCCATAAGTTCATCATCTAATACCTCTCTGCTTTTACTATGTCACTCTCATCTCTTCAACGGTCATTTCATAACCTATCTTGACCTCAGGTTTCTCTTATTACCCCATTCCAGCCCCTCTCCACTCTATTCATTAGTTCTTCCTCTCTAGGATGTTTTTCCTGTTTCCATTTTCATTGGACACTGCATAATGTTATAATAATAATTCTTCACTGTACAACATGTTTTTGTCAGTCCAACACAATGTTGGAATTATTCACTTTAATGCTTTGTCTTTCTGTATTGACCTTGTTATGTTCACTGACTAATACTGAAAATTAATAAAATTTGTTTATAAAAAAAAAATCACCAAAATTTGACCATACGGTCAATTAAGTCCCTGGGTGGGATTAAACCACCAAACTTTCGGTTAAACAGCCAAACACGCTAACCAATTGCACCACACAGACATCTTGCATAAGCGTGTACTGACAAAGGCTGAAAACCATTAATGTAGAAAGTTTCTTAGAAAAAGATTAAAAAGGCAATAATCTGGAGAGTTATTGTAAGATTCTTCTTCCATTGACCAACAAATAAACACATTGGTACCTTCCCATGATGAGTGAGTCCTTCAGGATCTCTAGGACTTACATGAGCAGCAGAGTGGCACAGTAGAAGCATGCTGGACCCATAACCAAGAGGTTGGTGGCTCAAAACCATCTTCTAGTATGTGCACTTTTTAAAATTTGTTATTTAAATTAATATAAAACTGGGATTGATATTTTGGCTCTTTTATTTTTACTTAAAGTACAATAACTTTTACTATTTTAATTTGTTTTAATAGTATATTGACAGCAGTGTTATTTTTAAATTAACTTAATTAATTTCCTTTACCCTATTACTGAAATGGTAATTGACAAAAACAAGCTACATTGTCACCAGAAGAGCAATGCAAAATGTACAATTGATATTTCAAAATCATCTTTCCATCTTGAATTTCAATGATGCATTGGGGCAACGATTTTGTGAGAAACATCTTCACCCTTAAAGAAAGATTTTCTTAACTCCTTACCTGTGTGCTGATTAGATATCACCTGGTTTTCACATTAAACAGATTCCCACTTGAGAAAGCAGCAAGGATGCAGGGAGGTTTATGTTTCCTGGTGTCAACCTGTATTATTTCAGTGGACATTGTAATGAGGATGCATCTTGCTGCCTTTCCAATAAAGCAAGTTTTAATCAGTAATAGGTTAAAAACCATTCCTACAAAGGTGTTAATCAGAGACTTGGCTTTGTGGACACTTTTCATAGAGCAAATTTGTTAACATAAAAATAAAGCCAGAAAATGGAGAGCTGATTAATCACTCAATTGGATTTCTCTGCCTGCATACATTTTTTTTCTCTGCAGCCACATGCTAATTGTGCTTCCTAACTGGTTTTTATAAAATTACTTAATCAAATCTAACTCTGATTGCATCAGAGAAGGCCAGGTACCCTATACAATAAGAGGTGGTTTGAAATTTTGACTTGTCTACTTAAAGATACCCAAAATTTGATCACAAGGTCAATTATGCCCCTGGGTGGGATTGAACCACCAACCTTTCGGTTAACAGCCAAACACACTAACCGATTGCACCACAGAGACAGCTTGCAAAAGCATGTACTGACAAAGGCTAAAAATCATTCATCTAGAAAGTTTCCTAGAAAAAGGTTAAAAAGGCAATAATCTGTAGAGTTTTGCAAGATTTTTCTTCCATTGACCAACGAAGAAACACATTGGTACTTTCCCATGATGAGTGAGTACTTCAGGATCTCTTACACTTACATGAGCAGCAGAGTGGCACAGCGGAAGCGTGCTGGCCCCATAACCCAGAGGTCGTTGGATTGAAACCATCCTCTGCTATGTGCACTTATTTTTTTTTTTTGTTAATTAAATTAATCCAAAACTGGGATTGATATTTTGGCTCTTTTATTTTTACTTAATGTACAATAACTTTTAACATTTTAGATTGTTTTAATAGTCTATTGACAGCATTGTTTTCTTTCAGAAATCCTCTTAATTTTCTTTACCCTATTACTGAATTGGTAATTGACAAAAACAAGCTACATTGTCACCAGAAGAGCAATGCAAAATGTACAATTGATATTTCAAAATCATCTTTCCAGCTTGAATTTCAATGATGCATTGGGGCAACGATATTGTGAGAAACATCTTCACCCTTAAAGAAAGATTTTCTTAACTCCTTACCTGTGTGCTGATTAGATATCAAATGGTTTTCACATTAAACAGATTCCCACTTGAGAAAGCAGCAAGGATGCAGTGAGGTTTATGTTTCCTGGAGTCAACCTGTATTATTTCAGTGGACATTGTAATGAGGATGCATCTTGCTGCCTTTCCAATGAAGCAAGTTTTAATCAGTAATAGGTGAAAAAACATTCCTAACAAAGGTGTTAATCAGAGACTTGGCTTTGTAGACACTTTTCAGAGAGCAAATGTGTTAGCATAAAAATAAAGCCAGAAAATGGAAAGCTGATTAATCACTCAATTGGATTTCTGTGGCTGCATCATTTTTTTTCTCTGCAACCCCATGCTAAATTGTGCTTCCTAACTGTTTTTTATAAAATGACTTAATCAAATCTAACTCTGATTGCATCAGAGAAGGCCAGGTACCCTACACTATAAGAGGTGGTTTGAAATTTTGACTTGTCTACTTAAAAATCACCAAAATTTTAACACAAGGTCAATTACATCCCTGGGTGGAATTGAACCACCAACCTTTTAGTTAACAGCCGAACGCGCTAACCGATTGCGCCACAGAGACAGCTTGCAAAAGCATGTACTGACAAAGGCTAAAAAGCATTCACCTAGATAGTTTCCAAGAAAAAGGTTAAAAAGGCAATAATCTGGAGAGTTTTGCAAGATTTTTCTTCCATTGACCAACAAAGAAACACATTGGTACTTTCCCATGATGAGTGAGTACTTCAGGATCTCTTACACTTACATGAGCAGCAGAGTGGCACAGTGGAAGTGTGCTGGGCCCGTAACCCAGAGGTCGATGGATTGAAACCATCCTCTGCTATGAGCACTTGTTCTTTTTTTAATTCAATTCATCCAAAACTGGGATTGATATTTTGGCTCTTTTTTTTTTTTATAAACGTTTTATTGAAGATTTCAAATAATAACATTGCCAGAAATCCAAATATAGGGCAAACATGGCAAATAAGCATTGGCAGTAATCATATATACAGGTAACTATTCAGTGAAACTGGGTGTAACAAAGACATACACACAGGGGGGAAAAGCAAGGGAGAAAAAGAAAAAGAGGTGGGGGATAACATACAGGATATACAAATGCCACTAAGGAACAGTGAAGACTGTTAAAACATTATAGAGGGTATAAAACCCCAGCAGTAGGAGGCGTACTTTACGAGTAAGAAATAAGGGGGAGAATCAGTGGGGGCAACAATGATGCATCTAGGACAGTGTCTTTACATTGGTATTTCAATTAAAGCTCTAGCTCTTGCCCATTCTTGAGATCCAAAGAATGTGGAAACAGTCCTTCTGGAGTCCTCATCCAAGGAAGAAATGAAAAGGTCCCATCTGTGATGAAAGGCGGAAATGGGGGATGTAGAGTTCAGTAGTTGTGTTCGCATATCGAAATACAATAGGAGAAGAAGACGGGTCTTGAGCTCCTGGATCGTCGGGGCAGATTTCTTAATCCAGTGTATGAATATTATTTTTTTAGCTAGAGTTAAGACTGTTACAACAAAGGGAGTACACCTGGGAGAATGCATGCCGAAGGACTAGTGTTCAAAATCTATTAATAGGCAAGCTTCTGGTATAGGCAATAATGAGGATTGTAATATTGTATTTAAATAGCATACAGTTTTAGCCCAGAGTCTGCGAACCTTGGAGCATTCCCATACGCAATGGTATAACTTAGCATTTGACATTAAGCATTTCACACACTTTACTGATTCGTTCATGGCCATATATTTCCTCTGAGCTGGGGAGATATATGCCCTGTGTAAGAACCGGAAATGGGTTTCCTGTAAATATGCCGATTGTAGGTGCTTGGAATGTTTACTATAATTGTAAAGTATAGACTCAGCAGAGTATGTCCAATTTGGAATATCGGCAGCCCACATGGAAAGAATCTTTTGAGAGTGGGTCGAGGGGTTAACAGTAGCTAAAATTAAATGGGGGTAAAGGTGTCGAATCCTATAGGTAGTAGAGGATCGTATCTGCAGCACCTGGAGAATAATGTGTGTCGCCTTAGGTAAGGGGTAAGTAATCGGGAGTGCCTGGACGTAGTGTCTGACCTGAAAATATAAGTAAAAAAGACTATTTGGGATGGAAAAACGCCTTTGCAGGACATCGAAAGGGAGGACATATCCTCCCGGGTCGAAGACCCTGTTCACAAGAGATAGACCCTTTTGTCTCAAAAGCTGAAAGGAGGGGTTGTGGAGTGACGGTGAAAATTCTGGGTTGCCCCAGAGGGGTAGGTAAGGTGAAAATCTGAAATCTCTCCTCAACTTCTTATGAAGGTACATCCAGTGAATGTACGAATCATGAAAAATGGGATGAGAGTAAATCTGGGTGGTATGGAGCTAGGCTTGAGGTGCAGCAAGGCAGAAGGAGAGTACGGATGAAATATAGCTTGATCCAATTTGGTATCAGTGTAAGTGGAGGTTTCCAGCAACCAGTCACTGGCATATCTGAAAAATACAGCTGTGGTATAGGATTTAAAGTCAGGGAGACCAAGGCCTCCGTGAGATTTGGGAAGCATCAATTTGGAGAGAGCAATTCTAGATCGTTTACCATTCCATAAGAATCTAGACATAGCGGTATTAACCGTGAGAGTGTCTCTATGAAGCAGTGCTATAGGGAGCATCTGGATTGCATAAAATAACTTTGGGAAGATTATAGTTTTAACCGCAACCGCCCTACCGAGGAGTGAAAGGGGAAGAAAATTCCAAGTTGACATTAGCGTAGCAACCTTGTTCACTAGGGGAGAGAAATTAGCTTTGTACAGGTCAGCTACTTTATTCGTGATATATATGCCCAAGTATTTCGAGGGAGCTGTAGAAATTTTAAAATTAGCAAATACAGGGGAGGAGGGAAGATGTAGGGAGTATTCACCTATGGGGAGAATCTCTGATTTTTCGACGTTAACCTTATAACCAGCGATCGCACCAAAGTTGCCAATAATGGCCATGATTGCAGGGATTGACGTAAGGGGATCAGAGACACAAAGTAACATGTCATCTGCAAACAGTGAGACTTTAAGCTCGTAGGTGGAGATGGTAATACCTTTGAAAGCAGGTGACTCATGCAGCAGTATGGCTAAGGGCTCTATAGCATTTGCAAATAAAAGAGGAGACAGGGGGCACCCCTGTCTCGTACCTTTATGCAGTTGAAAATGGTCTGAGAATTGGCCATTGCACATAATCTGAGAGTGAGGGTTTGTATAGAGCATTTTAATATAGGAAAGGAATGCCGGGGGAAAGCCAAACCTGTCCATAGTGTTGAATAAGTGGGTCCACTGTACAAGGTCAAAGGCCTTCTCTGCATCTAAAGACATTATCACACCAGGGGGAGCAGAGCCAAGTTGGAGATGTTGAACAGCGGATATGACATTCAGGACCGAGTGCCTGCCAGCAATAAATCCTGTTTGATCAGGGTGGATAATCTCTGGTAAGACAGTTTTGAGTCTATCGCCAGAATTTTTGCCAAGATTTTGTAGTCTGAATCAAGCAAGGTTATGGGTCTGTAGGAGCCTGGGAGAGTGAGATCCCGATTTGGTTTGGGTAAGAGTTTGATATATGCTGCATTATAGTATAGTGGTGCAGTACCCGTGGTGAGCATATGATTAAAGGCTAAGACAAGTGTGCTGAGAATGTCAGGAAGCATCATCTTATAGAAGTCCCCTCCAAACCCATCAGGGCCTGGAGCCTTATTAGTCTGTAAAGATTTAATTATCTTGGATACTTCCCCCGGTGTGACAGGAGCCAGCAAAGTATTTTTCATCTCCCCCGTAAGTTGAGGAAAAGGGACACCGTGCCAGGGGGGGAGGGTGGAGAGGGGGGTGTGGAGGGGTCGTCAGTTACAGGTGGAGGTTGGGAGTGTAACCGAGAACAAAACTCTTTCATATAAAGCGCTACCTGCTTATTAGAGGAAGTGAGAGAGCCATCTGGGTATCGAAGTGGGTGGACCATCGTGGCTGATCTAGAGCCATTTAAAATATTGGTGAGCAATTTGCCTGATTTATTCCCAAATCTGTGGTATTTATAGTTAATTCCGTACAAGTGTCTGTGTCCTTGCTTGTTAAGGTATTCATTAAAGTGAGTCCTTGCTGTAGTATATTTCAGTTTATTAGCTAAATTGGGCACTCGGCTAAAGATGGTGTAGGCAGTAGTGAGATTTTGTTGTAAGCGGAGATAGGTGGCTGCATAGGCTTTGTTAAGTTTGGCAACATAGGAAATTATATCACCTCTAAGGACCGCCTTAGCGGTTTGCCAAAATAGGGGAGGGTCAGAAGTAGCCTGAGACTGGTTGCTAGAACTATAATTCTGCCAACTGGTAGACAGTAGGGATTTAAAATCCAGGGATACCAGAAGGTGAGAGGGGAAGCGCCAGGAAATCTGAGAAGATTGCTCCATTGAGAGGTGTAATACAAATCTCTGTAATGCATGGTGTTAGGGTCTCCTGCCCTGTGCTGCCACGTCGTCATGGCAACCGGGAGACAAGTGCTAGTGGAGTAACCTGAGCGCAGCTGATACTCCGGTTCGGGTCTTTTGCTTTGCAGTGGTTATAGGCTCTGTGCACGGCAGGGGATCCGGTGCTGGTTTTTGTGCTCACAGTCTGTGAGGTCTGAGTGGGGCGTGGACAGCACCTGCTTTATAAGGCCTCTTTTCAGGGTAAGCAGATGCTGCTGAATCTTTGTTGGTTAGTCAGTTCATGAAAGTTAGCCAGTACTGTGTAGCTTTGTATTTGTTTGTTGCTTACTGCAAATAGGCCTGGGGATTTGGTATTACACTCTGCCAATCCAGACCTAGCAGTAAGACTGGAGTCAGTCGTTTAGCTTGCTGGGGTTCTGTTACTACTCTGTGAACTTAGCAAGTTTGCGGCTGTATTCTAAGACTTGCCTGTCTAATCCTGTCTCACTGTGCTAGGTGTCAGGGGTCAGTTTAGTGGCAGTAAGCTAAAACCTGTGCACTGCAAGTGAGAATCAGGATTGTGGAGTCTCTCCTTGTGTCTATCATTCCATCTCTGACCAAGGAGTTTACTGCCACACCCGTTGGTAACCCTTTAGGGTTTTGCTGTTGCCCTTAGCAACAGCATTTCGGGTTCTCTACGTATTAAAACACAACATCTTGCTATTTCCATCTGAGCAGTTCTAATACAAGGGAGATACCCAGTTCCTTAGCCTCTGGGCTTCTCTGTTCACTTTGTGTGTATTTTGTTACCCTATCACCTTCTGTGTACGTTATGTCATATTCCCCAGTTTGTCTGTGAGTCCATTTGTTTTGCATAACAGTTCAAACACCAGTACATTCCTGCAGACACTGGAGTGCATAACAGTTCTGACACCAGTACTTTCCTGCAGGCACTGGTGTGCATAACATATTCAGCAGCCTAATACTCCTGTTGAAATTTTGTGGGAATATGGAGCATACCCCTCAAAATACGTTGCAACAGGTGGTCGATCAGGTGCAGGTCCTGACTCGACAATTTAATGATTTGTCCATTAAAATGCACACCTCCCAGGCTGCTGGCGGAGCTCCCGCAGCAGCAGCACCTGCAGGGGTTAAGGAGCCGAAAGTAAATCTCCCGGATCATTTTTCTGGAGATCGCTCGCAGTTCTTTTGTTTCAAGGAGAGCTGCAAGCTATACTTCCGGCTTAGGCCTCAGTCTTCTGGGTCGGAGATTCAGCGGGTGGGCATAGTGATTTCCTTGCTACAAGGAGACCCACAGGTCTGGGCATATGGGTTGCAGCCTGACTGTCCGTCGCTTAAAAGTGTTGATGCTTTTTTTACGGCACTGGGCATGTTGTATGATGACCCTGACAAGACGGCCTCAGCCGAGGCTCAGATTTCGATCCTTAAGCAAGGGCGAAGGCCAGTTGAGGTTTACTGTACGGAGTTTCGGAGGTTGGCCCATGATACCCAGTGGAATGACCCAGCCCTGAGACACCAGTACCAAAGAGGTCTTTCTAACCAGATAAAGGACCAACTGGTACAATATCCCTTGCCTGATAGCTTGGATCAGCTCATGCAGTTATCCATCCGGGTGGATAGACGGCTGAGAGAGCGTAGGCTTGAAAGGGAGACTGAGATTTCCTTCCTTCCCAAGGGAACCTCAGACTCTGAGGAATTTTCTGAGGAGCCTATGCAGATTGGGGCTACCCGCCTCTCCTCGCGTGAGAAGACGCGGAGGAGACAGCAGGGCTTGTGTTTGTACTGTGGGAATAAAGGTCATGTGGTAGTATCATGCCCAGAAAAGCCGGAAAACTTCAGGGCCTGAGGGTGATGGGAAATATCCTGTCAGGCCAGAAGTCAGAATTTCCCAAGAAGACTTTTATCATTCCGGTGACCTTGAAGATCCTCGGTCAAACTGTCAAGACTGAGGCCTTTGTGGACAGTGGGGCCGACGGGGTTTTTATGGACCGCCAATTCGCCCTGAAACACTCTGTTCCCTTAGTACCCTTGGCATCGGAAATTGAGATTTGTGGGTTAAACGGGGAACCATTATCCCAAGGTAAAATTACCTCTTGCACTAGCCAGATTTCTTTGTTTATTGGAGCCACACACTCTGAAAAATTGTCCTTTTATGTGACTGTCTGTACTTTTGCCCCATTGGTGTTGGGGTTACCCTGGTTAAGGGCCCACAATCCTCAATTTGACTGGGTCTCTGGGGAGATTCTTAGTTGGGGTACTGATTGTTTCAGGAGTTGCTTGAGCCTTCCAGTCAGGCTCTCGCAGCTAAGTTTGCCAGGATTGCCAGGGTGTTATGCAGATTTTGCGGACGTGTTCTCCAAAAAAGTTGCAGAGGTACTACCTCCCCATCGCCCCTATGACTGTGCCATTGATTTGTTGCCAAATGCTAAGCTTCCCAAGAGCAGGTTGTACTCCCTGTCACGTCCTGAGACTCAGGCTATGGCAGAGTACATTCAGGAGAACTTGGCTAAGGGATTTATCAGACCTTCACAGTCTCCAGTTGGGTCGGGGTTCTTCTTCGTAGGTAAAAAGGTCGGTTCGTTGCGACCCTGCATCGACTTCAGGGAATTGAACCGTATCACGATTAAAAACTCATACCCACTGCCTCTCATTTCGGTCTTGTTTGACCAGCTTCGTACTGCCACCATTTTTTCAAAGATTGACCTACGCGGTGCGTACAATCTAATCCGAATAAGAGAGGGGGATGAATGGAAGACTGCCTTTAATACCCACTCAGGGCATTATGAATATTTGGTGATGCCTTTTGGGCTCTGTAATGCCCCGGCAGTCTTCCAGGATTTCATGAATGATGTGCTCAGGGAATATTTGGATAGATTCTTAGTTGTATACTTAGATGACATCCTAATCTTCTCCCATTCCCTGGAGGAACATCGGAAGCATGTACGCTTAGTCCTCCAGAAACTCAGAGACCACCGGCTTGGGGCGAAGCTGGAGAAGTGCGAATTTGAAGTTCAGCAAATCGCATTTCTAGGATATATTATCTCCCCAGAAGGTTTCCAAATGGAGGGTTCCAAGGTACAGGCAGTCCTGAATTGGGTGCAGCCCACTAGTTTGAAGGCGCTTCAGCGTTTCCTGGGCTTTGCGAATTTTTATAGACGATTTATCGCTGGATTTTCGTCTATAGTGGCGCCCTTGGTGGCACTCACTAAGAAAGGGGCGGATGTTGCTCACTGGTCTTGTGAGGCTAAAGCGGCTTTTGCCCGTCTCAAAAGGGCATTTGTTTCGGCCAAGGTGCTGCGACACCCAGATCCAGAGCATCCTTTTGTGGTGGAGGTGGATGCCTCTGAGATGGGTATTGGGGCAGTGCTTTCTCAGATGGGAGTGTCTGATAATCGCCTTCATCCCTGTGCTTACTTTTCCCGTAAATTTTCGCCTGCCGAGATGAATTATGACGTGGGTAACCGGGAATTGTTTTCTATTAAGGATGCACTCGAGGAGTGGAGACACTGGCTTGAGGGGGCTAAGTTTGTGGTCTCAATTCTCACTGACCATAAGAATCTGGCATATTTAGAGTCAGCGAAGCGTCTCAATGCCAGGCAGGCACGATGGGCTTTGTTTTTTGCTCGCTTTAATTTTTTGATAACATATCACCCTGGGTCAAAAAACATCAAGGCTGATGCGCTCTCGCGGAGTTTTGCTCCAATCCAGGAGACCACCGAGGAGCCGTTGCCCATTGTTTCCCCATCATGTATTAAAGTGGGCATTACCCAGGACCTCTTATCATTAGTCCTTAGAGCACAGGAGCAGGCTCCTCCAGACCTTCCGGTAGGTCTTTTGTTTGTGCCTCCTAGGTTAAGACAGCGAGTGTTCCTGGAATTCCATGCCAAGAAGTCGGCAGGTCACCCGGGTATTGCCAGAACTCGGGAGTTGCTATCTAGGGCGGTGTGGTGGCCCTCGGTGGCTAAGGATGTGGATCAGTGGGTTCGGGCATGTGACATCTGTGCCCGAAATAAGACTCCTAGAGGGGTTCCTGTTGGCCCATTACATCCACTCTCTATCCCATCTAAGCCATGGACCCACATTTCAATGGATTTTGTGGTGGACTTGCCCAAATCCTCGGGGATGACAGCCATCTGGGTTGTCGTTGACAGGTTTTCGAAGATGGCGCACTTCGTTCCACTGGTTGGGCTGCCATCAGCCAGACGCCTGTCTGAATTATTTATGCTGCATGTTGTGCGTCTCCACGGGTTGCCACTTGATGTGGTCTCTGACCGCGGATCCCAGTTTGTGGCCAAATTCTGGAGGGCATTTTGTTCCGATCTCCAGATTTCTGTCAGCTTGTCGTCAGGCTACCATCCGCAGTCTAATGGGCAGACTGAAAGGGTGAACCAGTCCTTGGAGCAGTTCCTCAGGTGTTATGTCTCCAAGTGTCAGACTGACTGGGTTGCTCATCTGTCCATGGCGGAGTTTGCCTATAACAACGCGGCTCACTCTGCTACAGGGATCTCTCCCTTCCTTTGTGTGTATGGGCATCATCCTAAGGCCAATTCTTTTGACCCCCTGGACTCCACGCCTGGTGGTTCCTCTGTGGTTTCGGTCCTTAGAGGTATTTGGCGGAAAGTGAAGAAAGCCCTTGTGTCTGTGTCATTAGTGACCAAAAGGGTTTTTGATAAGCGGAAAAGACCCTGCAGCTTCAAATTAGGAGACTTCGTCTGGTTGTCAACCAAGAATTTGAAGTTGAGACAGCCATCTCATAAGTTAGGCCCCCGGTTCATCGGCCCTTATAAGATCACCAGGGTTATCAATCCGGTGGCATTTCAGTTAGATCTGCCCCGTTCTTTGGGTATCAATAAAACATTTCATTGTTCCCTTTTAAAACGGGCGATTAGTAATCCTTCTTCCAGTGGAAGACCTTCCCCTCTTCTGATACGTGGCCAGAGGGAGTTTGTTGTTGAAAGGATTCTTGACTCCAAGGTGGTTCGGGGTCGGCTGTCATTTTTGGTGCACTGGAAGGGGTATGGCCCGGAGGAGCGGTCGTGGGTGCGCAGTTGTGATCTTCATGCCCCCAGACTGATACGCTCTTTCTTCTCGCAGTTCCCCGATAAACCCGGTGGTAGGGGTTCTTTGACCCCTCGTCAGAGGGGGGGTACTGTTAGGGTCTCCTGCCCTGTGCTGCCACGTCGTCATGGCAACCGGGAGACAAGTGCTAGTGGAGTAACCTGAGCGCAGCTGATACTCCGGTTCGGGTCTTTTGCTGTGCAGTGGTTATAGGCTCTGTGCACGGCAGGGGATCCGGTGCTGGTTTTTGTGCTCACAGTCTGTGAGGTCTGAGTGGGGCGTGGACAGCACCTGCTTTATAAGGCCTCTTTTCAGGGTAAGCAGATGCTGCTGAATCTTTGTTGGTTAGTCAGTTCATGAAAGTTAGCCAGTACTGTGTAGCTTTGTATTTGTTTGTTGCTTACTGCAAATAGGCCTGGGGATTTGGTATTACACTCTGCCAATCCAGACCTAGCAGTAAGACTGGAGTCAGTCGTTTAGCTTGCTGGGGTTCTGTTACTACTCTGTGAACTTAGCAAGTTTGCGGCTGTATTCTAAGACTTGCCTGTCTAATCCTGTCTCACTGTGCTAGGTGTCAGGGGTCAGTTTAGTGGCAGTAAGCTAAAACCTGTGCACTGCAAGTGAGAATCAGGATTGTGGAGTCTCTCCTTGTGTCTATCATTCCATCTCTGACCAAGGAGTTTACTGCCACACCCGTTGGTAACCCTTTAGGGTTTTGCTGTTGCCCTTAGCAACAGCATTTCGGGTTCTCTACGTATTAAAACACAACATCTTGCTATTTCCATCTGAGCAGTTCTAATACAAGGGAGATACCCAGTTCCTTAGCCTCTGGGCTTCTCTGTTCACTTTGTGTGTATTTTGTTACCCTATCACCTTCTGTGTACGTTATGTCATATTCCCCAGTTTGTCTGTGAGTCCATTTGTTTTGCATAACAGTTCAAACACCAGTACATTCCTGCAGACACTGGAGTGCATAACAGTTCTGACACCAGTACTTTCCTGCAGGCACTGGTGTGCATAACACATGGTCAGATACGGAGATGGGTTCAATTTCCACGGAGGATATTCTTGTGAACAGGGTCTGAGATAGTAACATATAGTCTATTCTTGACAGGGTCTGGTGAGCAGCTGAGAGACACGTAAATTCCTTGACAGTAGGATTGAGCACTCTCCAAACATCTACTAAAGTCAGCTGGGAGGATAAATGGGGTACACCAATTTTTGGCAATGTTAATGGGCGTCTAGGTGAAGAGGATCTGTATAGATGAGTATCAGAAATTAAATTAAAATCACCACATACTATTAACAAGTCATGGATGAAGGGCGTAAGATCAGTAATGAGCTTTAAAAAGAAGTGTTTACTGTAAGCTGTAGGGGCATACACATTACAGAGGGTGAAAGGCTTGGAAAAAAAGCGTAACTTGTGCAATGACAAAGCGTCCCTCAGGGTCAGGGGTAATTTTAGCTACATCTAGGGGAATTGACCGTTTCACCAAGATCACTACACCTCTCGCTTTAGAGGTATAGGGTGAACAGGCTACCAATCTCCACCCCAACATTTGGAGCTTTACCATTTCAGAGTGAACTAGGTGGGCTTCCTGCATGAAAATTAATTCAAGCTTCAACTTATTACAGTACACCAATATTTTCCTTCGCTTAGCTGGTGAATTAAAGCCTCCTACATTAAGGGACCCTACCTTAATTGACGCCATATATGCTGAAGAGAAGTGAGACCGACAGGTTCCAGGCAGCAATATGATAGCATACTATAGAGAATGGGGCGGGAAAGAGGGGGGGAGGGAAGAACAACAGGGTATAGGGAAAGACACAAGACAAAAAAGGCTAAAACATGCATAGCAAAACTTGACATGCGCAGCATGTCCAAGGTGAGTAATATACTGTAACATAGTTTCCGGAATGCTACCAAAATCTGCAGCCTAAACAGGCATAAGAATAGACCTAACATAACCCAGAGCATAGCTCCCGTCCCCTCCGACTGGGGAGGCAGATTTTTCTCCCTCGGGTGCAAAACCTGTAAAGAAAATACTGAGAGGCCACTGCAAGTGGGGTGTACATCTCTCAACCATTGGCCGGCAACTGAACTGGCATTAGGTGAACAAGTGAGCCGTAGATCTCAGGAAATCGCGGTGTAGTAGAAAGTAGAGTAGGACATTAAACACGATCTGTGATATCAACTTCAGTGGCTTTTCCCTTATCACAGAGAAAGTCCGCAGCTTCATCAGGGGATAGAAAGTCATAGTGCTTATCATTATCAAAGATACGCAGTTTGGCTGGGTAAATCAATGCAAATTTCTGCTTGTCAGCTATCAGGCGAGAGCAGATGGGGAGAAGGCTCTGCGTGCCTTAGTTAGTTCCACAGAAAAATCTTGGAAGAGGCGTATGCTGAGGCCTTCCCACTTTATAACTGGCTGTTTCCTGGAAGCCCTCCAGATTTCAAATTTATGGACGTAGCTGAGGCATTTGAAAATGGTGACCCTTGGGCGGGAGTCGTTAGGGCGAGGTGGGGGGCCGATTCTGTGAACCCGCTCTATAACCATATCCTTACACAGTTCCTGGATCCCCAGGATTTGGGGGAGGGAATGTTTGACAAATTGCTCTAAAGATGGCCCCTTCAATGTTTCAGGGAGCCCAACCACCCTGATATTATTGCGCCTATAGCGATTTTTTTATTTCCTCTAATCGGTTAATAATAGCATAGTTCTCCTTCTCCAGCCTTTTAACATCACCTTGGAAGTCAGACAGGTTGTGGGCTATAAAGCATATTCTGTTCTCTGCAGTTGAGACTCTCATATTAAGTTGCTGTATTTGAGTGGAGATATCACTTACCGCTTTTGAGAGCAGCGGTCCCACAGTGGAGGAAATTGCGTCGACTAGGTCACCATATGACAGCGGGGAGTCACGATGCAAGTGCTGCGAAGCAGTATCTGCGTCCTGAGAATCAGTGACCTGTTTCTTTGAGACAGGAGAGGTTGCCAGCGCGTCCGTGTCCGGCGCCATGACAGGGTCAGGACTCCTTTTCACTTGGCGCAGCGTTTGCTGCTGCGTCCGCGGCGGCTGAGAGTAGGTGATGTATTTGTCCATATTTCAGGGTGCAGGTGTCCAGGGGACAGATGAGGGAGAATGGAGGCTAATTAAAGCCATGTAACAGCAGCAAATCAGCCGGAGATGGAGAGGAGCTGTGAGACGCGCTGCTCACTCCATGCAGCTGGAACCGGAAGCTATTGGCTCTTTTATTTTTACTTAAAGTACAATAACTTTTAACATTTTAAATTGTTTTAATAGTATATTGACAGCATTGTTTTCTTTCAGAAATCCACTTAATTTTCTTTACCCTATTACTGAAATGGTAATTGACAAAAACAAGCTACATTGTCACCAGAAGAGCAATGCAAAATGTACAATTGATATTTCAAAATCATCTTTCCAGCTTGGATTTCAATGATGCATTGGGGCAACGATTTTGTGAGAAACATCTTCACCCTTAAAGAAAGATTTTCTTAACTCCTTACCTGTGTGCTGATTAGATATCACCTGGTTTTCACATTAAACAGATTCCCACTTGAGAAAGCAGCAAGGATGCAGTGAGGTTTATGTTTCCTGGTGTCAACCTGTATTATTTCAATGGACATTGTAATGAGGATGCATCTTGCTGCCTTTCCAATGAAGCAAGTTTTAATCAGTAATAGGTGAAAAACCATTCCTACAAAGGTGTTAATCAGAGACTTGGCTTTGTGGACACTTTTCAGAGAGCAAATTTGTTAGCATAAAAATAAAGCCAGAAAATGGAGAGCTGATTAATCACTCAATTGGATTTCTCTGCCTGCATAATTTTTTTTCTCTGCAACCCCATGCTAAATTGTGCTTCCTGTTTTTTATAAAATGACTTAATCAAATCTGACTCTGATTGCATCAGAGAAGGCCAGGTACCCTACACTATAAGAGGTGGTTTGAAATTTTGACTTGTCTACTTAAAGAACACCAAAATTTTATCACAAGGTCAATTACATCCCTGACTGGGATTAAACCACCTACCTTTTCGGTTAACAGGCGACCGCGCTAACCAATAGCGCCACAGAGACAGCTTGCAAAAGAATGTACTAACAAAGACTAAAAAGCATTCATCTAGAAAGTTTCCTAGAAAAAGGTTAAAAAGGCAAAAATCTGGAGAGTTTTGCAAGATTTTTCTTCCATTGACCAACGAATAAACACATTGGTACTTTCCCATGATGAGTGAGTACTTCAGGATCTCTTGCACTTACATGAGCAGCACAGTGGTGCAGTGGAAGCTTGCTGGGCCCATAACCCAGAGGTCGATGAATCAAAACCATCCTCTGCTATGTGCACTTATTTTTTTGTTAATTAAATTCTTCCAAAACTGGGATTGATATTTTTTTCTCTTTTATTTTTACTTAAAGTACAATAACTTTTAACATTTTAATTTGTGTTAATAGTATATTGGCAGCATTGTTTTCTTTCAGAAATCCACTTAATTTTCTTTACCCTATTACTGAAATGGTAATTGACAAAAACAAGCTACATTGTCACCAGAAGAGCAATGCAAAATGTACAATTGATATTTCAAAATCATCTTTCCAGCTTGAATTTCAATGATGCATTGGGGCAACGATTTTGTGAGAAACATCTTCACCCTTAAAGAAAGATTTTCTTAACTCCTTACCTGTGTGCTGATTAGATATCACCTGGTTTTCACATTAAACAGATTCCCACTTGAGAAAGCAGCAAGGATCACTCAATTGGATTTCTCTGCCTGCATAATTATTTTTTCTCTGCAACCCCATGCTAAATTGTGCTTCCTAACGGGTTTTTTTATAAAATGACTTAATCAAATCTAACTGCATCAGAGAAGGCCAGGTACCCTACACTATAAGAGGTGGTTTAAAATTTTGACTTGTCTACTTAAAGATCACCAAAATTTTATCACAAGGTCAACTACGTCCCTTGGTGGGATTGAACAACCAACCTTTCAGTTAACAGTCGAACACACTAACATATTGCGCCACAGAGACAGCTTGCAAAAGCATGTACTGACAAAGGCTAAAAAGCATTCATCTAGAAAGTTTCCTAGAAAAAGTTTAAAAAGGCAATAATCTGGAGAGTTTTGCAAGATTTTTCTTCCATTGACCAACAAAGAAACACATTGGTACTTTACCATGATGAGTGAGTACTATAGGATCTCTTACAGTTACATGAGCAGCAGAGTGGCGCAGCAGAAGCGTGCTGGGCACATAACCCAGAGGTCGATGGATTGAAACCATCCTCTGCTATGTGCACCTTTTTTTTGTTAATCAAATTAACCCAAAACTGGTATTGATATTTTTTTCTCTTTTATTTTTACTTAAAGTACAATAACTTTTAACATTTTAATTTGTGTTAATAGTATATTGACAGCATTGTTTTCTTTCAGAAATCCACTTAATTTTCTTTACCCTATTACTGAAATGGTAATTGACAAAAACAAGCTACATTGTCACCAGAAGAGCAATGCAAAATGTACAATTGATATTTCAAAATCATCTTTCCAGCTTGAATTTCAATGATGCATTGGGGCAACGATTTTGTGAGAAACATCTTCACCCTTAAAGAAAGATTTTCTTAAATCCTTACCTGTGTGCTGATTGGATATCACCTGGTTTTCACATTAAACAGATTCCCACTTGAGAAAGCAGCAAGGATGCAGTGAGGTTTATGTTTCCTGGTGTCAACCTGTATTATTTCAGTGGACATTGTAATGAGGATGCATCTTGCTGCCTTTCCAATGAAGCAAGTTTTAATCAGTAATAGGTGAAAAACCATTCATACAAATGTGTTAATCAGAGACTTGGCTTTGTGGACGCTTTTCAGAGAGCAAATTTGTTAGCATAAAAATAAAGCCATAAAATGGAGAGCTGATTAATCACTCAATTGGATTTCTCTGCCTGCATAATTTTTTTTCTCTGCAACCCCATGCTAAATTGTGCTTCCTAACTGTTTTTTATAAAATGACTTAATCAAATCTAACTCTGATTGCATCAGAGAAGGCCAGGTACCCTACACTATAAGAGGTGGTTTAAAATTTTGACTTGTCTACTTAAAGATCACCAAAATTTTATCACAAGGTCAACTACGTCCCTGGGTGGGATTGAACAACCAACCTTTCAGTTAACAGTCGAACACACTAACCTATTGCGCCACAGAAACAGCTTGCAAAAGCATGTACTGACAAAGGCTAAAAAGCATTCATCTAGAAAGTTTCCTAGAAAAAGTTTAAAAAGGCAATAATCTGGAGAGTTTTGCAAGATTTTTCTTCCATTGACCAACAAAGAAACACATTGGTACTTTACCATGATGAGTGAGTACTTCAGAATCTCTTACAGTTACATGAGCAGCAGAGTGGCGCAGCGGAAGCGTGCTGGGCACATAACCCAGAGGTCGATGGATTGAAACCATCCTCTGCTATGTGCACCTTTTTTTTGTTAATCAAATTAACCCAAAACTGGTATTGATATTTTGGCTTTTATTTTTACTTAAAGCACAATAACTTTTAACATTTTAATTTGTTTTAATAGTATATTGACAGCAATGTTTTCTTTCAGAAAGTCACTTAATTTTCTTTACCCTATTACTGAAATGGTAATTGACAAAAACAAGCTACATTGTCACCAGAAGAGCAATGCAAAATGTACAATTGATATTTCAAAATCATCTTTCCAGCTTGAATTTCAATGATGCATTGGTGCAACGATTTTGTGAAAAACATCTTCACCCTTAAAGAAAGATTTTCTTAACTCCTTACCTGTGTGCTGATTAGATATCACCTGGTTTTCACATTAAACAGATTCCCACTTGAGAAAGCAGCAAGGATGCAGTGAGGTTTATGTTTCCTGGTGTCAACCTGTATTATTTCAATGGACATTGTATTGAGGATGCATCTTGCTGCCTTTCCAATGAAGCAAGTTTTAATCAGTAATAGGTGAAAAACCATTCCTACAAAGTTGTTAATCAGAGACTTGGCTTTGTGGACACTTTTCAGAGATTAAATTTGTTAGCATAAAAATAAAGCCAGAAAATGGAGAGCTGATTAATCACTCAATTGGATTTCTCTGGCTGCATCATTTTTTCTCTCTGCAACCCCATGCTAAATTGTGCTTACTAACTGTTTTTTATAAAAATGACTTAATCAAATCTAACTGCATCAGAGAAGGCCAGGTACCCTACACTATAAGAGGTGGTTTGAAATTTTGACTTGTCTACTTAAAGATCACCAAAATTTGATCACAAGGTCAATTACGTCCCTGGGTGGGATTGAACCACCAACCTTTCAGTTAACAGCTGAATGCACTAACTGATTGCATCACAGAGACAGCTTGCAAAATCATTTACTGACAAAGGCTAAAAAGCATTCATCTAGAAAATTTCATAGAAAAAGGTTAAAAAGGCAATAATCTGGAGAGTTTTGCAAGATTTTTCTTCCATTAACCAACGAAGAAATACAATGGTACTTTGACATGGTGAGTGAGTATTCAGGATCTCTTAGACTTACATGAGCAGCAGAGTGGCGCAGCGGAAGTGTGCTGGGCACATAACCGAGAGGTCGATGGATCGAAACCATCCTCTGCTATGTGCACTTATTTTTTTGTTAATTAAATTCTTCCAAAACTGGTATTGATATTTTGACTCTTTTATTTTTACTTAAAGTACAAGAACTTTGAACATTTTAATTTGTTTTAATAGTATATTGACAGCATTGTTTTCTTTCAGAAATCCACTTAATTTTCTTTACCCTATTACTGAAATGGTAATTGACAAAAACAAGCTACATTGTCACCAGAAGAGCAATGCAAAATGTACAATTGATATTTCAAAATCATCCTTCCAGCTTGAATTTCAATGATGCATTGGTGCAACGATTTTGTGAAAAACATCTTCACCCTTAAAGAAAGATTTTCTTAACTTCTTACCTGTGTGCTGATTAGATATCACCTGGTTTTCACATTAAACAGATTCCCACTTGAGAAAGCAGCAAGGATGCAGGGAGGTTAATGTTTCCTGGTGTCAACCTGTATTATTTCAGTGGACATTGTAATGAGGATGCATCTTGCTGCCTTTCCAATGAAGCAAGCTTTAATCAGTAATAGGTGAAAAAACATTCCTACAAAGGTGTTAATCAGAGACTTGGCTTTGTGGACACTTTTCAGAGAGCAAATGTGTTAGCATAAAAATAAAGCCATAAAATGGAGAGCTGATTAATCACTCAATTGGATTTCTCTGCCTGCATAATTTTTTTTCTCTGCAACCCCATGCTAAATTGTGCTTCCTGTTTTTTATAAAATAACTTAATTAAATCTGACTCTGATTTCATCAGAGAAGTCCAGGTACCCTACACTATAAGAGGTGGTTTGAAATTTTGACTTGTCTTCTTAAAGATCACCAAAATTTGATCACAAGGTCAATTACGTCCCTGGGTGGGATTGAACCACCAACCTTTCAGTTAACAGCTGAACGCACTAACCGATTGCATCAAAGAGACAGCTTGCAAAATCATTTACTTACAAAGGCTAAAAAGCATTCATCTAGAAAATTTCATAGAAAAAGGTTAAAAGGCAATAATCTGGAGAGTTTTTCAAGATTTTTCTTCCATTAACCAACGAAGAAATACATTGGTACTTTGACATGATGAGTGAGTATTCAGGATCTCTTACACTTACACGAGCAGCAGAGTGGCGCAGCGGAAGCGTGCTGGGCCCATAACCCAGAGGTCGATGGATCGAAACCATCCTCTGCTATGTGCACCTATTTTTTTGTTTATTAAATTCTTCCAAAACTGGGATTGATATTTTGGCTTTTTATTTTTACTTAAAGTACAATAACTTTGAACATTTTAATTTGTTTTAATAGTATATTGACAGCATTGTTTTCTTTCAGAAATCCACTTAATTTTCTTTACCCTATTACTGAAATGGTAATTGACAAAAACAAGCTACATTGTCACCAGAAGAGCAATGCAAAATGTACAATTGATATTTCAAAATCAACTTTCCAGCTTGAATTTCAATGATGCATTGGGGCAACGATTTTGTGAAAAACAACTTCACCCTTAAAGAAAGATTTTCTTAACTTCTTACCTGTGTGCTGATTAGATATCACCTGGTTTTCACATTAAACAGATTCCCACTTGAGAAAGCAGCAAGGATGCAGGGAGGTTAATGTTTCCTGGTGTCAACCTGTATTATTTCAGTGGACATTGTAACGAGGATGCATCTTGCTGCCTTTCCAATGAAGCAAGTTTTAATCAGTAATAGGTGAAAAACCATTCCTACAAAGGTGTTAATCAGAGACTTGGCTTTGTGGATACTTTTCAGAGAGCAAATGTGTTAGCATAAAAATAAAGCCATAAAATGGAGAGCTGATTAATCACTCAATTGGATTTCTCTGCCTGCATGATTTTTTTTCTCTGCAACCCCATGCTAAATTGTGCTTCCTGTTTTTTATAAAATGACTTAATTAAATCTGACTCTGATTTCATCAGAGAAGGCCAGGTACCCTACACTATAAGAGGTGGTTTGAAATTTTGACTTGTCTACTTAAAGATCACCAAAATTTGATCACAAGGTCAATTACATCCCTGGGTGGGATTAAACCACCAACCTTTCAGTTAACAGCTGAACGCACTAACCGATTGCATCACAGAGACAGCTTGCAAAATCATTTACTTACAAAGGCTAAAAAGCATTCATCTAGAAAATTTCATAGAAAAAGGTTAAAAGGCAATAATCTGGAGAGTTTTGCAAGATTTTTCTTCCATTAACCAACGAAGAAATACATTGGTACTTTGACATGATGAGTGAGTATTCAGGATCTCTACCACTTACACGAGCAGCAGAGTGGCGCAGCGGAAGCGTGCTGGGCCCATAACCCAGAGGTCGATGGATCAAAACCATCCTCTGCTATGTGCACTTATTTTTTTGTTAATTAAATTCTTCCAAAACTGGGATTGATATTTTGGCTTTTTATTTTTACTTAAAGTACAATAACTTTGAACATTTTAATTTGTTTTAATAGTATATTGACAGCATTGTTTTCTTTCAGAAATCTACTTAATTTTCTTTACCCTATTACTGAAATGGTAATTGACAAAAACAAGCTACATTGTCACCAGAAGAGCAATGCAAAATGTACAATTGATATTTCAAAATCATCCTTCTAGCTTGAATTTCAATGGTGCATTGGGGCAACGATTTTGTGAAAAACATCTTCACCCTTAAAGAAAGATTTTCTTAACTTCTTACATGTGTGCTGATTAGATATCACCTGGTTTTCACATTAAACAGATTCCCACTTGAGAAAGCAGCAAGGATGCAGGGAGGTTAATGTTTCCTGGTGTCAACCTGTATTATTTCAGTGGACATTGTAATGAGGATGCATCTTGCTGCCTTTCCAATGAAGCAAGTTTTAATCAGTAATAGGTGAAAAACCATTCCTACAAAGGTGTTAATCAGAGACTTGGCTTTGTGGACACTTTTCAGAGAGTAAATGTGTTAGCATAAAAATAAAGCCATAAAATGGAGAGCTGATTAATCACTCAATTGGATTTCTCTGCCTGCATGATTTTTTTTCTCTGCAACCCCATGCTAAATTGTGCTTCCTGTTTTTTATAAAATGACTTAATTAAATCTGACTCTGATTTCATCAGAGAAGGCCAGGTACCCTACACTATAAGAGGTGGTTTGAAATTTTGACTTGTCTACTTAAAGATCACCAAAATTTGATCACAAGGTCAATTACATCCCTGGGTGGGATTGAACCACCAACCTTTCAGTTAACAGCTGAACGCACTAACCGATTGCATCACAGAGACAGCTTGCAAAATCATTTACTTACAAAGGCTAAAAAGCATTCATCTAGAAAATTTCATAGAAAAAGGTTAAAAGGCAATAATCTGGAGAGTTTTGCAAGATTTTTCTTCCATTAACCAACGAAGAAATACATTGGTACTTTGACATGATGAGTGAGTATTCAGGATCTCTTACACTTACATGAGCAGCAGAGTGGTGCAGCAGAAGCGTGCTGAGCCCATAACCCAGAGGTCGATGGATCGAAACCATCCTCTGCTATGTGCACTTATTTTTTTGTTAATTAAATTCTTCCAAAACTGGGATTGATATTTTGGCTCTTTTATTTTTACTTAAAGTACAATAACTTTTAACATTTTAATTTCTTTTAATAGTATATTGACAGCATTGTTTTCTTTCTGAAATCCACTTAATTTTCTTTACCCTATTACTGAAATGGTAATTGACAAAAACAAGCTACATTGTCACCAGAAGAGCAATGCAAAATGTACAATTGATATTTCAAAATCAACTTTCCAGCTTGAATTTCAATGATGCATTGGGGCAACGATTTTGTGAAAAACAACTTCACCCTTAAAGAAAGATTTTCTTAACTTCATACCTGTGTGCTGATTAGATATCACCTGGTTTTCACATTAAACAGATTCCCACTTGAGAAAGCAGCAAGGATGCAGGGAGGTTAATGTTTCCTGGTGTCAACCTGTATTATTTCAGTGGACATTGTAACGAGGATGCATCTTGCTGCCTTTCCAATGAAGCAAGTTTTAATCAGTAATAGGTGAAAAACCATTCCTACAAAGGTGTTAATCAGAGACTTGGCTTTGTGGACACTTTTCAGAGAGCAAATGTGTTAGCATAAAAATAAAGCCATAAAATGGAGAGCTGATTAATCACTCAATTGGATTTCTCTGCCTGCATTATTTTTTTTCTCTGCAACCCCATGCTAAATTGTGCTTCCTGTTTTTTATAAAATGACTTAATTAAATCTGACTCTGATTTCATCAGAGAAGGCCAGGTACCCTACACTATAAGAGGTGGTTTGAAATTTTGACTTGTCTACTTAAAGATCACCAAAATTTGATCACAAGGTCAATTACATCCCTGGGTGGGATTGAACCACAAATCTTTCAGTTAACAGCTGAACGCACTAACCGATTGCATCACAGAGACAGCTTGCAAAATCATTTACTTACAAAGGCTAAAAAGCATTCATCTAGAAAATTTCATAGAAAAAGGTTAAAAGGCAATAATCTGGAGAGTTTTGCAAGATTTTTCTTCCATTAACCAACGAAGAAATACATTGGTACTTTGACATGATGAGTGAGTATTCAGGATCTCTACCACTTACACGAGCAGCAGAGTGGCGCAGCGGAAGCGTGCTGGGCCCATAACCCAGAGGCCGATGGATCGAAACCATCCTCTGCTATGTGCACTTATTTTTTTGTTAATTAAATTCTTCCAAAACTGGGATTGATATTTTGGCTTTTTATTTTTACTTAAAGTACAATAACTTTGAACATTTTAATTTGTTTTAATAGTATATTGACAGCATTGTTTTCTTTCAGAAATCCACTTAATTTTCTTTACCCTATTACTGAAATGGTAATTGACAAAAACAAGCTACATTGTCACCAGAAGAGCAATGCAAAATGTACAATTGATATTTCAAAATCATCCTTCCAGCTTGAATTTCAATGGTGCATTGGGGCAACGATTTTGTGAAAAACATCTTCACCCTTAAAGAAAGATTTTCTTAACTTCTTACATGTGTGCTGATTAGATATCACCTGGTTTTCACATTAAACAGATTCCCACTTGAGAAAGCAGCAAGGATGCAGGGAGGTTAATGTTTCCTGGTGTCAACCTGTATTATTTCAGTGGACATTGTAATGAGGATGCATCTTGCTGCCTTTCCAATGAAGCAAGTTTTAATCAGTAATAGGTGAAAAACCATTCCTACAAAGGTGTTAATCAGAGACTTGGCTTTGTGTACACTTTTCAGAGAGTAAATGTGTTAGCATAAAAATAAAGCCATAAAATGGAGAGCTGATTAATCACTCAATTGGATTTCTCTGCCTGCATGATTTTTTTTCTCTGCAACCCCATGCTAAATTGTGCTTCCTGTTTTTTATAAATTGACTTAATTAAATCTGACTCTGATTTCATCAGAGAAGGCCAGGTACCCTATACTATAAGAGGTGGTTTGAAATTTTGACTTGTCTACTTAAAGATCACCAAAATTTGATTACAAGGTCAATTACGTCTCTGGGTGGGATTTAACCACCAACCTTTCGGTTAACAGCTGAACGCACTAACCGATTGCATCATAGAGACAGCTTGCAAAATCATTTACTGACAAAGGCTAAAAAGCATTCATCTAGAAAATTTCATAGAAAAAGGTTAAAAAGGCAATAATCTGGAGAGTTTTGCAAGATTTTTCTTCCATTAACCAACGAAGAAATACATTGGTACTTTGACATGATGAGTGAGTATTCAGGATCTCTTACACTTACATGAGCAGCAGAGTGGCACAGCGGAAGCGTGCTGGGCCCATAACCCAGAGGTCGATGGATCGAAACCATCCTCTGCTATGTGCACTTATTTTTTTGTTAATTAAATTCTTCCAAAACTGGGATTGATATTTTGGCTTTTTATTTTTACTTAAAGTACAATAACTTTGAACATTTTAATTTGTTTTAATAGTATATTGAGAGCATTGTTTTCTTTCAGAAATCCACTTAATTTTCTTTACCCTATTACTGAAATGGTAATTGACAAAAACAAGCTACATTGTCACCAGAAGAGCAATGCAAAATGTACAATTGATATTTCAAAATCATCTTTCCAGCTTGAATTTCAATGATGCATTGGGGCAACGATTTTGTGAAAAACAACTTCACCCTTAAAGAAAGATTTTCTTAACTTCTTACCTGTGTGCTGATTAGATATCACCTGGTTTTCACATTAAACAGATTCCCACTTGAGAAAGCAGCAAGGATGCAGGGAGGTTAATGTTTCCTGGTGTCAACCTGTATTATTTCAGTGGACATTGTAATGAGGATGCATCTTGCTGCCTTTCCAATGAAGCAAGTTTTAATCAGTAATAGGTGAAAAACCATTCCTACAAAGGTGTTAATCAGAGACTTGGCTTTGTGGACACTTTTCAGAGAGCAAATGTGTTAGCATAAAAATAAAGCCATAAAATGGAGAGCTGATTAATCACTCAATTATATTTCTCTGCCTGCATGATTTTTTTTCTCTGCAACCCCATGCTAAATTGTGCTTCCTGTTTTTTATAAAATGACTTAATTAAATCTGACTCTGATTTCATCAGAGAAGGCCAGGTACCCTACACTATAAGAGGTGGTTTGAAATTTTGACTTGTCTACTTAAAGATCACCAAAATTTGATCACAAGGTCAATTACGTCCCTGGGTGGGATTGAACCACCAACCTTTCAGTTAACAGCTGAACGCACTAACCGATTGCATCACAGAGACAGCTTGCAAAATCATTTACTGACAAAGGCTAAAAAGCATTCATCTAGAAAATTTCATAGAAAAAGTTTAAAAAGGCAATAATCTGGAGAGTTTTGCAAGATTTTTCTTCCATTAACCAACGAAGAAATACATTGGTACTTTGACATGATGAGTGAGTATTCAGGATCTCTTACACTTATATGAGCAACAGAGTGGCGCAGCGGAAGCGTGCTGGGCCCATAACCCAGAGGTCGATGGGTCGAAACCATCCTCTGCTATGTGCACTTATTTTTTTGTTAATTAAATTCTTCCAAAACTGGGATTGATATTTTGGCTTTTTATTTTTACTTAAAGTACAATAACTTTGAACATTTTAATTTGTTTTAATAGTATATTGACAGCATTGTTTTCTTTCAGAAATCCACTTAATTTTCTTTACCCTATTACTGAAATGGTAATTGACAAAAACAAGCTACATTGTCACCAGAAGAGCAATGCAAAATGTACAATTGATATTTCAAAATCATCCTTCCAGCTTGAATTTCAATGATGCATTGGGGCAACGATTTTGTGAAAAACATCTTCACCCTTAAAGAAAGATTTTCTTAACTTCTTACCTGTGTGCTGATTAGATATCACCTGGTTTTCACATTAAACAGATTCCCACTTGAGAAAGCAGCAAGGATGCAGGGAGGTTAATGTTTCCTGGTGTCAACCTGTATTATTTCAGTGGACATTGTAATGAGGATGCATCTTGCTGCCTTTCCAATGAAGCAAGTTTTAATCAGTAATAGGTGAAAAACCATTCCTACAAAGGTGTTAATCAGAGACTTGGCTTTGTGGACACTTTTCAGAGAGCAAATGTGTTAGCATAAAAATAAAGCCATAAAATGGAGAGCTGATTAATCACTCAATTGGATTTCTCTGCCTGCATAATTTTTTTTCTCTGCAACCCCATGCTAAATTGTGCTTCCTGTTTTTTATAAAATGACTTAATTAAATCTGACTCTGATTTCATCAGAGAAGGCCAGGTACCCTACACTATAAGAGGTGGTTTGAAATTTTGACTTGTCTACTTAAAGATCACCAAAATTTGATCACAAGGTCAATTACATCCCTGGGTGGGATTGAACCACCAACCTTTCAGTTAACAGCTGAACGCACTAACCGATTGCATCACAGAGACAGCTTGCAAAATCATTTACTTACAAAGGCTAAAAAGCATTCATCTAGAAAATTTTATAGAAAAAGGTTAAAAGGCAATAATCTGGAGAGTTTTTGCAAGATTTTTCTTCCATTAACCAATGAAGAAATACATTGGTACTTTGACATGATGAGTGAGTATTCAGGATCTCTTACACTTACATGAGCAGCAGAGTGGCGCAGCGGAATTGTGCTGGGCCCATAACCCAGAGGTTGATGGATCGAAACCATCCTCTGCTATGTGCACTTATTTTTTTGTTAATCAAATTAACCCAAAACTGGTATTGATATTTTGGCTCTTTTATTATTACTTAAAGTACAATAACTTTTAACATTTTAATTTGTTTTAATAGTATATTGACAGCATTGTTTTCTTTCAGAAATCCACTTAATTTTCTTTACTCTATTACTGAAATGGTAATTGACAAAAACAAGCTACATTGTCACCAGAAGAGCAATGCAAAATGTACAATTGATATTTCAAAATCATCTTTCCAGCTTGAATTTCAATGGTGCATTGGGGCAACGATTTTGTGAAAAACATCTTCACCCTTAAAGAAAGATTTTCTTAACTTCTTACATGTGTGCTGATTAGATATCACCTGGTTTTCACATTAAACAGATTCCCACTTGAGAAAGCAGCAAGGATGCAGGGAGGTTAATGTTTCCTGGTGTCAACCTGTATTATTTCAGTGGACATTGTAATGAGGATGCATCTTGCTGCCTTTCCAATGAAGCAAGTTTTAATCAGTAATAGGTGAAAAACCATTCATACAAATGTGTTAATCAGAGACTTGGCTTTGTGGACGCTTTTCAGAGAGCAAATTTGTTAGCATAAAAATAAAGCCATAAAATGGAGAGCTGATTAATCACTCAATTGGATTTCTCTGCCTGCATAATTTTTTTTCTCTGCAACCCCATGCTAAATTGTGCTTCCTAACTGTTTTTTATAAAATGACTTAATCAAATCTAACTCTGATTGCATCAGAGAAGGCCAGGTACCATACACTATAAGAGGTGGTTTAAAATTTTGACTTGTCTACTTAAAGATCACCAAAATTTTATCACAAGGTCAACTACGTCCCTGGGTGGGATTGAACAACCAACCTTTCAGTTAACAGTCGAACACACTAACCTATTGCGCCACAGAAACAGCTTGCAAAAGCATGTACTGACAAAGGCTAAAAAGCATTCATCTAGAAAGTTTCCTAGAAAAAGTTTAAAAAGGCAATAATCTGGAGAGTTTTGCAAGATTTTTCTTCCATTGACCAACAAAGAAACACATTGGTACTTTACCATGATGAGTGAGTACTTCAGAATCTCTTACAATTACATGAGCAGCAGAGTGGCGCAGCGGAAGCGTGCTGGGCACATAATCCAGAGGTCGATGGATTGAAACCATCCTCTGCTATGTGCACCTTTTTTTTGTTAATCAAATTAACCCAAAACTGGTATTGATATTTTGGCTTTTATTTTTACTTAAAGCACAATAACTTTTAACATTTTAATTTGTTTTAATAGTATATTGACAGCAATGTTTTCTTTCAGAAAGTCACTTAATTTTCTTTACCCTATTACTGAAATGGTAATTGACAAAAACAAGCTACATTGTCACCAGAAGAGCAATGCAAAATGTACAATTGATATTTCAAAATCATCTTTCCAGCTTGAATTTCAATGATGCATTGGTGCAACGATTTTGTGAAAAACATCTTCACCCTTAAAGAAAGATTTTCTTAACTCCTTACCTGTGTGCTGATTAGATATCACCTGGTTTTCACATTAAACAGATTCCCACTTGAGAAAGCAGCAAGGATGCAGTGAGGTTTATGTTTCCTGGTGTCAACCTGTATTATTTCAATGGACATTGTATTGAGGATGCATCTTGCTGCCTTTCCAATGAAGCAAGTTTTAATCAGTAATAGGTGAAAAACCATTCCTACAAAGTTGTTAATCAGAGACTTGGCTTTGTGGACACTTTTCAGAGATTAAATTTGTTAGCATAAAAATAAAGCCAGAAAATGGAGAGCTGATTAATCACTCAATTGGATTTCTCTGGCTGCATCATTTTTTCTCTCTGCAACCCCATGCTAAATTGTGCTTACTAACTGTTTTTTATAAAAATGACTTAATCAAATCTAACTGCATCAGAGAAGGCCAGGTACCCTACACTATAAGAGGTGGTTTGAAATTTTGACTTGTCTACTTAAAGATCACCAAAATTTGATCACAAGGTCAATTACGTCCCTGGGTGGGATTGAACCACCAACCTTTCAGTTAACAGCTGAATGCACTAACTGATTGCATCACAGAGACAGCTTGCAAAATCATTTACAGACAAAGGCTAAAAAGCATTCATCTAGAAAATTTCATAGAAAAAGGTTAAAAAGGCAATAATCTGGAGAGTTTTGCAAGATTTTTCTTCCATTAACCAACGAAGAAATACAATGGTACTTTGACATGATGAGTGAGTATTCAGGATCTCTTAGACTTACATGAGCAGCAGAGTGGCGCAGCGGAAGTGTGCTGGGCACATAACCGAGAGGTCGATGGATCGAAACCATCCTCTGCTATGTGCACTTATTTTTTTGTTAATTAAATTCTTCCAAAACTGGTATTGATATTTTGACTCTTTTATTTTTACTTAAAGTACAAGAACTTTGAACATTTTAATTTGTTTTAATAGTATATTGACAGCATTGTTTTCTTTCAGAAATCCACTTAATTTTCTTTACCCTATTACTGAAATGGTAATTGACAAAAACAAGCTACATTGTCACCAGAAGAGCAATGCAAAATGTACAATTGATATTTCAAAATCATCCTTCCAGCTTGAATTTCAATGATGCATTGGTGCAACGATTTTGTGAAAAACATCTTCACCCTTAAAGAAAGATTTTCTTAACTTCTTACCTGTGTGCTGATTAGATATCACCTGGTTTTCACATTAAACAGATTCCCACTTGAGAAAGCAGCAAGGATGCAGGGAGGTTAATGTTTCCTGGTGTCAACCTGTATTATTTCAGTGGACATTGTAATGAGGATGCATCTTGCTGCCTTTCCAATGAAGCAAGCTTTAATCAGTAATAGGTGAAAAAACATTCCTACAAAGGTGTTAATCAGAGACTTGGCTTTGTGGACACTTTTCAGAGAGCAAATGTGTTAGCATAAAAATAAAGCCATAAAATGGAGAGCTGATTAATCACTCAATTGGATTTCTCTGCCTGCATAATTTTTTTTCTCTGCAACCCCATGCTAAATTGTGCTTCCTGTTTTTTATAAAATAACTTAATTAAATCTGACTCTGATTTCATCAGAGAAGGCCAGGTACCCTACACTATAAGAGGTGGTTTGAAATTTTGACTTGTCTACTTAAAGATCACCAAAATTTGATCACAAGGTCAATTACGTCCCTGGGTGGGATTGAACCACCAACCTTTCAGTTAACAGCTGAACGCACTAACCGATTGCATCAAAGAGACAGCTTGCAAAATCATTTACTTACAAAGGCTAAAAAGCATTCATCTAGAAAATTTCATAGAAAAAGGTTAAAAGGCAATAATCTGGAGAGTTTTTCAAGATTTTTCTTCCATTAACCAACGAAGAAATACATTGGTACTTTGACATGATGAGTGAGTATTCAGGATCTCTTACACTTACACGAGCAGCAGAGTGGCGCAGCGGAAGCGTGCTGGGCCCATAACCCAGAGGTCGATGGATCGAAACCATCCTCTGCTATGTGCACCTATTTTTTTGTTTATTAAATTCTTCCAAAACTGGGATTGATATTTTGGCTTTTTATTTTTACTTAAAGTACAATAACTTTGAACATTTTAATTTGTTTTAATAGTATATTGACAGCATTGTTTTCTTTCAGAAATCCACTTAATTTTCTTTACCCTATTACTGAAATGGTAATTGACAAAAACAAGCTACATTGTCACCAGAAGAGCAATGCAAAATGTACAATTGATATTTCAAAATCATCCTTCCAGCTTGAATTTCAATGGTGCATTGGGGCAACAATTTTGTGAAAAACATCTTCACCCTTAAAGAAAGATTTTCTTAACTTCTTACCTGTGTGCTGATTAGATATCACCTGGTTTTCACATTAAACAGATTCCCACTTGAGAAAGCAGCAAGGATGCAGGGAGGTTAATGTTTCCTGGTGTCAACCTGTATTATTTCAGTGGACATTGTAATGAGGATGCATCTTGCTGCCTTTCCAATGAAGCAAGTTTTAATCAGTAATAGGTGAAAAACCATTCCTACAAAGGTGTTAATCAGAGACATGGCTTTGTGGACACTTTTCAGAGAGCAAATGTGTTAGCATAAAAATAAAGCCATAAAATGGAGAGCTGATTAATCACTCAATTGGATTTCTCTGCCTGCATAATTTTTTTTCTCTGCAACCCCATGCTAAATTGTGCTTCCTGTTTTTTATAAAATGACTTAATTAAATCTGACTCTGCTTTCATCAGAGAAGGCCAGGTACCCTACACTATAAGAGGTGGTTTGAAATTTTGACTTGTCTACTTAAAGATCACCAAAATTTGATCACAAGGTCAATTACATCCCTGGGTGGGATTGAACCACCAACCTTTCAGTTAACAGCTGAACGCACTAACCGATTGCATCACAGAGACAGCTTGCAAAATCATTTACTTACAAAGGCTAAAAAGCATTCATCTAGAAAATTTCATAGAAAAAGGTTAAAAGGCAATAATCTGGAGAGTTTTGCAAGATTTTTCTTCCATTAAGCAACGAAGAAATACATTGGTACTTTGACATGATGAGTGAGTATTCAGGATCTCTTACACTTACATGAGCAGCAGAGTGGCGCAGCGGAATCGTGCTGGGCCCATAACCCAGAGGTTGATGGATCGAAACCATCCTCTGCTATGTGCACTTATTTTTTTGTTAATTAAATTCTTCCAAAACTGGGATTGATATTTTGGCTCTTTTATTTTTACTTAAAGTACAATAACTTTTAACATTTTAATTTGTTTTAATAGTATATTGACAGCATTGTTTTCTTTCAGAAATCCACTTAATTTTCTTTACCCTATTACTGAAATGGTAATTGACAAAAACAAGCTACATTGTCACCAGAAGAGCAATGCAAAATGTACAATTGATATTTCAAAATCAACTTTCCAGCTTGAATTTCAATGATGCATTGGGGCAACGATTTTGTGAAAAACAACTTCACCCTTAAAGAAAGATTTTCTTAACTTCTTACCTGTGTGCTGATTAGATATCACCTGGTTTTCACATTAAACAGATTCCCACTTGAGAAAGCAGCAAGGATGCAGGGAGGTTAATGTTTCCTGGTGTCAACCTGTATTATTTCAGTGGACATTGTAACGAGGATGCATCTTGCTGCCTTTCCAATGAAGCAAGTTTTAATCAGTAATAGGTGAAAAACCATTCCTACAAAGGTGTTAATCAGAGACTTGGCTTTGTGGACACTTTTCAGAGAGCAAATGTGTTAGCATAAAAATAAAGCCATAAAATGGAGAGCTGATTAATCACTCAATTGGATTTCTCTGCCTGCATGATTTTTTTTCTCTGCAACCCCATGCTAAATTGTGCTTCCTGTTTTTTATAAAATGACTTAATTAAATCTGACTCTGATTTCATCAGAGAAGGCCAGGTACCCTACACTATAAGAGGTGGTTTGAAATTTTGACTTGTCTACTTAAAGATCACCAAAATTTGATCACAAGGTCAATTACATCCCTGGGTGGGATTAAACCACCAACCTTTCAGTTAACAGCTGAACGCACTAACCGATTGCATCACAGAGACAGCTTGCAAAATCATTTACTTACAAAGGCTAAAAAGCATTCATCTAGAAAATTTCATAGAAAAAGGTTAAAAGGCAATAATCTGGAGAGTTTTGCAAGATTTTTCTTCCATTAACCAACGAAGAAATACATTGGTACTTTGACATGATGAGTGAGTATTCAGGATCTCTACCACTTACATGAGCAGCAGAGTGGCGCAGCGGAAGCGTGCTGGGCCCATAACCCAGAGGTCGATGGATCAAAACCATCCTCTGCTATGTGCACTTATTTTTTTGTTAATTAAATTCTTCCAAAACTGGGATTGATATTTTGGCTTTTTATTTTTACTTAAAGTACAATAACTTTGAACATTTTAATTTGTTTTAATAGTATATTGACAGCATTGTTTTCTTTCAGAAATCCACTTAATTTTCTTTACCCTATTACTGAAATGGTAATTGACAAAAACAAGCTACATTGTCACCAGAAGAGCAATGCAAAATGTACAATTGATATTTCAAAATCATCCTTCTAGCTTGAATTTCAATGGTGCATTGGGGCAACGATTTTGTGAAAAACATCTTCACCCTTAAAGAAAGATTTTCTTAACTTCTTACATGTGTGCTGATTAGATATCACCTGGTTTTCACATTAAACAGATTCCCACTTGAGAAAGCAGCAAGGATGCAGGGAGGTTAATGTTTCCTGGTGTCAACCTGTATTATTTCAGTGGACATTGTAATGAGGATGCATCTTGCTGCCTTTCCAATGAAGCAAGTTTTAATCAGTAATAGGTGAAAAACCATTCCTACAAAGGTGTTAATCAGAGACTTGGCTTTGTGGACACTTTTCAGAGAGTAAATGTGTTAGCATAAAAATAAAGCCATAAAATGGAGAGCTGATTAATCACTCAATTGGATTTCTCTGCCTGCATGATTTTTTTTCTCTGCAACCCCATGCTAAATTGTGCTTCCTGTTTTTTATAAATTGACTTAATTAAATCTGACTCTGATTTCATCAGAGAAGGCCAGGTACCCTATACTATAAGAGGTGGTTTGAAATTTTGACTTGTCTACTTAAAGATCACCAAAATTTGATTACAAGGTCAATTACGTCTCTGGGTGGGATTTAACCACCAACCTTTCGGTTAACAGCTGAACGCACTAACCGATTGCATCATAGAGACAGCTTGCAAAATCATTTACAGACAAAGGCTAAAAAGCATTCATCTAGAAAATTTCATAGAAAAAGGTTAAAAAGGCAATAATCTGGAGAGTTTTGCAAGATTTTTCTTCCATTAACCAACGAAGAAATACATTGGTACTTTGACATGATGAGTGAGTATTCAGGATCTCTTACACTTACATGAGCAGCAGAGTGGTGCAGCGGAAGCGTGCTGGGCCCATAACCCAGAGGTCGATGGATCGAAACCATCCTCTGCTATGTGCACTTATTTTTTTGTTAATTAAATTCTTCCAAAACTGGGATTGATATTTTGGCTTTTTATTTTTACTTAAAGTACAATAACTTTGAACATTTTAATTTGTTTTAATAGTATATTGACAGCATTGTTTTCTTTCAGAAATCCACTTAATTTTCTTTACCCTATTACTGAAATGGTAATTGACAAAAACAAGCTACATTGTCACCAGAAGAGCAATGCAAAATGTACAATTGATATTTCAAAATCATCTTTCCAGCTTGAATTTCAATGATGCATTGGGGCAACGATTTTGTGAAAAACAACTTCACCCTTAAAGAAAGATTTTCTTAACTTCTTACCTGTGTGCTGATTAGATATCACCTGGTTTTCACATTAAACAGATTCCCACTTGAGTAAGCAGCAAGGATGCAGGGAGGTTAATGTTTCCTGGTGTCAACCTGTATTATTTCAGTGGACATTGTAATGAGGATGCATCTTGCTGCCTTTCCAATGAAGCAAGTTTTAATCAGTAATAGGTGAAAAACCATTCCTACAAAGGTGTTAATCAGAGACTTGGCTTTGTGGACACTTTTCAGAGAGCAAATGTGTTAGCATAAAAATAAAGCCATAAAATGGAGAGCTGATTAATCACTCAATTGGATTTCTCTGCCTGCATGATTTTTTTTCTCTGCAACCCCATGCTAAATTGTGCTTCCTGTTTTTTATAAAATGACTTAATTAAATCTGACTCTGATTTCATCAGAGAAGGCCAGGTACCCTACACTATAAGAGGTGGTTTGAAATTTTGACTTGTCTACTTAAAGATCACCAAAATTTGATCACAAGGTCAATTACATCCCTGGGTGGGATTGAACCACCAACCTTTCAGTTAACAGCTGAACGCACTAACCGATTGCATCACAGAGACAGCTTGCAAAATCATTTACTTACAAAGGCTAAAAAGCATTCATCTAGAAAATTTCATAGAAAAAGGTTAAAAGGCAATAATCTGGAGAGTTTTGCAAGATTTTTCTTCCATTAACCAACGAAGAAATACATTGGTACTTTGACATGATGAGTGAGTATTCAGGATCTCTTACACTTACATGAGCAGCAGAGTGGTGCAGCAGAAGCGTGCTGAGCCCATAACCCAGAGGTCGATGGATCGAAACCATCCTCTGCTATGTGCACTTATTTTTTTGTTAATTAAATTCTTCCAAAACTGGGATTGATATTTTGGCTCTTTTATTTTTACTTAAAGTACAATAACTTTTAACATTTTAATTTCTTTTAATAGTATATTGACAGCATTGTTTTCTTTCTGAAATCCACTTAATTTTCTTTACCCTATTACTGAAATGGTAATTGACAAAAACAAGCTACATTGTCACCAGAAGAGCAATGCAAAATGTACAATTGATATTTCAAAATCAACTTTCCAGCTTGAATTTCAATGATGCACTGGGGCAACGATTTTGTGAAAAACAACTTCACCCTTAAAGAAAGATTTTCTTAACTTCTTACCTGTGTGCTGATTAGATATCACCTGGTTTTCACATTAAACAGATTCCCACTTGAGAAAGCAGCAAGGATGCAGGGAGGTTAATGTTTCCTGGTGTCAACCTGTATTATTTCAGTGGACATTGTAACGAGGATGCATCTTGCTGCCTTTCCAATGAAGCAAGTTTTAATCAGTAATAGGTGAAAAACCATTCCTACAAAGGTGTTAATCAGAGACTTGGCTTTGTGGACACTTTTCAGAGAGCAAATGTGTTAGCATAAAAATAAAGCCATAAAATGGAGAGCTGATTAATCACTCAATTGGATTTCTCTGCCTGCATTATTTTTTTTCTCTGCAACCCCATGCTAAATTGTGCTTCCTGTTTTTTATAAAATGACTTAATTAAATCTGACTCTGATTTCATCAGAGAAGGCCAGGTACCCTACACTATAAGAGGTGGTTTGAAATTTTGACTTGTCTACTTAAAGATCACCAAAATTTGATCACAAGGTCAATTACATCCCTGGGTGGGATTGAACCACAAATCTTTCAGTTAACAGCTGAACGCACTAACCGATTGCATCACAGAGACAGCTTGCAAAATCATTTACTTACAAAGGCTAAAAAGCATTCATCTAGAAAATTTCATAGAAAAAGGTTAAAAGGCAATAATCTGGAGAGTTTTGCAAGATTTTTCTTCCATTAACCAACGAAGAAATACATTGGTACTTTGACATGATGAGTGAGTATTCAGGATCTCTACCACTTACACGAGCAGCAGAGTGGCGCAGCGGAAGCGTGCTGGGCCCATAACCCAGAGGTCGATGGATAGAAACCATCCTCTGCTATGTGCACTTATTTTTTTGTTAATTAAATTCTTCCAAAACTGGGATTGATATTTTGGCATTTTATTTTTACTTAAAGTACAATAACTTTGAACATTTTAATTTGTTTTAATAGTATATTGACAGCATTGTTTTCTTTCAGAAATCCACTTAATTTTCTTTACCCTATTACTGAAATGGTAATTGACAAAAACAAGCTACATTGTCACCAGAAGAGCAATGCAAAATGTACAATTGATATTTCAAAATCATCCTTCCAGCTTGAATTTCAATGGTGCATTGGGGCAACGATTTTGTGAAAAACATCTTCACCCTTAAAGAAAGATTTTCTTAACTTCTTACATGTGTGCTGATTAGATATCACCTGGTTTTCACATTAAACAGATTCCCACTTGAGAAAGCAGCAAGGATGCAGGGAGGTTAATGTTTCCTGGTGTCAACCTGTATTATTTCAGTGGACATTGTAATGAGGATGCATCTTGCTGCCTTTCCAATGAAGCAAGTTTTAATCAGTAATAGGTGAAAAACCATTCCTACAAAGGTGTTAATCAGAGACTTGGCTTTGTGGACACTTTTCAGAGAGCAAATGTGTTAGCATAAAAATAAAGCCATAAAATGGAGAGCTGATTAATCACTCAATTGGATTTCTCTGCCTGCATTATTTTTTTTCTCTGCAACCCCATGCTAAATTGTGCTTCCTGTTTTTTATAAAATGACTTAATTAAATCTGACTCTGATTGCATCAGAGAAGGCCAGGTACCATACACTATAAGAGGTGGTTTGAAATTTTGACTTGTCTACTTAAAGATCACCAAAATTTGATCACAAGGTCAATTACATCCCTGGGTGGGATTGAACCACCAACCTTTCAGTTAACAGCTGAACGCACTAACCGATTGCATCACAGAGACAGCTTGCAAAATCATTTACTTACAAAGGCTAAAAAGCATTCATCTAGAAAATTTCATAGAAAAAGGTTAAAAGGCAATAATCTGGAGAGTTTTGCAAGATTTTTCTTCCATTAACCAACGAAGAAATACATTGGTACTTTGACATGATGAGTGAGTATTCAGGATCTCTTACACTTACATGAGCAGCAGAGTGGCGCAGCGGAAGCGTGCTGGGCCCATAACCCAGAGGTCGATGGATCGAAACCATCCTCTGCTATGTGCACTTATTTTTTTGTTAATTAAATTCTTCCAAAACTGGGATTGATATTTTGGCTTTTTATTTTTACTTAAAGTACAATAACTTTGAACATTTTAATTTGTTTTAATAGTATATTGACAGCATTGTTTTCTTTCAGAAATCCACTTAATTTTCTTTACCCTATTACTGAAATGGTAATTGACAAAAACAAGCTACATTGTCACCAGAAGAGCAATGCAAAATGTACAATTGATATTTCAAAATCATCCTTCCAGCTTGAATTTCAATGGTGCATTGGGGCAACGATTTTGTGAAAAACATCTTCACCCTTAAAGAAAGATTTTCTTAACTTCTTACCTGTGTGCTGATTAGATATCACCTGGTTTTCACATTAAACAGATTCCCACTTGAGAAAGCAGCAAGGATGCAGGGAGGTTAATGTTTCCTGGTGTCAACCTGTATTATTTCAGTGGACATTGTAATGAGGATGCATCTTGCTGCCTTTCCAATGAAGCAAGTTTTAATCAGTAATAGGTGAAAAACCATTCCTACAAAGGTGTTAATCAGAGACATGGCTTTGTGGACACTTTTCAGAGAGCAAATGTGTTAGCATAAAAATAAAGCCATAAAATGGAGAGCTGATTAATCACTCAATTGGATTTCTCTGCCTGCATAATTTTTTTTCTCTGCAACCCCATGCTAAATTGTGCTTCCTTTTTTTTATAAAATGACTTAATTAAATCTGACTCTGATTTCATCAGAGAAGGCCAGGTACCCTACACTATAAGAGGTGGTTTGAAATTTTTACTTGTCTACTTAAAGATCACCAAAATTTGATCACAAGGTCAATTACATCCCTGGGTGGGATTGAACCACCAACCTTTCAGTTAACAGCTGAACGCACTAACCGATTGCATCACAGAGACAGCTTGCAAAATCATTTACTTACAAAGGCTAAAAAGCATTCATCTAGAAAATTTCATAGAAAAAGGTTAAAAGGCAATAATCTGGAGAGTTTTGCAAGATTTTTCTTCCATTAACCAACGAAGAAATACATTGGTACTTTGACATGATGAGTAAGTATTCAGGATCTCTTACACTTATATGAGCAGCAGAGTGGCGCAGCGGAATTGTGCTGGGCCCATAACCCAGAGGTTGATGGATCGAAACCATCCTCTGCTATGTGCACTTACTTTTTTGTTAATTAAATTCTTCCAAAACTGGGATTGATATTTTGGCTCTTTTATTTTTACTTAAAGTACAATAACTTTTAACATTTTAATTTGTTTTAATAGTATATTGACAGCATTGTTTTCTTTCAGAAATCCACTTAATTTTCTTTACCCTATTACTGAAATGGTAATTGACAAAAACAAGCTACATTGTCACCAGAAGAGCAATGCAAAATGTACAATTGATATTTCAAAATCAACTTTCCAGCTTGAATTTCAATGATGCATTGGGGCAACGATTTTGTGAAAAACAACTTCACCCTTAAAGAAAGATTTTCTTAACTTCTTACCTGTGTGCTGATTAGATATCACCTGGTTTTCACATTAAACAGATTCCCACTTGAGAAAGCAGCAAGGATGCAGGGAGGTTAATGTTTCCTGGTGTCAACCTGTATTATTTCAGTGGACATTGTAATGAGGATGCATCTTGCTGCCTTTCCAATGAAGCAAGTTTTAATCAGTAATAGGTGAAAAACCATTCCTACAAAGGTGTTAATCAGAGACTTGGCTTTGTGGACACTTTTCAGAGAGCAAATGTGTTAGCATAAAAATAAAGCCATAAAATGGAGAGCTGATTAATCACTCAATTATATTTCTCTGCCTGCATGATTTTTTTTCTCTGCAACCCCATGCTAAATTGTGCTTAATGTTTTTTATAAAATGACTTAATTAAATCTGACTCTGATTTCATCAGAGAAGGCCAGGTACCCTACACTATAAGAGGTGGTTTGAAATTTTGACTTGTCTACTTAAAGATCACCAAAATTTGATCACAAGGTCAATTACGTCCCTGGGTGGGATTGAACCACCAACCTTTCAGTTAACAGCTGAACGCACTAACCGATTGCATCACACAGACAGCTTGCGAAATCATTTACTTACAAAGGCTAAAAAGCATTCATCTAGAAAATTTCATAGAAAAAGGTTAAAAGGCAATAATCTGGAGAGTTTTGCAAGATTTTTCTTCCATTAACCAACGAAGAAATACATTGGTACTTTGACATGATGAGTGAGTATTCAGGATCTCTAACACTTACACGAGCAGCAGAGTGGCGCAGCGGAAGCGTGCTGGGCCCATAACCCAGAGGTCGATGGATCGAAACCATCCTCTGCTATGTGCACTTATTTTTTTGTTAATTAAATTCTTCCAAAACTGGGATTGATATTTTGGCTTTTTATTTTTACTTAAAGTACAATAACTTTGAAAATTTTAATTTGTTTTAATAGTATATTGACAGCATTGTTTTCTTTCAGAAATCCACTTAATTTTCTTTACCCTATTACTGAAATGGTAATTGACAAAAACAAGCTACATTGTCACCAGAAGAGCAATGCAAAATGTACAATTGATATTTCAAAATCATCCTTCCAGCTTGAATTTCAATGGTGCATTGGGGCAACGATTTTGTGAAAAACATCTTCACCCTTAAAGAAAGATTTTCTTAACTTCTTACATGTGTGCTGATTAGATATCACCTGGTTTTCACATTAAACAGATTCCCACTTGAGAAAGCAGCAAGGATGCAGGGAGGTTAATGTTTCCTGGTGTCAACCTGTATTATTTCAGTGGACATTGTAATGAGGATGCATCTTGCTGCCTTTCCAATGAAGCAAGTTTTAATCAGTAATAGGTGAAAAACCATTCCTACAAAGGTGTTAATCAGAGACTTGGCTTTGTGGACACTTTTCAGAGAGTAAATGTGTTAGCATAAAAATAAAGCCATAAAATGGAGAGCTGATTAATCACTCAATTGGATTTCTCTGCCTGCATGATTTTTTTTCTCTGCAACCCCATGCTAAATTGTGCTTCCTGTTTTTTATAAATTGACTTAAATAAATCTGACTCTGATTTCATCAGAGAAGGCCAGGTACCCTATACTATAAGAGGTGGTTTGAAATTTTGACTTGTCTACTTAAAGATCACCAAAATTTGATTACAAGGTCAATTACGTCTCTGGGTGGGATTTAACCACCAACCTTTCGGTTAACAGCTGAACGCACTAACCGATTGCATCATAGAGACAGCTTGCAAAATCATTTACTGACAAAGGCTAAAAAGCATTCATCTAGAAAATTTCATAGAAAAAGTTTAAAAAGGCAATAATCTGGAGAGTTTTGCAAGATTTTTCTTCCATTAACCAACGAAGAAATACATTGGTACTTTGACATGATGAGTGAGTATTCAGGATCTCTTACACTTATATGAGCAACAGAGTGGCGCAGCGGAAGCGTGCTGGGCCCATAACCCAGAGGTCGATGGGTCGAAACCATCCTCTGCTATGTGCACTTATTTTTTTGTTAATTAAATTCTTCCAAAACTGGGATTGATATTTTGGCTTTTTATTTTTACTTAAAGTACAATAACTTTGAACATTTTAATTTGTTTTAATAGTATATTGACAGCATTGTTTTCTTTCAGAAATCCACTTAATTTTCTTTACCCTATTACTGAAATGGTAATTGACAAAAACAAGCTACATTGTCACCAGAAGAGCAATGCAAAATGTACAATTGATATTTCAAAATCATCCTTCCAGCTTGAATTTCAATGATGCATTGGGACAACGATTTTGTGAAAAACATCTTCACCCTTAAAGAAAGATTTTCTTAACTTCTTACCTGTGTGCTGATTAGATATCACCTGGTTTTCACATTAAACAGATTCCCACTTGAGAAAGCAGCAAGGATGCAGGGAGGTTAATGTTTCCTGGTGTCAACCTGTATTATTTCAGTGGACATTGTAATGAGGATGCATCTTGCTGCCTTTCCAATGAAGCAAGTTTTAATCAGTAATAGGTGAAAAACCATTCCTACAAAGGTGTTAATCAGAGACTTGGCTTTGTGGACACTTTTCAGAGAGCAAATGTGTTAGCATAAAAATAAAGCCATAAAATGGAGAGCTGATTAATCACTCAATTGGATTTCTCTGCCTGCATGATTTTTTTTCTCTGCAACCCCATGCTAAATTGTGCTTCCTGTTTTTTATAAAATGACTTAATTAAATCTGACTCTGATTTCATCAGAGAAGGCCAGGTACCCTACACTATAAGAGGTGGTTTGAAATTTTGACTTGTCTACTTAAAGATCACCAAAATTTGATTACAAGGTCAATTACGTCCCTGGGTGGGATTTAACCACCAACCTTTCGGTTAACAGCTGAACGCACTAACCGATTGCATCACATAGACAGCTTGCAAAATCATTTACTGACAAAGGCTAAAAAGCATTCATCTAGAAAATTTCATAGAAAAAGGTTGAAAAGGCAATAATCTGGAGAGTTTTGCAAGATTTTTCTTCCATTAACCAACGAAGAAATACATTGGTACTTTGACATGATGAGTGAGTATTCAGGATCTCTTACACTTATATGAGCAGCAGAGTGGCGCAGCGGAAGCGTGCTGGGCCCTTAACCCAGAGGTCAATGGATCGAAACCATCCTCTGCTATGTGCACTTATTTTTTTGTTAATTAAATTCTTCCAAAACTGGGATTGATATTTTGGATTTTTATTTTTACTTAAAGTACAATAACTTTGAACATTTTAATTTGTTTTAATAGTATATTGACAGCATTGTTTTCTTTCAGAAATCCACTTAATTTTCTTTACCCTATTACTGAAATGGTAATTGACAAAAACAAGCTACATTGTCACCAGAAGAGCAATGCAAAATGTACAATTGATATTTCAAAATCATCCTTCCAGCTTGAATTTCAATGATGCATTGGGGCAACGATTTTGTGAAAAACAACTTCACCCTTAAAGAAAGATTTTCTTAACTTCTTACCTGTGTGCTGATTAGATATCACCTGGTTTTCACATTAAACAGATTCCCACTTGAGAAAGCAGCAAGGATGCAGGGAGGTTAATGTTTCCTGGTGTCAACCTGTATTATTTCAGTGGACATTGTAATGAGGATGCATCTTGCTGCCTTTCCAATGAAGCAAGTTTTAATCAGTAATAGTTGAAAAACCATTCCTACAAAGGTGTTAATCAGAGACTTGGCTTTGTGGACACTTTTCAGAGAGCAAATGTGTTAGCATAAAAATAAAGCCATAAAATGGAGAGCTGATTGGACTTCCGGTTCCGGCTGCAATGTGAACGGCAGCGTGAGGAGAGAGCTCCGTGCTGCCCGCCAGCTACCGCATCTTTAACAAGGCTATTAGCCTCCAACGACAGCCGCAAAAGTCTCCCCACTGCAGCCAAAAGCCGGGACCGCTGTATGGAGCAGTATTTAATGCCGAGCATGCCCACCAGAAAGAAGGAGAAAGAAAAAGAGAAGCGCCGCACAGAATCCAAAATGGCGCCGGACGCCGGAGCTCTGCTGCATGCTCCGTCCCCTTCTCCTACACCCACCCTGCACAGCCTGTCTGAGGTCCCACCTGCATCAGCCACCCAGGTCAGTGACCCCAAGACAATACCCTCAGGGGACCAAATCCTATTTACCCCAGCAACACCTGTCACGTATAATGACATGGTGGGGGCTATCCGCATAGCCATGGGTCCTCTGTTACAGGCTCAAACGGCAGATATAAGTAAACAGATAGCACAGCTCTCACACAGAGTGTTACAAACCGAACAACGTACTGGGGAATTATTCCAAGACGTATCTGTGCTTAAGCAGGACATGCAGCATATCACTAAATCACAACACCAGATTTGGAATAAACTGGATGATCTTGAAAATCGATCTCGCAGATCGAATCTCCGTGTAATAGGTCTCCCAGAAACACTTAAGGGCACCGAGTTATACACATTTCTGCGAATCACCCTACCCGAGTTACTCGGTATATCCGCTGCCTGCAACGATATGGTGATCGAACGTGCACACAGACTTGGCGCCCAGAAAACACACGATGGAGCCAGACCACGAGTGGTGCTTTTTAAGTGTCTAAATTTCTTACATAAAGAGGTGATATGGAGGGCATCCCGTAAAACACGCAATATTACATGGAATTCCTATAAGATCCTGTTGTTCCAGGACTATTCAGCAGAACTTTCCAAAGCACGAAAAGCTTTCTCTCCCCTTTGCTCTCACCTCATTCAACAAAACAGAAAGTTTTCCCTATTGTATCCTGCACGATTACGCATATACTCAGGCACATCCTTTGCTGACTTTCTCTCCGTAGCGGACGCTGAAGCCTTCTTGAAAGAAGAAGAGAATTACGCTGATACGCCTGATGACAATGATGAGAATTGACACGATACCAGTTGTTTACTCACAGAATATTCCACCTACCTAAACCTGAATGTGCCGGTCATCACTCTCTAGATCACACATTAATACACCCCCCGGACACTTCATTACATATGTGTTCTTACACCGGCACATACATGAGACTTCTGCACTGTAATATGATAGACAATTATATACCTCCAGGCATAGTTTCTGCAGATGACCAAATGGCAATACAACACTGCTGCGGGACGATTCCCAGATTACTAACCCGATCTTAATGCTGGCGGGATCGGCGAGGGCACGCTCTGTCCTTGTTCTGATCCTTACATATATACTAGTATACCACGGAAGTCGTGATGTACTCATATTCATGTTTAAAATTGTTAGCTAAAAGCCTTGTAAGTACCCCTTTGCTAGTCAGGGGGTTACTTTCCTTTTACTTACAATGTTATGTTCTTGGTACAGATAATTCTAACTGTACCATATTGTTCCTATTCTCACAACTTTCTTTCCTCCTCTTCTACCCCCCCTCCACTTTCCCAGTTACCCCCCCTCCACACAGAGCAATGCCATTGTATTACTGTACATTTAGAGTATGCCTATTTCTAACCATGTATAATATGAATAATGTCTACAATTAAATTAGGCTCCTGGAATATTGGCGGGATTAACTCGCCGCAGAAAAGGAAGAAAATACTATTGTACCTGAACAAACTGAAACTAGATATTGTATACCTGCAAGAAACACACTTAGTGGCATCTGAAATATTGAAGCTTAATACTTTGAAATGGAAGGTGCTAGCCGCCTCTCCATTTTCCTCTAAAGCCAGAGGAGTGGCGATCTTAGTCAAGAATACAATCCCTATTGAACTCACATCAGTGAAGGAAGACCCTGAAGGTAGATATATTTTATGTAATGTGTTATTGAATCAACGCCCATACCTTCTGTGCAATGTATATGCTCCCAACACCAAAATACCTATTTTTTTACGTAAAATGCTACATATTCTCACACCACTACATGACACACCTCTCATTCTGGGTGGCGACTTCAACATGATCACCTCTCCTCAACTAGATAAACAAGCCACAGGCACTGGGGGCACATCCCTACCCAAAAAAGGTATATCATGGTTTACACAATCCCTACATCTTTTAGACACCTGGAGGTCATTTAACCCCATAGAAAAAGATTATACGTGTCTCTCTGCAGCACAAGGAACATTGTCTCGAATAGACTATGTCTTTATTTCTGAGCACCTACTGCCCCGCACCCGCAGGGTCATGATAGAGCCCATTGCACTGTCTGACCACGCGGTAGTTTGGATAGAACTACACATGCACACTGAGAAAAGTTCCTTCCGATCTTGGAGATTCCCATCCTCGCTATCCCACTCCCTTACCTTTAAGAATAAACTTGAATCAACATGGGACTCATTTTGCGACACCAATGCCGAAACCCTCACAGACTCACCTCAGATGTTTTGGCAAGCCTCAAAAACAGTCCTTAGAGGCGAGATTATCTCATATACTTCTCAAACATACAAATCCCTAAACTATGAATATTTACAGGCACAGTCTACTTTGACAGACTCATTCCAATCCTACAAATCTGACCCAACTCCGAATAACAGAACCCTATACCACTCAGCCAAACGAGAATTCGATAGCCTACTTCTTAAAATGGAGTCTAGATATTCCTTTAAAAAAGATGCTAGATTCCACCGGTTTGGAAACAAATCCGGCAAATTACTCTCACACCTTCTACAAGGCCAACGAACACCGAAATTGATACACCCCCTCAAGACTCCTGGAGGGTCACTCACCTCAACTAATGCCCAAATTGCCCAAATCATGCACCAATATTACAACACCTTATACTCCAAACCAACCACACCCTCTTCCTCAACCCAGACCAAAAGCTTTTGGAATGATTTACCCATTCCACAACTTGACCCCAACTTAGGAACCGCACTAACGGCGGCTGTAACTGAGACGGAGGTCTCCCAGACCATAGCTCACCTGAAACCCGGGAAGGCCCCAGGCCCAGATGGTCTTTCCTCTGAATTCTACAAAATATTAGCACCTAAATTGACGCCATTACTAACGAAGGTTTTCAATAATATTCTCTCCACAGGACAACTACCCCTATACTTTAACTCTGCCACAATTACCATCCTGCCCAAACCGGGCAGAGATCTGTCGGACCCTGGCTCTTACCGCCCAATCTCCCTGCTTAACCTAGATTACAAAATGTTGACAAAAATACTTGCAGAAAGACTCAAACTAGTACTGCCTTCAATCATTCATGGAGACCAGACTGGTTTTATCATGGGCCGCACCTCCACGGTGAACATTAGAAAGGTCTTATCGGCAATTATTACTTCCCAGTGTGCCATGCCCGATGTTCCCGCAGCTATACTATCTTTGGATGCGGAGAAAGCTTTTGATATGGTACACTGGGATCACTTATTTGACACAATGTCTAGATTTGGACTTCCTCCCCTTTTTATAGACTACATAAGAATCCTATATAATAACCCTGATTCGAGAATCCTCTGCAATGGTTTTATGTCACAACCTTTTCGTATCCAACGGGGTACCCGCCAGGGCTGCCCACTATCCCCACTCCTATTCGCATTGGCATTAGAACCACTAGCCATATCAATCAGACAATCCCCCCAATACCATGGCATTAAAGTGGGTGATCTTGACCTCCGTCTCTCATTATTTGCCGATGACATGTTGCTACTAATGTCCCACCCAGATTTAACACTGCCAACAGTTTTTGACTTAATCAATGCTTTTGGTACATTCTCTGGATATTCCATAAATATACATAAATCAGAATTACTCCCACTGAATGGCCCACCCACTTATTTAGATACACACGGCCCATATAACACCATTAAAATAGCTACTAAAGCTATAAAATATCTAGGGGTACAAATACCCATACACCTCCGAGATCTGTATAATCTGAATTTCACTCCGGTTATCAAAGCTATCTCCAAGAAACTGGATAACTGGACATCTCTCCCACTCTCAGTATTGGGTAGAAATGCATTGATCAAGTCGGTACTCTTTCCCCAATTGTCATACCTAATACAATTGCTTCCCCTACGCATGTCAAAATCAGACATACAATTAGTAGAATCCCGGTTCAGTAAATTCCTTTGGAAAGGAGGCAAACCTAGAATAGCAAGTAAATTCTTGCAGCTACCACGTGAGGGAGGGGGTGTCGGTTTTCCGGACATATCTCTTTTTTCTCAATCGGTTCACTTTAGATATGTACTAGACTGGTTCTATGAACGCAGTGTGTTCACCTGGTTTGAATTAGACTGTGCTCTTTTCGCCCCATACTCTCCTTGCGCTTTGCTACACACACCCAGCTCCATGATCCCAGACAGAATACGTTTCCATGTGCTGTTCAGAGACATTTACCTGTCTTGGGGTGCAATTAACAGGAAATTATCTAGAAACCCAATGTATTCTCATTTTCTACCTCTGTGGGGTAACCCACTCTTCTTACCAGGCATGGAGGATGCAATCTTCCACCGCCTACAATTAAAAGGCATAAAGAAAATAGCAGACGTATTTGACCCAGGTGGAACTCTATTACCATTTCTCTCTTTACAAGAGAGATTTGGTTTACATGCCTCACACTTCTATGCTTACCTCCAAATGCGACACTACATTAACTCGTTGCCACCAGCGATGAGTGACACCACCTTGTCCGACCCTCTCTTTCCATTGCTAAATATATCACGCTCCCGACCATACAAAACCAGATACCTATACAAAGACTTACTCAATACCACACGCGACAAATTACAAAACAAAATTGCAACTTCATGGTGTAGATTTATTCCAAGCATTACAAATTCGGAATATATATTTCAACATTATGATAAAACATTACAAATACTGAAGACATCCTCTCTACAAGAGATTCATGTTAAAACTGTGTACAGGGCATATATCTCCCAGGCACAGAGACGACATTTCGTAGAGGAAGAGACTGGAGGTTGTATAAAATGCTTTCACTCTTCGGCAACCTTCTTCCACAACTTCTGGGAATGTGGTATCATTAAAAAGTTCTGGAATAAAATAGTGCAATATATTAACAATAGTCTTGGAATAAAGGCTACACTACATCCACAGGCATTACTACTGACAAACTTCTCGGTATGGGACTTAGACATATCCCAAACACACCTTCACCCATTCCTAACTATGCTAGTAACCATTGCAAAAAAGGTCATTCTCCAGAAGTGGATATCTAAACACACCCCAACTCTGTCAGCAGTACACAATATACTCCTTAAGGTTTTATATATAGAACGTTTTTCTACTATAGCTGACTCAGAAGGAGGTGTGAAAAAATTCTACAAATGGTGGAGCCCCTATATTAATACTCTTTCACATGCAGCTCAAGAACAGATCTTTTCCAGATTTGATTCCACTGATTGGTACTTACATTGGAAAGGGCAAATGACACCTTGACTATATACTCTGATGAGTTATGATGTTGGAGTACTGTATTCGGCGGTTGATATTGATCTGTATCAATGAGAAAATTGCTAATCTCATATATCCAATTATAGATTTATGCCACTATATCCCTCCCCCATTAAAATGTCTTCCATGCAAATTGATATCAACTACACTAGAATATAAGAGCCCAGTGACCATATAGCTAGGCATTGACCACTCCTACCCCACCTCTCCCTCTTCCCTTTCTCCCCCTCTTCTCTTCTCTTACTCTGTTTTCTCTGTTATGTTAAATTTAGAGGTGAACCCTAAGATTGTATGGACTTACATCTTACACAATAAGTTCATGGGTCTTCCATAAGATAACTATATGTTCCAATTATGTCACATTCTCTGACCCAATTATACCTACCCATGATTGACCATGTTGGTCCATAATTTGTCTACTGCAAATGTTTGTTACTTCATTTATGAAAACTCAATAAACATTATTTGGAAAAAAAAAAAATGGAGAGCTGATTAATCACTCAATTGGATTTCTCTGCCTGCATAATTTTTTTTCTCTGCAACCCCATGCTAAATTGTGCATCCTGTTTTTTATAAAATTACTTAATTAAATCTGACTCTGATTTCATCAGAGAAGGCCAGGTACCCTACACTATAAGAGGTGGTTTGAAATTTTGACTTGTCTACTTAAAGATCTCCAAAATTTGATCACAAGGTCAATTACGTCCCTGGGTGGGATTGAACCACCAACCTTTTGGTTAACAGCTGAACGCACTAACCGATTGCATCACAGAGACAGCTTGCAAAATCATTTACTGACAAAGGCTAAAAAGCATTCATCTACAAAATTTCATAGAAAAAGGTTAAAAAGGCAATAATCTGGAGAGTTTTGCAAGATTTTTCTTCCATTAACCAACGAAGAAATACATTGGTACGTTGACATGATGAGTGAGTATTCAGGATCTCTTACGCTTACATGAGCAGCAGAGTGGCGCAGCGGAAGCGTGCTGGGCCCATAACCCAGAGGTTGATGGATCGAAACCATCCTCTGCTATGTGCACTTATTTTTTTGTTAATTAAATTCTTCCAAAACTGGGATTGATATTTTGGCTCTTTTATTTTTACTTAAAGTACAATAACTTTTAACATTTTAATTTGTTTTAATAGTATATTGACAGCATTGTTTTCTTTCAGAAATCCACTTAATTTTCTTTACCCTATTACTGAAATGGTAATTGACAAAAACAAGCTACATTGTCACCAGAAGAGCAATGCAAAATGTACAATTGATATTTCAAAATCATCCTTCCAGCTTGAATTTCAATGATGCATTGGGGCAACGATTTTGTGAGAAACATCTTCACCCTTAAAGAAAGATTTTCTTAACTTCTTACCTGTGTGCTGATTAGATATCACCTGGTTTTCACATTAAACAGATTCCCACTTGAGAAAGCAGCAAGGATGCAGGGAGGTTAATGTTTCCTGGTGTCAACCTGTATTATTTCAGTGGACATTGTAATGAGGATGCATCTTGCTGCCTTTCCAATGAAGCAAGTTTTAATCAGTAATAGGTGAAAAACCATTCCTACAAAGGTGTTAATCAGAGACTTAGCTTTGTGGACACTTTTCAGAGAGCAAATGTGTTAGCATAAAAATAAAGCCATAAAATGGAGAGCTGATTAATCACTCAATTGGATTTCTCTGCCTGCATAATTTTTTTTCTCTGCAACCCCATGCTAAATTGTGCTTCCTGTTTTTTATAAAATGACTTAATTAAATCTGACTCTGATTTCATCAGAGAAGGCCAGGTACCCTACACTATAAGAGGTGGTTTGAAATTTTGACTTGTCTACTTAAAGATCACCAAAATTTGATTACAAGGTCAATTACGTCCCTGGGTGGGATTTAACCACCAACCTTTCGGTTAACAGCTGAACGCACTAACCGATTGCATCACAGAGACAGCTTGCAAAATCATTTACTGACAAAGGCTAAAAAGCATTCATCTAGAAAATTTCATAGAAAAAGGTTAAAAAGGCAATAATCTGGAGAGTTTTGCAAGATTTTTCTTCCATTAACCAACGAAGAAATACATTGGTACTTTGACATGATGAGTGAGTATTCAGGATCTCTTACACTTATACGAGCAGCAGAGTGGCGCAGCGGAAGCGTGCTGGGCCCTTAACCCAGAGGTCAATGGATCGAAACCATCCTCTGCTATGTGCACTTATTTTTTTGTTAATTAAATTCTTCCAAAACTGGGATTGATATTTTGGATTTTTATTTTTACTTAAAGTACAATAACTTTGAACATTTTAATTTGTTTTAATAGTATATTGACAGCATTGTTTTCTTTCAGAAATCCACTTAATTTTCTTTACCCTATTACTGAAATGGTAATTGACAAAAACAAGCTACATTGTCACCAGAAGAGCAATGCAAAATGTACAATTGATATTTCAAAATCATCCTTCCAGCTTGAATTTCAATGATGCATTGGGGCAACGATTTTGTGAAAAACAACTTCACCCTTAAAGAAAGATTTTCTTAACTTCTTACCTGTGTGCTGATTAGATATCACCTGGTTTTCACATTAAACAGATTCCCACTTGAGAAAGCAGCAAGGATGCAGGGAGGTTAATGTTTCCTGGTGTCAACCTGTATTATTTCAGTGGACAGTGTAATGAGGATGCATCTTGCTGCCTTTCCAATGAAGCAAGTTTTAATCAGTAATAGGTGAAAAACCATTCCTACAAAGGTGTTAATCAGAGACTTGGCTTTGTGGACACTTTTCAGAGAGCAAATGTGTTAGCATAAAAATAAAGCCATAAAATGGAGAGCTGATTAATCACTCAATTGGATTTCTCTGCCTGCATAATTTTTTTTCTCTGCAACCCCATGCTAAATTGTGCATCCTGTTTTTTATAAAATTACTTAATTAAATCTGACTCTGATTTCATCAGAGAAGGCCAGGTACCCTACACTATAAGAGGTGGTTTGAAATTTTGACTTGTCTACTTAAAGATCTCCAAAATTTGATCACAAGGTCAATTACGTCCCTGGGTGGGATTGAACAACCAACCTTTTGGTTAACAGCTGAACGCACTAACCGATTGCATCACAGAGACAGCTTGCAAAATCATTTACTGACAAAGGCTAAAAAGCATTCATCTAGAAAATTTCATAGAAAAAGGTTAAAAAGGCAATAATCTGGAGAGTTTTGCAAGATTTTTCTTCCATTAACCAACAAAGAAATACATTGGTACTTTGACATGATGAGTGAGTATTCAGGATCTCTTACGCTTACATGAGCAGCAGAGTGGCGCAGCGGAAGCGTGCTGGGCCCATAACCCAGAGGTTGATGGATCGAAACCATCCTCTGCTATGTGCACTTATTTTTTTGTTAATTAAATTCTTCCAAAACTGGGATTGATATTTTGGCTCTTTTATTTTTACTTAAAGTACAATAACTTTTAACATTTTAATTTGTTTTAATAGTATATTGACAGCATTGTTTTCTTTCAGAAATCCACTTAATTTTCTTTACCCTATTACTGAAATGGTAATTGACAAAAACAAGCTACATTGTCACCAGAAGAGCAATGCAAAATGTACAATTGATATTTCAAAATCATCCTTCCAGCTTGAATTTCAATGATGCATTGGGGCAACGATTTTGTGAGAAACATCTTCACCCTTAAAGAAAGATTTTCTTAACTTCTTACCTGTGTGCTGATTAGATATCACCTGGTATTCACATTAAACAGATTACCACTTGAGAAAGCAGCAAGGATGCAGGGAGGTTAATGTTTCCTGGTTTCAACCTGTATTATTTCAGTGGACATTGTAATGAGGATGCATCTTGCTGCCTTTCCAATGAAGCAAGTTTTAATCAGTAATAGGTGAAAAACCATTCCTACAAAGGTGTTAATCAGAGACTTGGCTTTGTGGACACTTTTCAGAGAGCAAATGTGTTAGCATAAAAATAAAGCCATAAAATGGAGAGCTGATTAATCACTCAATTGGATTTCTCTGCCTGCATATTTTTTTTTCTCTGCAACCCCATGCTAAATTGTGCTTCCTGTTTTTTTATAAAATGACTTAATTAAAACTGACTCTGATTTCATCAGATAAGGCCAGGTAGCCTACACTATAATAGGTGGTTTGAAATTTTGACTTGTCTACTTAAAGATCACCAAAATTTGATTACAAGGTCAATTACGTCCCTGGGTGGGATTTAACCACCAACCTTTCGGTTAACAGCTGAACGCACTAACCGATTGCATCACAGAGACAGCTTGCAAAATCATTTACTGACAAAGGCTAAAAAGCATTCATCTAGAAAATTTCATAGAAAAAGGTTAAAAAGGCAATAATCTGGAGAGTTTTGCAAGATTTTTCTTCCATTAACCAACGAAGAAATACATTGGTACTTTGACATGATGAGTGAGTATTCAGGATCTCTTACACTAATATGAGCAGCAGAGTGGCGCAGCGGAAGCGTGCTGGGCCTATAACCCAGAAGTCGATGGATCGAAACCATCCTCTACTATGTGCACTTATTTTTTTGTTAATTAAATTCTTCCAAAACTGGGACTGATATTTTGGCTTTTTATTTTTACTTAAAGTACAATAACTTTGAACATTTTAATTTGTTTTAATAGTATATTGACAGCATTGTTTTCTTTCAGAAATCCACTTAATTTTCTTTACCCTATTACTGAAATGGTAATTGACAAAAACAAGCTACATTGTCACCAGAAGAGCAATGCAAAATGTACAATTGATATTTCAAAATCATCCTTCCAGCTTGAATTTCAATGATGCATTGGGGCAACGATTTTGTGAGAAACATCTTCACCCTTAAAGAAAGATTTTCTTAACTTCTTACCTGTGTGCTGATTAGATATCACCTGGTATTCACATTAAACAGATTACCACTTGAGAAAGCAGCAAGGATGCAGGGAGGTTTATGTTTCCTGGTGTCAACCTGTATTATTTCAGTGGACATTGTAATGAGGATGCATCTTGCTGCCTTTTCAATGAAGCAAGTTTTAATCAGTAATAGGTGAAAAACCATTCCTACAAAGGTGTTAATCAGAGACTTGGCTTTGTGGACACTTTTCAGAGAGCAAATGTGTTAGCATAAAAATAAAGCCATAAAATGGAGAGCTGATTAATCACTCAATTGGATTTCTCTGCCTGCATAATTTTTTTTCTCTGCAACCCTATGCTAAATTGTGCATCCTGTTTTTTTATAAAATGACTTAACTAAATCTGACTCTGATTTCATCAGAGAAGGCCAGGTACCCTACACTATAAGAGGTGGTTTGAAATTTTGACTTGTCTACTTAAAGATCACCAAAATTTGATCATAAGGTCAATTACGTCCCTGGGGGGGAGTGAACCACCAACCTTTCGGTTAACAGCCAAACGCACTAATCGATTGCACCACAGAGACAGCTTGCAAAATCATGTACTGACAAAGGCTAAAAAGCATTCATCTAGAAAATTTCATAGAAAAAGGTTAAAAAGGCAATAATCTGGAGAGTTTTGCAAGATTTTTCTTCCATTAACCAACGAAGAAATACATTGGTACTTTGACATGATGAGTGAGTATTCACGATCTCTTACACTTACATGAGCAGCAGAGTGGCGCAGCGGAAGCGTGCTGGGCCCATAACCATGAGGTTGATGGATTGAAACCATCCTCTGCTATGTGCACTTATTTTTTTGTTAATCAAATTCTTCCAAAACTGGGATTGATATTTTGGCTCTTTTATTTTTACTTAAAGTACAATAACTTTTAACATTTGAATTTGTTTTAATAGTATATTGACAGCATTGTTTTCTTTCAGAAATCCACTTAATTTTCTTTACCCTATTACTGAAATGGTAATTGACAAAAACAAGCTACATTGTCACCAGAAGAGCAATGCAAAATGTACAATTGATATTTCAAAATCATCCTTCCAGCTTGAATTTCAATGATGCATTGGGGCAACGATTTTGTGAGAAACATCTTCACCCTTAAAGAAAGATTTTCTTAACTTCTTACCTGTGTGCTGATTAGATATCACCTGGTTTTCACATTAAACAGATTACCACTTGAGAAAGCAGCAAGGATGCAGGGAGGTTAATGTTTCCTGGTTTCAACCTGTATTATTTCAGTGGACATTGTAATGAGGATGTATCTTGCTGCCTTTCCAATGAAGCAAGTTTTAATCAGTAATAGGTGAAAAACCATTCCTACAAAGGTGTTAATCAGAGACTTGGCTTTGTGGACACTTTTCAGAGAGCAAATGTGTTAGCATAAAAATAAAGCCATAAAATGGAGAGCTGATTAATCACTCAATTGGATTTCTCTGCCTGCATAATTTTTTTTCTCTGCAACCCCATGCTAAATTGTGCTTCCTGTTTTTTATAAAATGACTTAATTAAATCTGACTCTGATTTCATCAGAGAAGGCCAGGTACCCTACACTATAAGAGGTGGTTTGAAATTTTGACTTGTCTACTTAAAGATCACCAAAATTTGATTACAAGGTCAATTACGTCCCTGGGTGGGATTTAACCACCAACCTTTCGGTTAACAGCTGAACGCACTAACCGATTGCATCACAGAGACAGCTTGCAAAATCATTTACTGACAAAGGCTAAAAAGCATTCATCTAGAAAATTTCATAGAAAAAGGTTAAAAAGGCAATAATCTGGAGAGTTTTGCAAGATTTTTCTTCCATTAACCAACGAAGAAATACATTGGTACTTTGACATGATGAGTGAGTATTCAGGATCTCTTACACTTATATGAGCAGCAGAGTGGCGCAGCGGAAGCGTGCTGGGCCCTTAACCCAGAGGTCAATGGATCGAAACCATCCTCTGCTATGTGCACTTATTTTTTTGTTAATTAAATTCTTCCAAAACTGGGATTGATATTTTGGATTTTTATTTTTACTTAAAGTACAATAACTTTGAACATTTTAATTTGTTTTAATAGTATATTGACAGCATTGTTTTCTTTCAGAAATCCACTTAATTTTCTTTACCCTATTACTGAAATGGTAATTGACAAAAACAAGCTACATTGTCACCAGAAGAGCAATGCAAAATGTACAATTGATATTTCAAAATCATCCTTCCAGCTTGAATTTCAATGATGCATTGGGGCAACGATTTTGTGAAAAACAACTTCACCCTTAAAGAAAGATTTTCTTAACTTCTTACCTGTGTGCTGATTAGATATCACCTGGTTTTCACATTAAACAGATTCCCACTTGAGAAAGCAGCAAGGATGCAGGGAGGTTAATGTTTCCTGGTGTCAACCTGTATTATTTCAGTGGACATTGTAATGAGGATGCATCTTGCTGCCTTTCCAATGAAGCAAGTTTTAATCAGTAATAGGTGAAAAACCATTCCTACAAAGGTGTTAATCAGAGACTTGGCTTTGTGGACACTTTTCAGAGAGCAAATGTGTTAGCATAAAAATAAAGCCATAAAATGGAGAGCTGATTAATCACTCAATTGGATTTCTCTGCCTGCATGATTTTTTTTCTCTGCAACCCCATGCTAAATTGTGCTTCCTGTTTTTTATAAAATGACTTAATTAAATCTGACTCTGATTTCATCAGAGAAGGCCAGGTACCCTACACTATAAGAGGTGGTTTGAAATTTTGACTTGTCTACTTAAAGATCACCAAAATTTGATTACAAGGTCAATTACGTCCCTGGGTGGGATTTAACCACCAACCTTTCGGTTAACAGCTGAACGCACTAACCGATTGCATCACAGAGACAGCTTGCAAAATCATTTACTGACAAAGGCTAAAAAGCATTCATCTAGAAAATTTCATAGAAAAAGGTTAAAAAGGCAATAATCTGGAGAGTTTTGCAAGATTTTTCTTCCATTAACCAACGAAGAAATACATTGGTACTTTGACATGATGAGTGAGTATTCAGGATCTCTTACACTAATATGAGCAGCAGAGTGGCGCAGCGGAAGCGTGCTGGGCCTATAACCCAGAGGTCGATGGATCGAAACCATCCTCTACTATGTGCACTTATTTTTTTGTTAATTAAATTCTTCCAAAACTGGGACTGATATTTTGGCTTTTTATTTTTACTTAAAGTACAATAACTTTGAACATTTTAATTTGTTTTAATAGTATATTGACAGCATTGTTTTCTTTCAGAAATCCACTTAATTTTCTTTACCCTATTACTGAAATGGTAATTGACAAAAACAAGCTACATTGTCACCAGAAGAGCAATGCAAAATGTACAATTGATATTTCAAAATCATCCTTCCAGCTTGAATTTCAATGATGCATTGGGGCAACGATTTTGTGAGAAACATCTTCACCCTTAAAGAAAGATTTTCTTAACTTCTTACCTGTGTGCTGATTAGATATCACCTGGTATTCACATTAAACAGATTACCACTTGAGAAAGCAGCAAGGATGCAGGGAGGTTTATGTTTCCTGGTGTCAACCTGTATTATTTCAGTGGACATTGTAATGAGGATGCATCTTGCTGCCTTTTCAATGAAGCAAGTTTTAATCAGTAATAGGTGAAAAACCATTCCTACAAAGGTGTTAATCAGAGACTTGGCTTTGTGGACACTTTTCAGAGAGCAAATGTGTTAGCATAAAAATAAAGCCATAAAATGGAGAGCTGATTAATCACTCAATTGGATTTCTCTGCCTGCATAATTTTTTTTCTCTGCAACCCCATGCTAAATTGTGCATCCTGTTTTTTTATAAAATGACTTAACTAAATCTGACTCTGATTTCTTTAGAGAAGGCCAGGTACCCTACACTATAAGAGGTGGTTTGAAATTTTGACTTGTCTACTTAAAGATCACCAAAATTTGATCATAAGGTCTATTACGTCCCTGGGTGGGAGTGAACCACCAACCTTTCGGTTAACAGCCAAACGCACTAATCGATTGCACCACAGAGGCAGCTTGCAAAATCATGTACTGACAAAGGCTAAAAAGCATTCATCTAGAAAATTTCATAGAAAAAGGTTAAAAAGGCAATAATCTGGAGAGTTTTGCAAGATTTTTCTTCCATTAACCAACGAAGAAATACATTGGTACTTTGACATAATGAGTGAGTATTCACGATCTCTTACACTTACATGAGCAGCAGAGTGGCGCAGCGGAAGCGTGCTGGGCCCATAACCCAGAGGTTGATGGATCGAAACCATCCTCTGCTATGTGCACTTATTTTTTTGTTAATCAAATTCTTCCAAAACTGGGATTGATATTTTGGCTCTTTTATTTTTACTTAAAGTACAATAACTTTTAACATTTGAATTTGTTTTAATAGTATATTGACAGCATTGTTTTCTTTCAGAAATCCACTTAATTTTCTTTACCCTATTACTGAAATGGTAATTGACAAAAACAAGCTACATTGTCACCAGAAGAGCAATGCAAAATGTACAATTGATATTTCAAAATCATCCTTCCAGCTTGAATTTCAATGATGCATTGGGGCAACGATTTTGTGAGAAACATCTTCACCCTTAAAGAAAGATTTTCTTAACTTCTTACCTGTGTGCTGATTAGATATCACCTGGTATTCACATTAAACAGATTACCACTTGAGAAAGCAGCAAGGATGCAGGGAGGTTAATGTTTCCTGGTTTCAACCTGTATTATTTCAGTGGACATTGTAATGAGGATGCATCTTGCTGCCTTTCCAATGAAGCAAGTTTTAATCAGTAATAGGTGAAAAACCATTCCTACAAAGGTGTTAATCAGAGACTTGGCTTTGTGGACACTTTTCAGAGAGCAAATGTGTTAGCATAAAAATAAAGCCATAAAATGGAGAGCTGATTAATCACTCAATTGGATTTCTCTGCCTGCATATTTTTTTTTCTCTGCAACCCCATGCTAAATTGTGCTTCCTGTTTTTTTATAAAATGACTTAATTAAAACTGACTCTGATTTCATCAGATAAGGCCAGGTAGCCTACACTATAATAGGTGGTTTGAAATTTTGACTTGTCTACTTAAAGATCACCAAAATTTGATTACAAGGTCAATTACGTCCCTGGGTGGGATTTAACCACCAACCTTTCGGTTAACAGCTGAACGCACTAACCGATTGCATCACAGAGACAGCTTGCAAAATCATTTACTGACAAAGGCTAAAAAGCATTCATTTAGAAAATTTCATAGAAAAAGGTTAAAAAGGCAATAATCTGGAGAGTTTTGCAAGATTTTTCTTCCATTAACCAACGAAGAAATACATTGGTACTTTGACATGATGAGTGAGTATTCAGGATCTCTTACACTTACATGAGCAGCAGAGTGGCGCAGCGGAAGCGTGCTGGGCCCATAACCCAGTGGTCGATGGATCGAAACCATCCTCTGCTATGTGCACTTATTTTTTTGTTAATTAAATTCTTCCAAAACTGGGACTGATATTTTGGCTTTTTATTTTTACTTAAAGTACAATAACTTTTAACATTTTAATTTGTTTTAATAGTATATTGACAGCATTGTTTTCTTTCAGAAATCCACTTAATTTTCTTTACCCTATTACTGAAATGGTAATTGACAAAAACAAGCTACATTGTCACCAGAAGAGCAATGCAAAATGTACAATTGATATTTCAAAATCATCCTTCCAGCTTGAATTTCAATGATGCATTGGGGCAACGATTTTGTGAGAAACATCTTCACCCTTAAAGAAAGATTTTCTTAACTTCTTACCTGTGTGCTGATTAGATATCACCTGGTATTCACATTAAACAGATTACCACTTGAGAAAGCAGCAAGGATGCAGGGAGGTTTATGTTTCCTGGTGTCAACCTGTATTATTTCAGTGGACATTGTAATGAGGATGCATCTTGCTGCCTTTCCAATGAAGCAAGTTTTAATCAGTAATAGGTGAAAAACCATTCCTACAAAGGTGTTAATCAGAGACTTGGCTTTGTGGACACTTTTCAGAGAGCAAATGTGTTAGCATAAAAATAAAGCCATAAAATGGAGAGCTGATTAATCACTCAATTGGATTTCTCTGCCTGCATAATTTTCTTTTCTCTGCAACCACATGCTAAATTGTGCTTCTTGTTTTTTTTATAAAATGTCTTAACTAAATCTGACTCTGATTTCATCAGAGAAGGCCAGGTACCCTACACTATAAGAGGTGGTTTGAAATTTTTACTTGTCTACTTAAAGATCACCAAAATTTGATCATAAGGTCAATTACGTCCCTGGGTGGGAGTGAACCACCAACCTTTCGGTTAACAGCCAAACGCACTAATCGATTGCACCACAGAGACAGCTTGCAAAAGAGTGTACTGACAAAGGCTAAAAAGCATTCATCTAGAAAATTTCCTAGAAAAAGGTTAAAAAGGCAATAATCTGGAGAGTTTTGCAAGATTCTTTTTCCATTAACCAACGAAGAAATACATTGGTACTTTCACATGATGAGTGAGTATTCACGATCTCTTACACTTACATGAGCAGCAGAGTGGCGCAGCGGAAGCGTGCTGGGCCCATAACACAGAGATCGATGGATCGAAACCATCCTCTGCTATGTGCACTTATTTTTTTGTTAATTAAATTCTTCCAAAACTGGGATTGATATTTTGGCTCTTTTATTTTTACTTAAAGTACAATAACTTTTAACATTTGAATTTGTTTTAATAGTATATTGACAGCATTGTTTTCTTTCAGAAATCCACTTAATTTTCTTTACCCTATTACTGATATGGTAATTGACAAAAACAAGCTACATTGTCACCAGAAGAGCAATGCAAAATGTACAATTGATATTTCAAAATCATCCTTCCAGCTTGAATTTCAATGATGCATTGGGGCAACGATTTTGTGAGAAACATCTTCACCCTTAAAGAAAGATTTTCTTAACTTCTTACCTGTGTGCTGATTAGATATCACCTGGTATTCACATTAAACAGATTACCACTTGAGAAAGCAGCAGGGATGCAGGGAGGTTTATGTTTCCTGGTGTCAACCTGTATTATTTCAGTGGACATTGTAATGAGGATGCATCTTGCTGCCTTTCCAATGAAGCAAGTTTTAATCAGTAATAGGTGAAAAACCATTCCTACAAAGGTGTTAATTAGAGACTTGGCTTTGTGGACACTTTTCAGAGAGCAAATGTGTTAGCATAAAAATAAAGCCATAAAATGGAGAGCTGATTAATCACTCAATTGGATTTCTCTGCCTGCATAATTTTTTTTCTCTGCAACCCCATGCTAAATTGTGCTTCCTGTTTTTTATAAAATGACTTAATTAAATCTGACTCTGATTTCATCAGAGAAGGCCAGGTACCCTACACTATAAGAGGTGGTTTGAAATTTTGACTTGTCTACTTAAAGATCACCAAAATTTGATTACAAGGTCAATTACGTCCCTGGGTGGGAGTGAACCACCAACCTTTCGGTTAACAGCCAAACGCACTAATCGATTGCACCACAGAGACAGCTTGCAAAATCATGTACTGACAAAGGCTAAAAAGCATTCATCTAGAAAATTTCATAGAAAAAGGTTAAAAAGGCAATAATCTGGAGAGTTTTGCAAGATTTTTCTTCCATTAACCAACGAAGAAATACATTGGTACTTTGACATGATGAGTGAGTACTTCAGGATCTCTTTCACTTACATGAGCAGCAGAGTGGCGTAGCGGAAGCGTGCTGCGCCCATAACCCAGATGTCGATGGATCGAAACCATCCTCTGCTATGTGCACTTATTTTTTTGTTAATTAAATTCTTCCAAAACTGGGATTGATATTTTGGCTCTTTTATTTTTACTTAAAGTACAATAACTTTGAACATTTTAATTTGTTTTAATAGTATATTGACAGCATTGTTTTCTTTCAGAAATCCACTTAATTTTCTTTACCATATTACTGAAATGGTAATTGACAAAAACAAGCTACATTGTCACCAGAAGAGCAATGCAAAATGTACAATTGATATTTAAAAATCATATTTCCAGCTTGAATTTCAATGATGCATTGGGGCAACGATTTTGTGAGAATTATCTTCCCCCTTAAAGAAAGATTTTCTAAACTTCTTACCTGTGTGCTGATTAGATATCACCTGGTTTTCGCATTAAACAGATTCCCACTTGAGAAAGCAGCAAGGATGCAGGGAGGTTTATGTTTCCTGGTATCAACCTGTATTATTTCAGTGGACATTGTAATGAGGATGCATCTTGCTGCCTTTCCAATGAAGCAAGTTTTAATCAGTAATAGGTGAAAAACCATTCCTACAAAGGTGTTAATCAGAGACTTGGCTTTGTGGACACTTTTCTGAGAGCAAATGTATAAGCATAAAAATAAAGCCATAAAATGGAGAGCTGATTAATCACTCAATTGGATTTCTCTGCTTGCATAATTTTTTTTCTCTGCAACCCCATGCTAAATTGTGCTTCCTGTTTTTTATAAAATGACTTAATTGAATCTGACTCTGATTTCATCAGAGAAGGCCAGGTACCCTACACTATAAGAGGTGGTTTGAAATTTTGACTTGTCTACTTAAAGATCACCAAAATTTGATCACAATGTCAATTACGTCCTTGGGTAGGATTGAACCACCAACCTTCCGGTTAACAGCCGAACGCACTAACCGATTGCACCACAGAGACAGCTTACAAAAGAATGTACTGACAAAGGCTAAAAAGCATTCATCTAGAAAATTTCATAGAAAAAGGTTAAAAAGGCAATAATCTGGAGAGTTTTGCAAGATTTTTCTTCCATTAACCAACGAAGAAATACATTGGTACTTTCATAAGATGAGTGAGTACTTCAGGATCTCTGACACTTACATGAGCAGCAGAGTGGCGCAGGGGAAGCGTGCTGGGCCCATAACCCAGAGGTCGATGGATCGAAACCATTCGCTGCTATGTGCACTTATTTTTTTGTTAATTAAATTCTTCCAAAACTGGGATTGATATTTTGACTCTTTTATTTTTACTTAAAGTACAATAACTTTTAACATTTTAATTTGTTTTAATAGTATATTGACAGCATTGTTTTGTTTCAGAAATCCACTTAATTTTCTTTACCATATTACTGAAATGGTAATTGACAAAAACAAGCTACATTGTCACCAGAAGAGCAATGCAAAATGTACAATTGATATTTCAAAATCATCTTTCCAGCTTGAATTTCAATGATGCATTGGGGCAACGATTTTGTGAGAAACATCTTCACTCTTAAAGAAAGATTTTCTTAACTACTTACCTGTGTGCTGATTAGATATCACCTGGTTTTCACATTAAACAGATTCCCACTTGAGAAAGCAGCAAGGATGCAGTGAGGTTTATGTTTCCTGGTGTCAACCTGTATTATTTCAATGGACATTGTAATGAGGATGCATCTTGCTGCCTTTCCAATGAAGCAAGTTTTAATCAGTAATATGTGAAAAACCATTCCTACAAAGGTGTTAATCAGAGACTTGGCTTTGTGGACACTTTTCAGAGAGCAAATGTGTTAGCATAAAAATAAAGCCATAAAATGGAGAGCTGATTAATCACTCAATTGGATTTCTCTGCCTGCATAATTTTTTTTTCTCTGCAACCCCATGCTAAATTGTGCTTCCTGTTTTTTTTTTTTTTTTTTTTTTTAATCAATAGTTTTTATTGAAAAGATAAACATTTTTATGGGGTACAGAACAAAGAAAAAATGGGGGGATGATACATCAATACAATGTAAGGGTAGGTATGTTAGGGGTACAGAAGGGTGAGGGAGGGGAAGGGGGAGAGTAGGGGTCCAGACTAGAATTGGGGGAGTGTTACATCGGAGCCTTGTATACATAATACATCAGAAAAGTTGAGACATATAAAGAAACTGTACATTGCAGTAAGGTAATAGTGGCCTAATCTTGTTGGTCAGAAGTTATAGGTACGCTTTAAAAGATGGTGTTGGAGGGAAAACTAATGAGGGTCGACTCTTAACCGGGAGGGGAAGGTATAGATGCCTAGGTAATGGGGGGTGTAATGATATGTGTTATGTTATAGTTCAGATATTGTCGGGTTGCCCAGGTGGGCTAAGTGGGGGTGAGGTGGATTTATGGAGATATTGAGACCCTTCAATCGAGGAGATATAGGTATGCCACGCGAGCCAGCGCGTTTTGAGGGAAGTGTAGTTGAGAGAGGAGGAAGCTGATTCCGTCTCCATAAGGAAATGGTAGTTTATCTTATGTATAACTCTAAGCAGGGTAGGGGGAGAGGATTGTTTCCACATTTGGGCTAGGTTTGCTCGAGCGGCTATCAGGATGTGGCCCAGGACATATCTGGCGGGTGGCGTTATTGCAGCGGGGACAACTTGTAGTAATGCTAGAGTTGGGTCTGGAGCTAGATGGGTGGACAGAACTTTATTTATTAGCTCAAATACATCTATCCAATATTTAGTGATCTTTGGGCACGTCCAGAATATGTGGAAGATATGTCCCACCGAGCCGCATTGTCTCCAACATTTGTTACTGTGAGAGGGCCAGAATTTATGGATTCGGTCTGGGGTTTGGTACATTCTGTTCACTAGTTTTATATGCATTTCAGTGTGGTTTAGGCACTGGGACATGGAATGCGAGGTTAAAAAAACTTGACGCCAGTCTTTTGGGGATAGGGTTTTTTTCCAGGTCCTGTTCCCATTTCTTTTGGGCGTTTGATTTAGAAGGGGAGGCAGGGGTTATCCGAAGTTTATACCAGTATGAGATGTCGCCTTTGGAGTCCGGTAAGGAGAGACGGGAGAAGAGAGTATGGGAGGACGTGTGGAGCGTTACGTAGGTAGGAGGGATCGTCTTCCACCAGTGTGCTACTTGCATATAGTGGAAGAGTTCCGTAGCTGGAAGTGAGTATTGTGACTGGAGAGTAGAAAAAGGTTTTAGAGAAAGTCCATCGAGGAGGTCTCCCAAGGATAGCACTCCTGCGTTTCTCCATTTGGATAAATTGAGATGTGGTATCATCGATGCTAATGTAGTGATCGATATCTGGGAGATATGGGAAATGGGCGATGATAGGGAGGTCGATAGGGAGTCCCAGACTTGTAGAGCGGCTTGCGTGGAGGGAAGGAGGGATGATTGCGTAGGTCGGAGCGACTTTGGGATACGGAAAAGGTCAGCTAGGGGGATTGGGGTTGATCGGATTTGCTCCAACTCCATCCATCCAGTGTGCAATTGGGTTGAGAAATAGTATTTAATGGGGGCAAGGAGGGAGGCTTCTTGGTATAGAGGAATACTAGGTATATTAAGACCACCGAATGCTCTAGGCAAGGTCATTCTAGAAAGAGCCATTGAAGGTGGTTTTGCAGACCAGATATACTTAGACATGATAGAGGAACAGGTTTGGATGGCTTTCTTTGGGAAGGGGTATGGTATAGTGCGGAAGAGATACATTAGTTTAGGAAGTAGGGACATTTTGAATGCCGCCATTCGTCCCAACCAAGAGACCTCATAGGATGACCAGGATTTCGTAAGGGATTCCAGTGACTCTATCAAGGGAGTTAAGTTGGCAGAGAAGGCGTCTTTAGTGGAGGTAGGAATGTTGATACCCAGGTATTTAATTGTATGAGTTCGCCAGTTATATGGGAAGGAAGCTTGGAGTGTTGGGATGGAGTGAGATAAATTGAAGGGGAGGGCGTCTGTTTTGGTAGTGTTTAGTTTGTAATAAGAGGCGCGGCTGTAAGCATCTAGGACGTCATGTAAGACTGGAAGCGTTGTAGTGGGATTAGAGATAAAGAGAAGGACATCGTCAGCGAAGAGGCTCAGTTTATGGAGGGATGAACCGAACTGAATTGCCGGAATGTTGGGATTATCTCTTATTTTAGCTGCCAGGGGTTCAATTGATAGGACGAAGATCAGGGGGGATAGGGGACAGCCTTGCCTGGTGCCATTTGTAATAGGGAAAGGGTCGGATAGGAAGCCTCCACTTAACAACCGGGCCGTAGGGGATGCTTCCTGTTTTTTATAAAATGACTTAATCAAATCTGACTCTGATTGCATCAGAGAAGGCCAGGTACCTTACACTATAAGAGGTGGTTTGAAATTTTGACTTGTCTACTTAAAGATCACCAAAATTTGATCACACAGTCAATTACGTCCCTGGGTGGGATTGAACCACCAACCTTTCGGTTAACAGCCGAACGCGCTAACCGATTGCACCACAGAGACAGCTTGCAAAAGAATGTACTAACAAAGGCTAAAAAGCATTCATCTAGAAAGTTTCCTAGAAAAAGGTTAAAAAGGCAATAATCTGGAGAGTTTAGCAAGATTTTTCTTCCATTAACCAACAAAGAAATACATTGGTACTTTCACAAGATGAGTGAGTACTTCAATATCTCTTTCACTTACATGAGCAGCAGAGTGGCGCAGCGGAAGCGTGCTGGGCCCATAACCCTGAGTTTGATGGATCGAAACCATTCGCTGCTATGTGCACTTATCTTTTTGTTAATTAAATTCTTCCAAAACTGGGATTGATATTTTGACTCTTTTATTTTTACTTAAAGTACAATAACTTTTAACATTTTAATTTGTTTTAATAGTATATTGACAGCATTGTTTTCTTTCAGAAATCCACTTAATTTTCTTTACCCTATTACTGAAATGGTAATTGACAAAAACAAGCTACATTGTCACCAGAAGAGCAATGCAAAATGTACAATTGATATTTCAAAATCATCTTTCCAGCTTGAATTTCAATGATGCATTGGGGCAACGATTTTGTGAGAAACATCTTCACCCTTAAAGAAAGATTTTCTAAACTTCTTACCTGTGTGCTGATTAGATATCACCTGGTTTTCACATTAAACAGATTCCCACTTGAGAAAGCAGCAAGGATGCAGTGAGGTTTATGTTTCCTGGTGTCAACCTGTATTATTTCAGTGGACATTGTAATGAGGATGCATCTTGCTGCCTTTCCAATGAAGCAAGTTTTAATCAGTAATTGGTGAAAAACCATTCCTACAAAGGTGTTAATCAGAGACTTGGCTTTGTGGACACTTTTCAGAGAGTAAATGTGATAGCATAAAAATAAAGCCATAAAATGGAGAGCTGATTAATCACTCAATTGGATTTCTCTACCTGCATAATTTTTTTTTCTCTGCAACCCCATGCTAAATTGTGCTTCCTGTTTTTTATAAAATGACTTAATCAAATCTGACTGCATCAGAGAAGGCCAGGTACCCTACACTATAAGAGGTGGTTTGAAATTTTGACTTGTCTACTTAAAGATCACCAAAATTTGATCACACAGTCAATTACATCCCTGGGTGGGATTGAACCACCAACCTTTCGGTTAACAGCCGAACGCGCTAACCGATTGCACCACAGAGACAGCTTGCAAAAGCATGTACTAACAAAGGCTAAAAAGCATTCATCTAGAAAGTTTCCTAGAAAAAGGTTAAAAAGGCAATAATCTGGAGAGTTTAGCAAGTTTCTTCCATTAACCAACGAAGAAATACATTGGTACTTTCACAAGATGAGTGAGTACTTCAGGATCTCTTTCACTTACATGAGCAGCAGAGTGGCGCAGCGGAAGCGTGCTTGGCCCATAACCTAGAGATCGATGGATCTAAACCATCCTCTGCTATGTGCACTTATTTTTTTGTTAATTAAATTCTTCCAAAACTAGGATTGATATTTTGACTCTTTTATTTTTACTTAAAGTACAATAACTTTTAACATTTTAATTTGTTTTAATAGTATATCGACAGCATTGTTTTCTTTCAGAAATCCACTTAATTTTTTTTACCCTATTACTGAAATGGTAATTGACAAAAACAAGCTACATTATCACCAGAAGAGCAATGCAAAATGTACAATTGATATTTCAAAATCATCTTTCCAGCTTGAATTTCAATGATGCATTGGGGCAACGATTTTGTGAGAAACATCTTCACCCTTAAAGAAAGATTTTCTAAACTTCTTACCTGTGTGCTGATTAGATATCACCTGGTTTTCACATTAAACAGATTCCCACTTGAGAAAGCAGCAAGGATGCAGTGAGGTTTATGTTTCCTGGTGTCAACCTGTATTATTTCAGTGGACATTGTAATGAGGATGCATCTTGCTGCCTTTCCAATGAAGCAAGTTTTAATCAGTAATAGGTGAAAAACCATTCCTACAAAGGTGTTAATCAGAGACTTGGCTTTGTGGACACTTTTCAGAGAGTAAATGTGATAGCATAAAAATAAAGCCATAAAATGGAGAGCTGATTAATCACTCAATTGGATTTCTCTACCTGCATAATTTTTTTTTCTCTGCAACCCCATGCTAAATTGTGCTTCCTGTTTTTTATAAAATGACTTAATCAAATCTGACTGCATCAGAGAAGGCCAGGTACCCTACACTATAAGAGGTGGTTTGAAATTTTGACTTGTCTACTTAAAGATCACCAAAATTTGATCACACAGTCAATTACATCCCTGGGTGGGATTGAACCACCAACCTTTCGGTTAACAGCCGAACGCGCTAACCGATTGCACCACAGAGACAGCTTGCAAAAGCATGTACTAACAAAGGCTAAAAAGCATTCATCTAGAAAGTTTCCTAGAAAAAGGTTAAAAAGGCAATAATCTGGAGAGTTTAGCAAGTTTCTTCCATTAACCAACGAAGAAATACATTGGTACTTTCACAAGATGAGTGAGTACTTCAGGATCTCTTTCACTTACATGAGCAGCAGAGTGGCGCAGTGGAAGCGTGCTGGGCCCATAACCTAGAGATCGATGGATCTAAACCATCCTCTGCTATGTGCACTTATTTTTTTGTTAATTAAATTCTTCCAAAACTAGGATTGATATTTTGACTCTTTTATTTTTACTTAAAGTACAATAACTTTTAACATTTTAATTTGTTTTAATAGTATATCGACAGCATTGTTTTCTTTCAGAAATCCACTTAATTTTTTTTACCCTATTACTGAAATGGTAATTGACAAAAACAAGCTACATTATCACCAGAAGAGCAATGCAAAATGTACAATTGATATTTCAAAATCATCTTTCCAGCTTGAATTTCAATGATGCATTGGGGCAACGATTTTGTGAGAAACATCTTCACCCTTAAAGAAAGATTTTCTTAACTTCTTACCTGTGTGCTTATTAGATATCACCTGGTTTTCACATTAAACAGATTCCCACTTGAGAAAGCAGCAAGGATGCAGTGAGGTTTATGTTTCCTGGTGTCAACCTGTATTATTTCAGTGGACATTGTTATGAGGATGCATCTTGCTGCCTTTCCAATGATGCAAGTTTTAATCAGTAATAGGTGAAAAACCATTCCTACAAAGGTTTTAATCAGAGACTTGGCTTTGTGGACACTTTTCAGAGAGCAAATGTGTTAGCATAAAAATAAAGCCATAAAATGGAGAGCTGATTAATCACTCAATTGGATTTCTCTGCCTGCATAATTTTTTTTCTCTGCAACCCCATGCTAAATTGTGCTTCCTGTTTTTTATAAAATGACTTAATCAAATCTGACTCTGACTGCATCAGAGAAGGCCAGGTACCCTACACTTTAAGAGGTGGTTTGAAATTTTGACTTGTCTACTTAAAGATCACCAAAATTTGATCACAAGGTCAATTACATCACTGGGTGGGATTGAACCACCAACCTTTCGGTTAACAGCCGAACGCGCTAACCGATTGCGCCACAGAGACAGCTTGCAATAGCATGTACTGACAAAGGCTAAAAAGCATTCATCTAGAAAGTTTCCTAGAAAAAGGTTAAAAAGGCAATAATCTGGAGAGTTTTGCAATATTTTCCTTCCATTGACCAACGAAGAAACACATTGGTACTTTCACATGATGAGTGAGTACATCAGGATCTCTGACACTTACATGAGCAGCAGAGTGGCGCAGCGGAAGCGTGCTGGGCCCATAACCCAGAGGTCGATGGATCGAAACCATCCTTTGCTATGTGCACTTGTTTTTTTGTTAATTAAATTCTTCCAAAACTGGGATTGATATTTTGACTCTTTTATTTTTACTTAAAGTACAATAACTTTTAACATTTTAATTTGTTTTAATAGTATATTGACAGCATTGTTTTCTTTCAGAAATCCACTTAATTTTCTTTACGCTATTCCTGAAATGGTAATTGACAAAAACAAGCTACATTGTCACCAGAAAAGCAATGCAAAATATACAATTGATATTTCAAAATCATCTTTCCAGCTTGAATTTCAATGATGCATTGGGGCAACAATTTTGTGAGAAACATCTTCACCCTTAAAGAAAGATTTTCTTAACTTCTTACCTGTGTGCTGATTAGATATCACCTGGTTTTCACATTAAACATATTCCCACTTGAGAAAGCAGCAAGGATGCAGTGAGGTTTATGTTTCCTGGTGTCAACCTGTATTATTTCAGTGGACATTGTAATGAGGATGCATCTTGCTGCCTTTCCAATGAAGCAAGTTTTAATCATTAATAGGTGAAAAACCATTCCTACAAAGGTGTTAATCAGAGACTTGGCTTTGTGGACACTTTTCAGAGAGCACATGTGTTAGCATAAAAATAAAGCCATAAAATGGAGAGCTGATTAATCACTCAATTGGATTTCTCTGCCTGCATAATTTTTTTTTCTCTGCAACCCCATGCTAAATTGTGCTTCCTGTTTTTTATAAAATGACTTAATCAAATCTGACTGCATCAGAGAAGGCCAGGTACCCTACACTATAAGAGGTGGTTTGAAATTTTGACTTGTCTACTTAAAGATCACCAAAATTTGATCATAAGGTCAATTACGTCCCTGGGTGGGAGTGAACCACCAACCTTTCGGTTAACAGCCAAACGCACTAATCGATTGCACCACAGAGACAGCTTGCAAAAGCATGTACTGACAAAGGCTAAAAAGCATTCATCTAGAAAATTTCATAGAAAAAGGTTAAAAAGGCAATAATCTGGAGAGTTTTGCAAGATTTTTTTTCCATTAACCAACGAAGAAATACATTGGTACTTTCACATGATGAGTGAGTATTCACGATCTCTTACACTTACATGAGCAGCAGAGTGGCGCAGCGGAAGCGTGCTGGGCCCATAACACAGAGATTGATGGATCGAAACCATCCTCTGCTATGTGCACTTATTTTTTTGTTAATTAAATTCTTCCAAAACTGGGATTGATATTTTGGCTCTTTTATTTTTACTTAAAGTACAATAACTTTTAACATTTTAATTTGTTTTAATAGTATATTGACAGCATTGTTTTCTTTCAGAAATCCACTTAATTTTCTTTACCCTATTACTGAAATGGTAATTGACAAAAACAAGCTACATTGTCACCAGAAGAGCAATGCAAAATGTACAATTGATATTTCAAAATCATCCTTCCAGCTTGAATTTCAATGATGCATTGGGGCAACGATTTTGTGAGAAACATCTTCACCCTTAAAGAAAGATTTTCTTAACTTCTTACCTGTGTGCTGATTAGATATCACCTGGTATTCACATTAAACAGATTACCACTTGAGAAAGCAGCAAGGATGCAGGGAGGTTAATGTTTCCTGGTTTCAACCTGTATTATTTCAGTGGACATTGTAATGAGGATGCATCTTGCTGCCTTTCCAATGAAGCAAGTTTTAATCAGTAATAGGTGAAAAAGCATTCCTACAAAGGTGTTAATCAGAGACTTGGCTTTGTGGACACTTTTCAGAGAGCAAATGTGTTAGCATAAAAATAAAGCCATAAAATGGAGAGCTGATTAATCACTCAATTGGATTTCTCTGCCTGCATAATTTTTTTTTCTCTGCAACCCCATGCTAAATTGTGCTTCCTGTTTTTTATAAAATGACTTAATTAAATCTGACTCTGATTTTATCAGAGAAGGCCAGGTACCCTACACTATAAGAGGTGGTTTGAAATTTTGACTTGTCTACTTAAAGATCACCAAAATTTGATTACAAGGTCAATTACGTCCCTGGGTGGGATTTAACCACCAACCTTTCGGTTAACAGCTGAACGCACTTACCGATTGCATCACAGAGACAGCTTGCAAAATCATTTACTGACAAAGGCTAAAAAGCATTCATCTAGAAAGTTTCCTAGAAAAAGGTTAAAAAGGCAATAATCTGGAGAGTTTTGCAAGATTTTTCTTCCATTAACCAACGAAGAAATACATTGGTACTTTGACATGATGAGTGAGTATTCAGGATCTCTTACACTTACACGAGCAGCAGAGTGGCGCAGCGGAAGCGTGCTGGGCCCATAACCGAGTGGTCGATGGATCGAAACCATCCTCTGCTATGTGCACTTATTTTTTTGTTAATTAAATTCTTCCAAAACTGGGACTAATATTTTGGCTTTTTATTTTTACTTAAAGTACAATAACTTTGAACATTTTAATTTGTTTTAATAGTATATTGACAGCATTGTTTTCTTTCAGAAATCCACTTAATTTTCTTTACCCTATAACTGAAATGGTAATTGACAAAAACAAGCTACATTGTCACCAGAAGAGCAATGCAAAATGTACAATTGATATTTCAAAATCATCCTTCCAGCTTGAATTTCAATGATGCATTGGGGCAACGATTTTGTGAGAAACATCTTCACCCTTAAAGAAAGATTTTCTTAACTTCTTACCTGTGTGCTGATTAGATATCACCTGGTATTCACATTAAACAGATTACCACTTGAGAAAGCAGCAAGGATGCAGGGAGGTTTATGTTTCCTGGTGTCAACCTGTATTATTTCAGTGGACATTGTAATGAGCATGCATCTTGCTGCCTTTCCAATGAAGCAAGTTTTAATCAGTAATAGGTGAAAAACCATTCCTACAAAGGTGTTAATCAGAGACTTGGCTTTGTGGACACTTTTCAGAGAGCAAATGTGTTAGCATAAAAATAAAGCCAGAAAATGGAGAGCTGATTAATCACTCAATTGGATTTCTCTGCCTGCATAATTTTTTTTTCTCTGCAACCCCATGCTAAATTGTGCTTCCTGTTTTTTTTATAAAATGACTTAACTAAATCTGACTCTGATTTCATCAGAGAAGGCCAGGTACCCTACACTATAAGAGGTGGTTTGAAATTTTGACTTGTCTACTTAAAGATCACCAAAATTTGATCATAAGGTCAATTACGTCCCTGGGTGGGAGTGAACCACCAACCTTTCGGTTAACAGCCAAACGCACTAATTGATTGCACCACAGAGACAGCTTTCAAAAGCATGTACTGACAAAGGCTAAAAAGCATTCATCTAGAAAATTTCATAGAAAAAGGTTAAAAAGGCAATAATCTGGAGAGTTTTGCAAGATTTTTTTTCCATTAACCAACGAAGAAATACATTGGTACTTTCACATGATGAGTGAATATTAACGATCTCTTACACTTACATGAGCAGCAGAGTGGCGTAGCGGAAGCGTGTTGGGCCCATAACACAGAGATCGATGGATCGAAACCATCCTCTGCTATGTGCACTTATTTTTTTGTTAATTAAATTCTTCCAAAACTGGGATTGATATTTTGGCTCTTTTATTTTTACTTAAAGTACAATAACTTTTAACATTTGAATTTGTTTTAATAGTATATTGACAGCATTGTTTTCTTTCAGAAATCCACTTAATTTTCTTTACCCTATTACTGAAATGGTAATTGACAAAAACAAGCTACATTGTCACCAGAAGAGCAATGCAAAATGTACAATTGATATTTCAAAATCAACCTTCCAGCTTGAATTTCAATGATGCATTGGGGCAACGATTTTGTGAGAATTATCTTCACCCTTAAAGAAAGATTTTCTTAACTTCTTACCTGTGTGCTGATTAGATATCACCTGGTTTTCGCATTAAACATATTCCCACTTGAGAAAGCAGCAAGGATGCAGGGAGGTTTATGTTTCCTGGTGTCAACCTGTATTATTTCAGTGGACATTGTAATGAGGATGCATCTTGCTGCCTTTCCAATGAAGCAAGTTTTAATCAGTAATAGGTGAAAAACCATTCCTACAAAGGTGTTAATCAGAGACTTGGCTTTGTGGACACTTTTCAGAGAGCAAATGTGTTAGCATAAAAATAAAGCCATAAAATGGAGAGCTGATTAATCACTCAATTGGATTTCTCTGCCTGCATAATTTTTTTTCTCTGCAACCCCATGCTAAATTGTGCTTCCTGTTTTTTATAAAATGACTTAACTAAATCTGACTCTGATTTCATCAGAGAAGGCCAGGTACCCTACACTATAAGAGGTGGTTTGAAATTTTGACTTGTCTACTTAAAGATCACCAAAATTTGATCACAAGGTCAACTACGTCCCTGGGTGGGAGGGAACCACCAACCTTTCGGTTAACAGCCAAACGCACTAACCGATTGCACCACAGAGACAGCTTGCAAAAGAATGTACTGAAAAAGGCTAAAAAGCATTCATCTAGAAAGTTTCCTAGAAAAAGGTTAAAAAGGCAATAATCTGGAGAGTTTTGCAAGATTTTTCTTCCATTAACCAATGAAGAAATACATTGGTACTTTCATAAGATGAGTGAGTACTTCAGGATCTCTGACACTTACATGAGCAGCAGAGTGGTGCAGGGGAAGCGTGCTGGGCCCATAACCCAGAGGTCAATGGATCGAAACCATTCGCTGCTATGTGCACTTATTTTTTTGTTAATTAAATTCTTCCAAAACTGGGATTGATATTTTGACTCTTTTATTTTTACTTAAAGTAAAATAACTTTTAACATTTTAATTTGTTTTAATAGTATATTGACAGCATTGTTTTGTTTCAGAAATCCACTTAATTTTCTTTACCATATTACAGAAATGGTAATTGACAAAAACAAGCTACATTGTCACCAGAAGAGCAATGCAAAATGTACAATTGATATTTCAAAATCATCTTTCCAGCTTGAATTTCAATGATGCATTGGGGCAACGATTTTGTGAGAAACATCTTCACTCTTAAAGAAAGATTTTCTTAACTACTTACCTGTGTGCTGATTAGATATCACCTGGTTTTCACATTAAACAGATTCCCACTTGAGAAAGCAGCAAGGATGCAGTGAGGTTTATGTTTCCTGGTGTCAACCTGTATTATTTCAGTGGACATTGTAATGAGGATGCATCTTGCTGCCTTTCCAATGAAGCAAGTTTTAATCAGTAATAGGTGAAAAACCATTCCTACAAAGGTGTTAATCAGAGACTTGGCTTTGTGGACACTTTTCAGAGAGCAAATGTGTTAGCATAAAAATAAAGCCATAAAATGGAGAGCTGATTAATCACTCAATTGGATTTCTCTGCCTGCATAATTTTTTTTCTCTGCAACCCCATGCTAAATTGTGCTTCCTGTTTTTTTTTTTTTTTTAATCAATAGTTTTTATTGAAAAGATAAACATTTTTATGGGGTACAGAACAAAGAAAAAAGGGGGGGATGATACATCAATACAATGTAAGGGTAGGTATGTTAGGGGTACAGAAGGGTGAGGGAGGGGGGGGGGGGAGAGTAGGGGTCCAGACTAGAATTGGGGGAGTTTTACATCGGAGCCTTGTATACATAATACATCAGAAAAGTTGAGACATATAAAGAAACTGTACATTGCAGTAAGGTAATAGTGGCCTAATCTTGTTGGTCAGAAGTTATAGGTACGCTTTAAAAGATGGTGTTGGAGGGAAACCTAATGAGGGTCGACTCTTAACCGGGAGGGGAAGGTATAGATGCCTAGGTAATGGGGGGTGTAATGATATGTGTTATGATATAGTTCAGATATTGTCGGGTTGCCCAGGTGGGCTAAGTGGGGTGAGGTGGATTTATGGAGATATTGAGACCCTTCAATCGAGGAGATATAGGTATGCCACGCGAGCCAGCGCGTTTTGAGGGAAGTGTAGTTGAGAGAGGGGGAAGCTGATTCCGTCTCCATAAGGAAATGGTAGTTTATCTTATGTATAACTCTAAGCAGGGTAGGGGGAGAGGATTGTTTCCACATTTGGGCTAGGTTTGCTCGAGCAGCTATCAGGATGTGGCCCAGGACATATCTGGCGGGTGGCGTTATTGCAGCGGGGACAACTTGTAGTAATGCTAGAGTTGGGTCTGGAGCTAGATGGGTGGACAGAACTTTATTTATTAGCTCAAATACATCTATCCAATATTTAGTGATCTTTGGGCACGTCCAGAATATGTGGAAGATATGTCCCACCGAGCCGCATAGTCTCCAACATTTGTTACTGTGAGAGGGCCAGAATTTATGGATTCGGTCTGGGGTTTGGTATATTCTGTTCACTAGTTTTATATGCATTTCAGTGTGGTTTAGGCACTGGGACATGGAATGCGAGGTTAAAAAAACTTGACGCCAGTCTTTTGGGGATAGGGTTTTTCCCAGGTCCTGTTCCCATTTCTTTTGGGCGATTGATTTAGAAGGGGAGGCAGGGGTTATCCGAAGTTTATACCAGTATGAGATGTCGCCTTTGGAGTCCGGTAAAGAGAGACGGGAGAAGAGAGTATGGGAGGACGTGTGGAGCGTTACGTAGGTAGGAGGGATCGTCTTCCACCAGTGTGCTACTTGCATATAGTGGAAGAGTTCCGTAGCTGGAAGTGAGTATTGTGACTGGAGAGTAGAAAAAGGTTTTAGAGAAAGTCCATCGAGGAGGTCTCCCAAGGATAGCACTCCTGCGTTTCTCCATTTGGATAAATTGAGATGTGGTATCATCGATGCTAATGTAGTGATCGATATCTGGGAGATATGGGAAATGGGCGATGATAGGGAGGTCGATAGGGAGTCCCAGACTTGTAGAGCGGCTTGCGTGGAGGGAAGGAGGGATGATTGCGTAGGTCGGAGCGACTTTGGGATACGGAAAAGGTCAGCTAGGGGGATTGGGTTTGATCGGATTTGCTCCAACTCCATCCATCCAGTGTGCAATTGGGTTGAGAAATAGTATTTAATGGGGGCAAGGAGGGAGGCTTCTTGGTATAGAGGAATACTAGGTATATTAAGACCACCGAATGCTCTAGGCAAGGTCATTCTAGAAAGAGCCATTGAAGGTGGTTTTGCAGACCAGATATACTTAGACATGATAGAGGAACAGGTTTGGATGGCTTTCGTTGGGAAGGGGTATGGTATAGTGCGGAAGAGATACATTAGTTTAGGAAGTAGGGACATTTTGAATGTCGCCATTCGTCCCAACCAAGAGACCTCATAGGATGACCAGGATTTCGTAAGGGATTCCAGTGACTCTATCAAGGGAGTTAAGTTGGCAGAGAAGGCGTCTTTAGTGGAGGTAGGAATGTTGATACCCAGGTATTTAATTGTATGAGTTCGCCAGTTATATGGGAAGGAAGCTTGGAGTGCTGGGATGGAGTGAGATAAGTTGAAGGGGAGGGCGTCTGTTTTGGTAGTGTTTAGTTTGTAATAAGAGGCGCGGCTGTAAGCATCTAGGACGTCATGTAAGACTGGAAGCGTTGTAGTGGGATTAGAGATAAAGAGGAGGACATCGTCAGCGAAGAGGCTCAGTTTATGGAGGGATGAACCGAACTGAATTGCCGGAATGTTGGGATTATCTCTTATTTTAGCTGCCAGGGGTTCAATTGATAGGACGAAGATCAGGGGGGATAGGGGACAGCCTTGCCTGGTGCCATTTGTAATAAGGAAAGGGTCGGATAGGAAGCCTCCACTTAACACCCGGGCCGTTGGGGATGCTTCCTGTTTTTATAAAATGACTTAATCAAATCTGACTCTGATTGCATCAGAGAAGGCCAGGTACCTTACACTATAAGAGGTGGTTTGAAATTTTGACTTGTCTACTTAAAGATCACCAAAATTTGATCACACAGTCAATTACGTCCCTGGGTGGGATTGAACCACCAACCTTTCGGTTAACAGCCGAACGCGCTAACCGATTGCACCACAGAGACAGCTTGCAAAAGCATGTACTAACAAAGGCTAAAAAGCATTCATCTAGAAAGTTTCCTAGAAAAAGGTTAAAAAGGCAATAATCTGGAGAGTTTAGCAAGATTTTTCTTCCATTAACCAACGAAGAAATACATTGGTACTTTCACAAGATGAGTGAGTACTTCAATATCTCTTTCACTTACATGAGCAGCAGAGTGGCGCAGCGGAAGCGTGCTGGGCCCATAACCCAGAGTTTGATGGATCGAAACCATTCGCTGCTATGTGCACTTATCTTTTTGTTAATTAAATTCTTCCAAAACTGGGATTGATATTTTGACTCTTTTATTTTTACTTAAAGTACAATAACTTTTAACATTTTAATTTGTTTTAATAGTATATTGACAGCATTGTTTTCTTTCAGAAATCCACTTAATTTTCTTTACCCTATTACTGAAATGGTAATTGACAAAAACAAGCTACATTGTCACCAGAAGAGCAATGCAAAATGTACAATTGATATTTCAAAATCATCTTTCCAGCTTGAATTTCAATGATGCATTGGGGCAACGATTTTGTGAGAAACATCTTCACCCTTAAAGAAAGATTTTCTAAACTTCTTACCTGTGTGCTGATTAGATATCACCTGGTTTTCACATTAAACAGATTCCCACTAGAGAAAGCAGCAAGAATGCAGTGAGGTTTATGTTTCCTGGTGTCAACCTGTATTATTTCAGTGGACATTGTAATGAGGATGCATCTTGCTGCCTTTCCAATGAATCAAGTTTTAATCAGTAATAGGTGAAAAAACATTCCTACAAAGGTGTTAATCAGAGACTTGGCTTTGTGGACACTTTTCAGAGAGTAAATGTGATAGCATAAAAATAAAGCCATAAAATGGAGAGCTGATTAATCACTCAATTGGATTTCTCTGCCTGCATAATTTTTTTTTCTCTGCAACCCCATGCTAAATTGTGCTTCCTGTTTTTTATAAAATGACTTAATCAAATCTGACTGCATCAGAGAAGGCCAGGTACCCTACACTATAAGAGGTGGTTTGAAATTTTGACTTGTCTACTTAAAGATCACCAAAATTTGATCACACAGTCAATTACATCCCTGGGTGGGATTGAACCACCAACCTTTCGGTTAACAGCTGAACGCGCTAACCGATTGCACCACAGAGACAGCTTGTAAAAGCATGTACTGACAAAGGCTAAAAAGCATTCATCTAGAAAGTTTCCTAGAAAAAGTTTAAAAAGGCAATAATCTGGAGAGTTTTGCAAGATTTTTCTACCATTGACCAACGAAGAAACACATTGGTTCTTTCACATGATGAGAGAGTACTTCAGGATCTCTTACACTTACATGAGCAGCAGATTGGCGCAGCAGAAGCGTGCTGAGCCCATAACCCAGAGGTCGATGGATCGAAACCATCCTCTGCTATGTGCACTTATTTTTTTGTTAATTAAATTCTTCCAAAACTGGGATTGATATTTTGACTCTTTTATTTTTACTTAAAGTACAATAACTTTTAACATTTTAATTTGTTTTAATAGTATATTGACAGCATTGTTTTCTTTCAGAAATCCACTTAATTTTCTTTACCCTATTACTGAAATGGTAATTGACAAAAACAAGCTACATTGTCACCAGAAAAGCAATGCAAAATGTACAATTGATATTTCAAAATCATCTTTCCAGCTTGAATTTCAATGATGCATTGGGGCAACAATTTTGTGAGAAACATCTTCACCCTTAAAGAAAGATTTTCTTAACTTCTTACCTGTGTGCTGATTAGATATCACCTGGTTTTCACATTAAACATATTCCCACTTGAGAAAGCAGCAAGGATGCAGTGAGGTTTATGTTTCCTGGTGTCAACCTGTATTATTTCAGTGGACATTGTTATGAGGATGCATCTTGCTGCCTTTCAAATGATGCAAGTTTTAATCAGTAATAGGTGAAAAACCATTCCTACAAAGGTTTTAATCAGAGACTTGGCTTTGTGGACACTTTTCAGAGAGTAAATGTGTTAGCATAAAAATAAAGCCATAAAATGGAGAGCTGATTAATCACTCAATTGGATTTCTCTGCCTGCATCATTTTTTTTCTCTGCAACCCCATGCTAAATTGTGCTTCCTGTTTTTTATAAAATGACTTAATCAAATCTGACTGCATCAGAGAAGGCCAGGTACCCTACACTTTAAGAGGTGGTTTGAAATTTTGACTTGTCTACTTAAAGATCACCAAAATTTGATCACAAGGTCAATTACATACCTGGGTGGGATTGAACCACCAACCTTTCGGTTAACAGCCGAACGCGCTAACCGATTGCGCCACAGAGACAGCTTGCAAAAACATGTACTGACAAAGGCTAAAAAGCATTCATCTAGAAAGTTTCCTAGAAAAAGGTTAAAAAGGCAATAATCTGGAGAGTTTTGCAATATTTTCCTTCCATTGACCAACGAAGAAACACATTGGTACTTTCACATGATGAGTGAGTACATCAGGATCTCTGACACTTACATGAGCAGCAGAGTGGTGCAGCGGAAGCGTGCTGGGCCCATAACCCAGAGGTCGATGGATCGAAACCATCCTTTGCTATGTGCACTTATTTTTTTGTTAATTAAATTCTTCCAAAACTGGGATTTATATTTTGACTCTTTTATTTTTACTTAAAGTACAATAACTTTTAACATTTTAATTTGTTTTAATAGTATATTGACAGCATTGTTTTCTTTCAGAAATCCACTTAATTTTCTTTACGCTATTACTGAAATGGTAATTGACAAAAACAAGCTACATTGTCACCAGAAAAGCAATGCAAAATATACAATTGATATTTCAAAATCATATTTCCAGCTTGAATTTCAATGATGCATTGGGGCAACAATTTTGTGAGAAACATCTTCACCCTTAAAGAAAGATTTTCTTAACTTCTTACCTGTGTGCTGATTAGATATCACCTGGTTTTCACATTAAACAGATTCCCACTTGAGAAAGCAGCAAGGATGCAGTGAGGTTTATGTTTCCTGGTGTCAACCTGTATTATTTCAGTGGACATTGTAATGAGGATGCATCTTGCTGCCTTTCCAATGAAGCAAGTTTTAATCAGTAATAGGTGAAAAACCATTCCTACAAAGGTGTTAATCAGAGACTTGGCTTTGTGGACACTTTTCAGAGAGCACATGTGTTAGCATAAAAATAAAGCCATAAAATGGAGAGCTGATTAATCACTCAATTGGATTTCTCTGCCTGCATAATTTTTTTTCTCTGCAACCCCATGCTAAATTGTGCTTCCTGTTTTTTAAAAAATGACTTAATCAAATCTGACTGCATCAGAGAAGGCCAGGTACCCTACACTATAAGAGGTGGTTTGAAATTTTGACTTGTCTACAAAAGATCACCAAAATTTGATCACAAGGTCAATTACGTCCCTGGGTGGGATTGAACCACCAACCTTTTGGTTAACAGCCGAATGCACTAACCGATTGCGCCACAGAGACAGCTTGCAAAAGCATGTACTGACAAAGGCTAAAAAGCATTCATCTAGAAAGTTTCCTAGAAAAAGGTTAAAAAGGCAATAATCTGGAGATTTTTGCAATATTTTCCTTCCATTATCCAACGAAGAAACACATTGGTACTTTCACATGATGAGTGAGTACATCAGGATCTCTGACACTTACATGAGCAGCAGAGTGGCGCAGCGGAAGCGTGCTGGGCCCATAACCCAGAGGTCGATGGATCGAAACCATATTCTGCTATGTGCACTTATTTTTATGTTAATTAAATACTTCCAAAACTGGGATTGATATTTTGACTCTTTTATTTTTACTTAAAGTACAATAACTTTTAACATTTTAATTTGTTTTAATAGTATATTGACAGCATTGTTTTCTTTCAGAAATCCACTTAATTTTCTTTACCCTATTACTGAAATGGTAATTGACAAAAACAAGCTACATTGTCACCAGAAGAGCAATGCAAAATGTTCAATTGATATTTCAAAATAATCTTTCCAACTTAAATTTCAATGATGCATTGGGGCAACGATTTTGTGAGAAACATCTTCACCCTTAAAGAAAGATTTTCTTAACTTCTTACCTGTGTGCTGATTAGATATCACCTGGTTTTCACATTAAACAGATTCCCACTTGAGAAAGCAGCAAGGATGCAGTGAGGTTTATGTTTCCTGGTGTCAACCTGTATTATTTCAGTGGACATTGTAATGAGGATGCATCTTGCTGCCTTTCCAATGAAGCAAGTTTTAATCAGTAATAGGTGAAAAACCATTCCTACAAATGTGTTAATCAGAGACTTGGCTTTGTGGACACTTTTCAGAGAGCAAATGTGTTAGCATAAAAATAAAGCCATAAAATGGAGAGCTGATTAATCACTCAATTGGATTTCTCTGCCTGCATAATTTTTTTTCTCTGCAACCCCATGCTAAATTGTGCTTCCTGTTTTTTATAAAATGACTTAATCAAATCTGACTCTGATTGCATCAGAGAAGGCCAGGTACCCTACACTTTAAGAGGTGGTTTGAAATTTTGACTTGTCTACTTAAAGATCACCAAAATTTGATCACAAGGTCAATTACGTCCCTGGGTGGGACTGAACCACCAACCTTTCGGTTAACAGCCGAACGCGCTAACCGATTGCACCACAGAGACAGCTTGCAAAAGTATGTACTAACAAAGGCTAAAAAGCATTCATCTAGAAAGTTTCCTAGAAAAAGGTTAAAAAGGCAATAATCTGGAGAGTTTAGCAAGATTTTTCTTCCATTAACCAACGAAGAAATACATTGGTACTTTCACAAGATGAGTGAGTACTTCAGGATCTCTTTCACTTACATGAGCAGCACAGTGGCGCAGCGGAAGCGTGCTGGGCCCATAACCCAGAGGTCGATGGATCTAAACCATCCTCTGCTATGTGCACTTATTTTTTTGTTAATTAAATTCTTCCAAAACTAGGATTGATATTTTGACTCTTTTATTTTTACTTAAAGTACAATAACTTTTAACATTTTAATTTGTTTTAATAGTATATTGACAGCATTGTTTTCTTTCAGAAATCCACTTAATTTTCTTTACCCTATTACTGAAATGGTAATTGACAAAAACAAGCTACATTGTCACCAGAAAAGCAATGCAAAATGTACAATTGATATTTCAAAATCATCTTTCCAGCTTGAATTTCAATGATGCATTGGGGCAACAATTTTGTGAGAAACATCTTCACCCTCACAGAAAGATTTTCTTAACTTCTTACCTGTGTGCTGATTAGATATCACCTGGTTTTCACATTAAACAGATTCCCACTTGAGAAAGCAGCAAGGATGCAGTGAGGTTTATGTTTCCTGGTGTCAACCTGTATTATTTCAGTGGACATTGTAATGAGGATGCATCTTGCTGCCTTTCCAATGAAGCAAGTTTTAATCATTAATAGGTGAAAAACCATTCCTACAAAGGTGTTAATCAGAGACTTGGCTTTGTGGACACTTTTCAGAGAGCACATGTGTTAGCATAAAAATAAAGCCATAAAATGGAGAGCTGATTAATCACTCAATTGGATTTCTCTGCCTGCATAATTTTTTTTCTCTGCAACCCCATGCTAAATTGTGCTTCCTGTTTTTTATAAAATGACTTAATCAAATCTGACTCTGATTGCATCAGAGAAGGCCAGGTACCCTACACTTTAAGAGGTGGTTTGAAATTTTGACTTGTCTACTTAAAGATCACCAAAATTTGATCACAAGGTCAATTACATCCCTGGGTGGGATTGAACCACCAACCTTTCGGTTAACAGCCGAACGCGCTAACCGATTGCAACACAGAGACAGCTTGCAAAAGTATGTACTAACAAAGGCTAAAAAGCATTCATCTAGAAAGTTTCCTAAAAAAAGGTTAAAAAGGCAATAATCTGGAGAGTTTAGCAAGATTTTTCTTCCATTAACCAACGAAGAAATACATTGGTACTTTCACAAGATGAGTGAGTACTTCAGGATCTCTTTCACTTACATGAGCAGCAGAGTGGCGCAGCAGAAGCGTGCTGGGCCCATAACCCAGAGGTCGATGGATCTAAACCATCCTCTGCTATGTGCACTTATTTTTTTGTTAATTAAATTCTTCCAAAACTAGGATTGTGTCAAAGTCAGAAAAATGTCTCAATGCACGTTGCCATATTTGCACCGCACACTGGTCCGCGCTGCCCGTGCATGCGCTCTCCCGTGGATGCGCATACCCGCAATAACGTGCACTCGCAGGCGCGGTATGCGTATTTACGGTAGAGTTTATGAAGTCGTAGCGTGCGACTCATTCGTTACAAATGTTCACAATTAATGTAGTTTATAGATCATGGTCCCTTTGATAGATTCTGAAAGTTTGGTTAAAATACAATGTCCCAGAGCTGAGGAATCCCTCTTTATATCGTACAAAGGGTCTAACAGGAATCATACAGCAGTGTTTGGTACCCATCGGAAGAGTATTTAATTAGCAATATTCCGGTGTTGGTTTGGAGCGTATTAATCGCTCGTGCGAATAGTTATGGACATAAGAAGTTTATGTCCATTTCTATTATTTACACATACTCAGGTATGCGGCGGGAAACCCAGTTTCCCACCCACCTGAGCTGTTGGAAATCGTCACAGCCCACCTGTATGAATCACCCTATGACCTTTTGTTATGATACAGGGCCGAATTCCTTCGGCCAATGGACAATGGGATTGTAGGACCAGGAGATTGCATTGTGTGTGGGGCATAAATAGGCAGGCCGACCACATCCAGCTCTCACTCTCTCATCAACGGTTATCTGCTGATAGCCGGGAGCTGGATATCGAGGCGCAGGCGATCATACCCTTTGTGCGTAAGTTTCTCTCCGTAATCATTGTCTTTCTGTGAGCCAATTTCTCTCATCTCATCTCTCTCTCTCTCTCTCTCTCTCTGTTCTGTTCTCTCATATCTCCCCTAGACTAGGCTAGTATTGTATTGTATTAGATAGTATTGTATTGTATTTCTTTTAGGTCAGAGTAGTATTGTCCTTTTGTATTTATTGTTTAGTTCTGTGGTTAGGAAGTCTCTGTTATATTGTAGTGTATCATTTGTACTGTTATCCCCTTTTACAAGTATATTAGATATAATACAGTTAATAGGCCTTGGAACCTAAACCAGTATCTGTGTATTTCCTATAGTGTTAAGTGTTCACTTGAGCGTCGGTGACGCTCAAGCAGCTTTGTAGTTAGTCAGGTTACACAAGGTTGCACTTACACCCTGTACTCACATTAAGGTATTCAGTGTATTTCATTGGTATAAGGTTTTATCATAAAGGTATAGCGTTGTGAGCGTCTGCGCCGCTGGTGATCTCCTCGTGGTCTCGAGCGTCCGCTACGCCATAGCGAATCATTACTCTAGTCATAGCCAATAACGTGTCCTGTGATCACTGGGCCGTGAGCGAACGTGACGCTTGAGCGTCTCGCCTACGGCTGAGCGATCGCTACGCCAATAGCGTGCCATTACGGTACTTCTTAAGCAAACAGCGTACAGTGTTCTTAGCTTCAAAAAGGGTTGTTATACGACAAAGGAATTTAGCATTGTCAATTGCGGGCTCGTCCTATACTTCTCATATCTGCACTAGGTAGATCAGCAGACATTATCCCTCCAGCAAAGGGTGGGAGGTTGTCTCACAGTGCTGACGGGATAAGCGTCTGCTTCGCTTAGATAAAGAATGCTGAAGGAATCCGGGAACCGGAAGTAAGAACAAAACGCTTGTGTCTTTTTAAAACTGTTTATTTTTCTTTTGTCTTGCGTACGCATACATACCTGCATTTCTTTTCACTTGTGTATTTCATTTTTCGTATATCACTATTCCTGTTTGCCAAATTTTATAGTTGATAGAAAGTGCTAAAAAGAGATTTGCTGTTATTTCATAGTAGAGGTGATAGTTAAAGTATAGAACAAACACACGGTTTGTCTGAGATACAAGGCAGTCAGTGTGGATTGCGGTAGATGATCAGGGATCATTTACATTGATAAAAATATATTGTGTTACGGTGGATCCTTTGCATTGCGTACACGTGTCGCTAACAAAGACTAGCGTACGCAATCCAAAGGCAGACGCACGCAGCGTTCATTACGCAACGTAGCGTCCGGTTACGCTCACGTAGCTCAAGTCACGAAAAAGTTGAATTAGCGCAAAGCGATAATTAGCGCAAGGCGATAATTAACGCACAGCGGTAGATAACGCGAAGCGGTAAATAACGCAAATCTATTTTTGGAAAATCTGAAATTTAGTTTAACAGATCCTGCTCCTAATTGGTAACACTTTTGGCCTAAAGACAATTTCTGCGCAGAAATAGATATAGAAACAAAGTGTACATGTGTTGAGTGAGTGTGTTTTGTATACAAAAGTTTATATAACTTTAAGGTGGAACCAAAAGGAAAGCCGGGTACTCGTCAAGGGACATACGTGTAAGTGACATATACGGTGGCCAGGGAGGCATCCCTGGTTAAATAATATTCGAGCATTAGAGTATAGCGGACCATAAGGTAACAAGACCAGGAGGTCATAAGGTAACAAGACCAGGAGGTCGTAAGGTAAAAGGTCCGCTATAAAAGTCCAGTGGCACAACGCCTGGGGTGTTGGTGCAGAACCCATATAGGCCATAAGCTCTTGCTGAAGGAATCGCGGCCGGAAACATCGATTCCATTGGTCTTTCAGTACATGACAAGTAGTGCTCGTGTACTGAACGATTGGACCGCACGTAATTGTGTGCAGTAGTTAGTGATCTGACCTAATACCATTAGAGTAAAGTGGTCACAAACGCTATTTGTACATTCTGACGTGATTTGTGTAATTTTTTATTTTTGGAAGGGAAGTTCGCTGGTCACTCAGGAACTATCTAACAACCCCACCTTTACTGGAAAGAGTAAGTGTCCTGCGGGTAACCCTCATATGTTCCAGCAAACTGAAGGTTCCATAGGGGCCCTGTATCGAGTACGCCAGCACCACGTCGGTGTGATCAGGTCGTATTGGTCGAGGTGGGCGAGTGAGTGGGGTACTCGGTAAACCGCCACCGCCGGCCTACTGTGGAGTAATTTGGTTGTCTGAAAAGGCTTGCTGAAAACCTTGATACAGAGATCCAAGGAGGACTAAGCAACACCTGCAGACTATGGGGGCCAGTTGCTCAGGTAGGGGGCGATCAACCCTGGTTCAGGTTGATTCTGTGAACCGACCAGTTGGGTCGGCACGATATGTAATGTGTGAAAAATATGGAATTCACACCGAATCTTTATGTGATGAATGGGAGAGAATGACTGTACAAGACAGGGACAAATTCCCAAGAATAGGTAGCTTCAGTCCAGAAGTGTTACAAAATTTAAGGAGGAGGATATGTCTCGTAAAATCAGCAAAGAGACGAATTCAGCATCATGATTATTTACAGTTATGGCACCAGGAAGGTGAGATACAGAGAGGTTTGGCTCTGGCGGCAGGATCTGGGGCAGTCAGGAAGTTGATTGCCACAGCTCCTCCCCCACCATACATTGCAGGAGAGAAGTTGATTGCGGAGAGAAACGCACTGGGTTGTAAAACACAAACTCTTAGTAACACTGTAAATGTTAATGATGTTAACCAAATAACTCATGCAAGTATTAACCCGTGCAAGATGTACCCTGTTTTGAACCTTCCTCAGGAGTGTGATCAAGAAGACGATTCAGCAACAATTTCAGCTCTCTCTCTTGCAGCCACCATAGCAGAGACCACAGTAGGCACAGCGACACCCACGAGATTAGTGAAAGCCCCTAGCGGAGGGATAGGTGAGGTCGTGTCAACGGGTAAGTACGGTACCATGCACTACACTGAAACAATTGTACCACAACAAGCTGTAGAATCTACACAGGAAGAGGCTGTTAGAATTGCTCCTGTAAGGGTAATAGCAGTTCCCAATGGAAAAACAGATGTGTCTGGAGCCACTCCCATAAGGAACATTGCCATGTACACTCCATTTTCCAGAATGGAATTAAGAACAATAGTGTCCGAATTTCCTGACCCCAGGAAGGATTTAGTTGCTAGCCAAAAATACATCAGGGATCTAGGTAACACTGTAGAACCCAACAACAAGGATTGGCAGATACTGCTAAGAGCTTGTTTACCTTCCAATGTTGATGCAACTCAGTTTTTAGCTGATTGTGCATTGGATAAAGATGTACCGCTTACAGACGTGTACAACAAGGATAATGTAAAAAGGATAAATTTACAGCTAAAAGAGTATTTCCCAGCCGTTGTTAAATGGAATAAAATATTTTCCATTAAGCAAAAGGAGTCCGAAACGGCAACAGAATATTTTCACCGGGCACTATTAGAAATGGCAAAGTACACTGGTATAGAAGACATTAAGACCAACCCAAACCATCGAGAAGTAGCAGTATCTGTACTGATGGATGGTTTAAAGGAAACATTAAAGACTAGGGTTCAGACCACGCAACCATGCTGGCGAGGTCTGTCAGTGTCCGGCTTGAGAGAGGCTGCTATTGATCACGACAGAAACATCACTAGGCACAGGGAATCACAAAGTGATAAGTTGATGTCCGTAAGTATACAGGCGCTGACCACAAGGCAGCCTGCGTATGTACCACCGAATCCTGTGGGTAAGGCAAGTGTAATAACATGTTTTTCTTGTAACAGACCGGGACACTTTGCACGAGAATGTAGAACAAAGAATGTACAAAGGTCTTTTCAACCCCCTAGACAACAACACAACACACGACATTGGGAGCAGGGTCCACAGAGGCGGAGTTTTGAGCCACATACAGGGGAAACAAAAAGATATCCCCCAAACAGAGACTGGCATGCCTCTGGTAGTTCCCAGCTAACTCCCTCACAAGTAGTTGCTGCCAGCGGGATTCAGGGAGGTCAGCATACCCAATAGGGGTGTGGCCATACCTGTAATCTGCAGCCAGTTAAGTTGATTGCTAGTCTTGGAAACGAACCAGAAATTGCAATCAATGTAGCTGGTAAAACTTTAAACTTTCTTGTAGACACAGGGGCGGCCAAGTCAGTGATAAATTCGACAGTGGGCATGAGAACCACTGGTAGGACAATTCCAGCCATGGGAGTAACAGGAGTAGTCCAGCACTACCCTGTTAGCAAACCAGCCGAGATTACAATAGGGCCTTTGCATACCAAGCATTCCTTTTTGCTGGCTGCATCTGCACCAACTAATCTCCTGGGAAGAGACTTACTATGTAAAATGGGTTGCGTCATTTATTGTACTCCTGAAGGTGTATTCTTGGACATTCCTGAGAACCACGCTCAGGAAGTACGAGACATGTTAGACTCCCCATCAAAATTAATGTCACATTCCATTATGACAAATAGGAATCCATCCCAAGTAGAAGAGATGATATCTCAGATACCAGAGTCACTTTGGACAAAAGATGGACAGGACACTGGATTAATGGCAAACGTAGCTCCAGTAGTTGTACAAGTAAAAGATGGTAGGATAGCTCCAAAAATCCCACAGTATCCTCTGAAGCCAGAGGTGGAGCTAGGAGTTTTTCCCGTAATAGAGCGCTTGCTACAACAGGGCATTCTAGTAAGAACGTCCAGCACCGCAAATAGTCCCATCTTCCCTGTTAAAAAGAGTGGGGGGAGGGGTTACAGGCTAGTGCAGGATCTAAGGGGGATTAACAAAATAGTTGAGAGTCAGTTCCCCGTAGTGCCAAATCCAGCTGTCATCCTAATGCAAATTCCTCCCACTGCCAAATTTTTCACTGTTATTGACCTCTGCTCCGCTTTCTTTTCGGTACCTCTGCACCCTGACAGCCAATATTTGTTTGCATTCACATACAGAGGAGTCCAATACACGTGGACTCGGTTACCCCAAGGTTTCATAGATAGTCCAAGTATATTTTCTCAGGCTTTGCATGATTGTTTACAGTCTTTCCAACCAGACAGTGGATCAGTATTGATACAGTATGTGGACGATTTATTACTGTGTTCAGATTCACTGGAAACATCTCTGAAGGATACGAAACAGCTCCTGTTTCATCTTTCAGACACAGGTCACAAGGTTTCCAAAGACAAGTTGCAATTATGCCAAGCTAAGGTAAAATATTTGGGACACTGTCTAACACAAGGACTGAGACACCTGACCGCTGATAGAATCCAAGCCATTAGAGACATGACACTGCCACAAACCCAGCAACAGATCAGGACGTTTTTAGGAATGTGTGGGTATTGCCGTAATTGGATCCCAGGGTTTTCCATATTGGCGCTACCTTTGCAGGAAATGGTCTCTTCAAACAAACCTGATCGGATTTCGCATACAGACGAATCTGAAACAGCATTTGAGAGACTCAAACAGTGCCTAACGCAGGCACCAGCACTAGGTATGCCAGACTATGGGAAACCCTTTGAACTATACGGAACAGAAAGTGCTGGGTGCGCAGCAGGTGTACTAACACAAAAACACGGTGACGCCAGCAGGCCAATTGCATACTACAGCGCCCAGCTAGACACGGTAGCGCGATCCCTCCCCACATGCTTGCGTAGCGTTGCGGCGATAGCATTGCTAGTGACGAAAAGCGAAGATGTCGTGCTAGGCCACAACCTCACAATCCATACACCGCATGCGGTATCTGCCTTATTGAATTCTGCCCAAACCAGACACGTCTCATCTGCAAGGTTTACAAGATGGGAATTGGCATTAATGGCCCCAGTAAACATCACCATAAGGAGATGCAGCGCATTAAATCCTGCAACATTTCTCCCAGGTGTGCCTGGTCAGACACAAAGGGTGGAAGGTGAGAGTGATGGGGAAGGAGGATTTAATGCAAAGGGAGATACACATGATTGTATGGAATATTTGACCCAAAATTTTACCGCAAGGCCTGACATCAGTGACAATCCACTGGAAGATGCAGAACTCACGTTCTACACGGATGGTAGTTGTCACAGACAGTCAGACTCGGGAGACTTGTGTACTGGATACGCAGTCGTAGATGACCAAGACACCATAGAAGCGGAACCGCTAGGCCCACCTCACTCAGCCCAGGTTGCTGAACTGGTCGCCCTAACCAGAGCATGTGAATTGGCTAAGGGTAAGTCAGCCAATATCTACACCGATTCCAGATACGCGTTCGGGGTAGTCCATGATTTCAGAGCCCTATGGCGGCTCAGAAATTTCATGACGGCAGCTGGTACACCGATAGCGCATGCAGCTCACATAAAAAGGCTTCTAACAGCGATACAGGAACCCAACAGAGTGGCTGTTATCAAATGTAAAGCACATACATATAGCCAAGACCCAGTATCCCTTGGTAACAGCCGAGCAGACGAAGCCGCAAAGCTTGCAGCTGCTACCCCCACACGGACAGACACCACACAGTTGATGGTATTTAATACCATCAACACACAGAAGTTGTGTGAGATGCAGAATCTGTGTTCCACACAGGAAAGAGCAGTCTGGAGGGCAAAGGGATATGGCCAGGAGTCCTCAGGGCTCTGGACGGATGGACATGGTAAACCAGTGGCCCCCAGGGCATACCTTCCATGTCTGGCTGAAGCAGCTCACGGGCTGACTCATCTAGGCAGGGAGGGGATGTGCAAATTGGTAAGAGCATACTGGTGCGCCCCTGGATTCTCCTCTCATGCGAGTAAAAGAGCAATGTCATGCCTTACCTGTCTGAGAAAGAATATTGGAAAAGCAATACCTACAGAACCATCCCATATCCCACCTGCCGGCGGCCCTTTCCAGGTAATACAAATTGACTTCATTCAATTACCCCCATGTCGAAATTTGAAATATGTACTTGTCTGTATAGATGTTTTCTCGAATTGGGTCGAGGCTTTTCCAGCAGCTACAAATACCGCTATGTTTACAGCTAAGAAAATTGTGCAGGAATTTGTATGTAGATATGGTATCCCTAGAATCATTGAAAGTGATAGGGGTACCCATTTTACAGGTGATGTCTTTCAAGGAATGTGTAAGTTGATGGGAATTGATAGCAAGCTGCACACTCCGTACCGTCCACAGGCGAGTGCGAAGGTCGAAAGAGTGAACAGCACTATTAAAAATAAATTGAGTAAAGTAATGGCAGAGACAGGATTGACGTGGCCAGAAGCTTTACCCATTGTTTTGTATAGCATCAGAACCACTCCCAGGTCCCCTCTTAATCTGTCCCCTTTTGAAATCTTGTTTGGTCGACAACCGCATGTCATGATTAACCCTCAGGATGATTTGAAATGTAACAATGAAGTAACTGTAAAGTACTTGATTAACATGAGTAAACAGTTGAGGAATCAAAATGATAATCTGAAGTTGGTGATTCCTGATTTACCAGATAGTAATTGTCATGACATTGAACCTGGGGATTATGTAATGATACGAAATTTTCTACGCTCAGGTTGTCTTATTGATAGATGGGAAGGACCATACCAGGTCTTATTGACTAGCACCACAGCATTGAAGGTTGCTGAGAGAGAGACTTGGGTCCATTCATCCCACTGCAAAAAGGTTGCGGATCCAGATAAGTCCCGCGATAAGGAACAGACGGTAGAGGTTGTATCACTGGAGTGTCTGTTCCAGGAGGATTGAGGCGGCACCTGAGCCTTGAAGACCGAAAGCAGTTGTCGACTCCCTTCTCCCTTTTATTGTTTTTCTCCACTTCCCAGCCCCTCTCCCTTAAAATTTCTTTTTCCCCCTCCTCATTCTTCTCTATTTCCTCCTCAAAGATGGACTTGCCCCAAGAGACTGTGATCCGGATTTTGATGTTAACCATGATGTTGACCAGAGCAGTCTGTTCCGGCGAGAGTACCATAGAGGTCGAAAGAGGTTCTGGAATGGGTTCCGATTATGATGATGGAGGCGTAGTTTTCCAAGATCAACCAAACCAACAAGCAAAGGCGAGTATCAGAAAACGATCCGATAGAAGAAATTGTGATGGATTGTTAGCTGAAGAAAATTGTATCTGTAGGCTCTGTGATAATCTGGTTGAAGATGGATGCATAAAGAAATGCCAATCTAGTTTTAATATCCATATAGACCGGCATCCATTGAGTGGCTATCACTCCTTAGTGGGTAACGTGTTAAACCAAACAGATTGTTGGGTATGCTCTCAAGTACCTCAGGGTCACAGTAAATCAGGGCTAGTACCATTTCCTTTAACGTTAGGGGAGGTACTTGAGCTAAGTGGTGGGAGACCGGTGGACCGGAGGTTTAACATCTCCAGCCCTCCTAGTTTGAAGCTCCACCAATACCATGTGGATAGGTCCCTCATATGTTTTAACATCTCCAATCCCAGAAAACCGGGAAATTGGGAAGTGTCATGGAGCAACCTTACCATGACCTTTTCACACAGAGCAGATAGAATGCCTACAGATACAGAGCTCGTACGCCACATAGCCAGTAGAGGAAAATCTTTTCGGTATCGATATACCTTAGGAAATAGGATTACTAGAGTTGGAGAGGTATCACCAGGATACTGTGCACATATCGTACAAACCGATACGTGCATTAGGCAGATGGAAGAATTAGGGTCAGGAGATTTCACCTGGAAGGTTTGTAACATGGTCATGTCCTTCTCCGTCCCATATGTTCTCCCCGATGATGCATATTTCATATGCGGGAGAAAGGCGTACAAGTGGCTTGCCCCAAACTCTGAAGGATTGTGTTATATTGGAAAAGTATTGCCCGAAGTGATGACTGTTACACATGACAAAATGAAGGACATACACCGTGGTGCCCAAGCTCCTTATACTCACACTCATTACGAACACCGAGTTAAAAGACAACTGTCAGAAAGGTTAGAGCATCCGGCCTCTGATCTTATCCATGAATCCACCGGGATTCAGGTTCTGGTAGCGTTAGATTTCACTCGTACCGCTCGAGGAGTGATGAATTATAGATACATTTCCGCACTCGCCAATTTGTTAGATAATATCACTGAAATGTATGATGACACGTTTAGATACACTGGAAGAGAACTTCAAGCTTATAAAACAGAACTAGTTCAGCATAGGATGGTTCTTAATTATCTTACAGCAGTAACAGGCGGATATTGTGTTACATTGGCAACACAGTACGGCATAAAGTGTTGCACGTATATCACAAATAGCACCGAGGATCCGGTAGAGGTCATAGACCAAAAGATGGACGATATTCTCCAACTAAAGTGGGAATTTCGTCGAAAACACAATCTCACCCTTGCTGCTGTAGGTAATGAGCTGACTGGTTGGGTGTCATGGTTGAACCCGCGAAATTGGTTCTCCGGTTTAGGAGATTGGGCTCAAGGAGTCATAATGGATGTTGGAAAGTTTCTACTATGTATCTTGGGTGTCGTTATATCGATTGGATTGATATTTAGATGCGGGCAGGCTTTAATGAGGTGCAAACAAAGTACAAAAGTGATGAGCTTGAGGAGTGAGGAAACCGTAATTAACCTGGATTTGATTTATGACCCAATGATAGAAACCAGGATGTGATGAAAATGCGATTATACGGTCCGTTTCTTTCACCTGTTTTTCTGCTTTTCTCCAAGATACAAAGACCCCCTTGGACGAGGAAGCTGACGAGACAAGATGTATACAGACAACGGATTGACCAAAGAAGAAGATTTGACAACTTTAAATATGGACACTTGATGAACTTTGCCATGGATCCCCAGTTTCCCTAGTATTTTTAAAACTCACGCTAGCCCACCATTTTTGTAAATCTGATGGCACTGACAAAGCTTGTTGCTCATGCCTAAGGAGCAAAACAGCGCAAAGAAGACGACTCTCAACAGATACCGAAAACAACTTCGACGACAGATGTACATTTCCCTGACATAGAATATCATTGCATTTTTCGTAAGTGTTCTTTATCTTCATCTCTACAACCCTCAGGTAACGACACACATAGACGATAGGGAATACAGGCACAGATATCAGCAACCACATACCTCCCCCATTCATGTATCATCAACTAAAATGTGCATCCCCATTTTGTTACAACCACAGCCGAAATGAGCTCGGTAGAGTTTGACAGCCCATCCACAGACCTGTACCACAGGATAAGAAGGAATTCAAATGTATACTTCGCAATACCTCGAAGCTTGATTTACAACACGTACGGCACGATGATACATGACCCCCCAAACATGGATTCATACACACATGCTTCTGCTTTCTCACTAGGTCATACCCTCTTCACACCTTCTCCTCTCTCCTCCCCTACCCAACCATGGAAATCAATTAACCCCTGACTTACATTTTTCTCCTTAAATGTTTTGTGGCAGTTATTATTGACTGCCAAAGGGTGGACTGTCAAAGTCAGAAAAATGTCTCAATGCACGTTGCCATATTTGCACCGCACACTGGTCCGCGCTGCGCGTGCATGCGCTCTCCCGTGGATGCGCATACCCGCAATAACGTGCACTCGCAGGCGCGGTATGCGTATTTACGGTAGAGTTTATGAAGTCGTAGCGTGCGACTCATTCGTTACAAATGTTCACAATTAATGTAGTTTATAGATCATGGTCCCTTTGATAGATTCTGAAAGTTTGGTTAAAATACAATGTCCCAGAGCTGAGGAATCCCTCTTTATATCGTACAAAGGGTCTAACAGGAATCATACAGCAGTGTTTGGTACCCATCGGAAGAGTATTTAATTAGCAATATTCCGGTGTTGGTTTGGAGCGTATTAATCGCTCGTGCGAATAGTTATGGACATAAGAAGTTTATGTCCATTTCTATTATTTACACATACTCAGGTATGCGGCGGGAAACCCAGTTTCCCACCCACCTGAGCTGTTGGAAATCGTCACAGCCCACCTGTATGAATCACCCTATGACCTTTTGTTATGATACAGGGCCGAATTCCTTCGGCCAATGGACAATGGGATTGTAGGACCAGGAGATTGCATTGTGTGTGGGGCATAAATAGGCAGGCCGACCACATCCAGCTCTCACTCTCTCATCAACGGTTATCTGCTGATAGCCGGGAGCTGGATATCGAGGCGCAGGCGATCATACCCTTTGTGCGTAAGTTTCTCTCCGTAATCATTGTCTTTCTGTGAGCCAATTTCTCTCATCTCATCTCTCTCTCTCTCTCTCTCTCTCTCTCTGTTCTGTTCTCTCATATCTCCCCTAGACTAGGCTAGTATTGTATTGTATTAGATAGTATTGTATTGTATTTCTTTTAGGTCAGAGTAGTATTGTCCTTTTGTATTTATTGTTTAGTTCTGTGGTTAGGAAGTCTCTGTTATATTGTAGTGTATCATTTGTACTGTTATCCCCTTTTACAAGTATATTAGATATAATACAGTTAATAGGCCTTGGAACCTAAACCAGTATCTGTGTATTTCCTATAGTGTTAAGTGTTCACTTGAGCGTCGGTGACGCTCAAGCAGCTTTGTAGTTAGTCAGGTTACACAAGGTTGCACTTACACCCTGTACTCACATTAAGGTATTCAGTGTATTTCATTGGTATAAGGTTTTATCATAAAGGTATAGCGTTGTGAGCGTCTGCGCCGCTGGTGATCTCCTCGTGGTCTCGAGCGTCCGCTACGCCATAGCGAATCATTACTCTAGTCATAGCCAATAACGTGTCCTGTGATCACTGGGCCGTGAGCGAACGTGACGCTTGAGCGTCTCGCCTACGGCTGAGCGATCGCTACGCCAATAGCGTGCCATTACGGTACTTCTTAAGCAAACAGCGTACAGTGTTCTTAGCTTCAAAAAGGGTTGTTATACGACAAAGGAATTTAGCATTGTCAATTGATATTTTGACTCTTTTATTTGTACCTAAAGTACAATAACTTTTAACATTTTAATTTGTTTTAATAGTATATTGACAGCATTGTTTTCTTTCAGAAATCCACTTAATTTTCTTTACCCTATTACTGAAATGGTAATTGACAAAAACAAGCTACATTGTCACCAGAAGAGCAATGCAAAATGTACAATTGATATTTCAAAATCATCTTTGAAGCTTGAATTTCAATGATGCATTGGGGCAACGATTTTGTGAGAAACATCTTCACCCTTAAAGAAAGATTTTCTTTACTTCTTACCTGTGTGCTGATTAGATATCACCTGGTTTTCACATTAAACAGATTCCCACTTGAGAAAGCAGCAAGGATGCAGTGAGGTTTATGTTTCTTGGTGTCAACCTGTATTATTTCAGTGGACATTGTAATGAGGATGCATCTTGCTGCCTTTCCAATGAAGCAAGTTTTAATCAGTAATAGGTGAAAAACCATTCCTACAAAGGTGTTAATCAGAGACTTGGCTTTGTGGACACTTTTCAGAGAGCACATGTGTTAGCATAAAAATAAAGCCATAAAATGGAGAGCTGATTAATCACTCAATTGGATTTCTCTGCCTGCATTATTTTTTTCTCTGCAACCCCATGCTAAATTGTGCTTCCTGTTTTTTATAAAATGACTTAATCAAATCTGACTCTGATTGCATCAGAGAAGGCCAGGTAACCTACACTCTAAGAGGTGGTTTGAAATTTTGACTTGTCTACTTAAAGATCACCAAAATTCGATCACGCGATCAATTACGTCCCTGGGTGGGATTGAACCACCAACCTTTTGGATAACAGCCGAACGCGCTAACCGATTGTGCCACAGAGACAGCTTGCAAAAGCATGTACTGACAAAGGCTAAAAAGTATTCCTCTAGAAAGTTTCCTAGAAAAAGTTTAAAAAGGCAATAATCTGGAGAGTTTTGCAAGATTTTTCTACCATTGACCAACGCAGAAACACATTGGTACTTTCACATGATGAGGGAGTACTTCAGGATCTCTTACACTTACATGAGCAGCAGATTGGCGCAGCAGAAGCGTGCTGAGCCCATAACCCAGAGGTCGGAGGATCGAAACCATCCTCTGCTATGTGCACTTATTTTTTTGTTAATTCAATTCTTCCAAAACTGGGATTGATATTTTGACTCTTTTATTTTTACTTAAAGTACAATAACTTTTAACATTTTTATTTGTTTTAATAGTATATTGACAGCATTGTTTTCTTTCAGAAATCCACTTAATTTTCTTTACCCTATTACTGAAATGGTAATTGACAAAAACAAGCTACATTGTCACCAGAAAAGCAATGCAAAATGTACAATTGATATTTCAAAATCATCTTTCCAGCTTGAATTTCAATGATGCATTGGGGCAACAATTTTGTGAGAAACATCTTCACCCTTAAAGAAAGATTTTCTTAACTTCTTACCTGTGTGCTGATTAGATATCACCTGGTTTTCACATTAAACATATTCCCACTTGAGAAAGCAGCAAGGATGCAGTGAGGTTTATGTTTCCTGGTGTCAACCTGTATTATTTCAGTGGACATTGTTATGAGGATGCATCTTGCTGCCTTTCCAATGATGCAAGTTTTAATCAGTAATAGGTGAAAAACCATTCCTACAAAGGTTTTAATCAGAGACTTGGCTTTGTGGACACTTTTCAGAGAGCAAATGTGTTAGCATAAAAATAAAGCCATAAAACGGAGAGCTGATTAATCACTCAATTGGATTTCTCTGCCTGCATAATTTTTTTTCTCTGCAACCCCATGCAAAATTGTGCTTCCTGTTTTTTATAAAATGACTTAATCAAATCTGACTCTGATTGCATAAGAGAAGGCCAGGTACCCTACACTATAAGAGGTGGTTTGAAATTTTGACTTGTCTACTTAAAGATCACCAAAATTTGATCAGAAGGTCAATTACGTCCCTGGGTGGGATTGAACCACCAACCTTTCGGTTAACAGCCGAACGCGCTAACCGATTGCGCCACAGAGACAGCTTGCAAAAGCATGTACTGACAAAGGCTAAAAAGCATTCATCTAGAAAGTTTCCTAGAAAAAGGTTAAAAAGGCAATAATCTGGAGAGTTTTGCAAGATTTTTCTTCCATTGACCAACGAAGAAACACATTGGTACTTTCACATGATGAGTGAGTACTTCAGGATCTCTGCCACTTACATGAGCAGCAGAGTGGCGCAGCGGAAGCGTGCTGGGCCCATAACCCAGAGGTCGATGGATCGAAACCATCCTCTGCTTTGTGCACTTATTTTTTTGTTAATTAAATTCTTCCAAAACTGGGATTTATATTTTGACTCTTTTATTTTTACTTAAAGTACAATAACTTTTAACATTTTCATTTGTTTTAATAGTATATTAACAGCATTGTTTTCTTTCAGAAATCCACTTAATTTTCTTTACCCTATTACTGAAATGGTAATTGACAAAAACAAGCTACAATGTCACCAGAAAAGCAATGCAGAATGTACAATTGATATTTCAAAATCATCTTTCCAGCTTGAATTTCAATGATGCATTGGGGCAACAATTTTGTGAGAAACATCTTCACCCTTAAAGAAAGATTTTCTTAACTTCTTACCTGTGTGCTGATTAGATATCACCTGGTTTTCACATTAAACAGATTCCCACTTGAGAAAGCAGCAAGGATGCAGTGAGGTTTATGTTTCCTGGTGTCAACCTGTATTATTTCAGTGGACATTGTAATGAGGATGCATCTTGCTGCCTTTCCAATGAAGCAAGTTTTAATCAGTAATAGGTGAAAAACCATTCCTACAAAGGTGTTAATCAGAGACTTGGCTTTGTGGACACTTTTCAGAGAGCACATGTGTTAGCATAAAAATAAAGCCATAAAATGGAGAGCTGATTAATCACTCAATTGGATTTCTATGCCTGCATCATTTTTTTTCTCTGCAACCCCATGCTAAATTGTGCTTCCTGTTTTTTATAAAATGACTTAATCAAATCTGACTCTGATTGCATCAGAGAAGGCAAGGTACCCTACACTGTAAGAGGTGGTTTGAAATTTTGACTTGTCTACTTAAAGATCACCAAAATTTGATCACACGGTCAATTAGGTCCCTGGGTGGGATTGAACCACCAACCTTTCGGTTAACAGCCGAACGCGCTAACCAATTGCGCCACAGAGACAGCTTGCAAAAGTATGTACTGACAAAGGCTAAAAAGCATTCATCTAGAAAGTTTCCTAGAAAAAGTTTAAAAAGGCAATAATCTGGAGAGTTTAGCAAGATTTTTCTTCCATTGACCAACGAAGAAACACATTGGTACTTTCACATGATGAGTGAGTACTTCAGGATCTCTGACACTTACATGAGCAGCAGATTGCTGCAGTGGAAGCGTGCTGAGCCCATAACCCAGAGGTCAATGGATCGAAACCATCCTCTGCTATGTGCACTTATTTTTTTGTTAATTAAATTCTTCCAAAACTGGGATTGATATTTTGACTCTTTTATTTTTACTTAAAGTACAATAACTTTAACATTTTAATTTGTTTTTATAGTATATTGACAGCATTGTTTTCTTTCAGAAATCCACTTAATTTTCTTTACGCTATTACTGAAATGGTAATTGACAAAAACAAGCTACATTGTCACCAGAAAAGCAATGCAAAATATACAATTGATATTTCAAAATCATCTTTCCAGCTTGAATTTCAATGATGCATTGGGGCAACAATTTTGTGAGAAACATCTTCACCCTTAAAGAAAGATTTTCTTAACTTCTTACCTGTGTGCTGATTAGATATCACCTGGTTTTCACATTAAACAGATTCCCACTTGAGAAAGCAGCAAGGATGCAGTGAGGTTTATATTTCCTGGTGTCAACCTGTATTATTTCAGTGGACATTGTAATGAGGATGCATCTTGCTGCCTTTCCAATGAAGCAAGTTTTAATCATTAATAGGTGAAAAACCATTCCTACAAAGGTGTTAATCAGAGACTTGGCTATGTGGACACTTTTCAGAGAGCACATGTGTTAGCATAAAAATAAAGCCATAAAATGGAGAGCTGATTAATCACTCAATTGGATTTCTCTGCCTGCATCATTTTTTTTCTCTGCAACCCCATGCTAAATTGTGCTTCCTGTTTTTCATAAAATGACTTAATCAAATCTGACTGCATCAGAGAAGGCCAGGTACCCTACACTATAAGAGGTGGTTTGAAATTTTGACTTGTCTACTTAAAGATCACCAAAATTTGATCACAAGGTCAATTACGTCCCTTGGTGGGATTGAACCACCAACCTTTCGGTTAACAGCCGAACGCGCTAACCGATTGCGCCACAGAGACAGCTTGCAAAAGCATGTACTGACAAAGGCTAAAAAGCATTCATCTAGAAAGTTTCCTAGAAAAAGGTTAAAAAGGCAATAATCTGGAGAGTTTTGCAATATTTTCCTTCCATTGACCAACGAAGAAACACATTGGTACTTTCACATGATGAGTGAGTACATCAGGATCTCTGACACTTACATGAGCAGCAGAGTGGCGCAGCGGAAGCGTGCTGGGCCCATAACCCAGAGGTCGATGGATCGAAACTATCCTTTGCTATGTGCACTTATTTTTTTGTTAATTAAATTCTTCCAAAACTGGGATTGATATTTTGACTCTTTTATTTTTACTTAAAGTACAATAACTTTTAACATTTTTATTTGTTTTAATAGTATATTGACAGCATTGTTTTCTTTCAGAAATCCACTTAATTTTCTTTACCCTATTACTGAAATGGTAATTGACAAAAACAAGCTATATTGTCACCAGAAAAGCAATGCAAAATGTACAATTGATATTTCAAAATCATCTTTCCAGCTTGAATTTCAATGATGCATTGGGGCAACAATTTTGTGAGAAACATCTTCACCCTTAAAGAAAGATTTTCTTAACTTCTTACCTGTGTGCTGATTAGATATCACCTGGTTTTCACATTAAACAGATTCCCACTTGAGAAAGCAGCAAGGATGCAGTGAGGTTTATGTTTCCTGGTGTCAACCTGTATTATTTCAGTGGACATTGTTATGAGGATGCATCTTGCTGCCTTTCCAATGAAGCAAGTTTTAATCAGTAACAGGTGAAAAAACATTCCTACAAAGGTGTTAATCAGAGACTTGGCTTTGTGGACACTTTTCAGAGAGCAAATGTGTTAGCATAAAAATAAAGCCATAAAATGGAGAGCTGCTTAATCACTCAATTGGATTTCTATGCCTGCATAATTTTTTTTCTCTGCAACCCCATGCTAAATTGTGCTTCCTGTTTTTTATAAAATGACTTAATCAAATCTGACTCTGATTGCATCAGAGAAGGCCAGGTACCTTACACTATAAGAGGTGGTTTGAAATTTTGACTTGTCTACTTAAAGATCACCAAAATTTGATCACACAGTCAATTACGTCCCTGGGTGGCATTGAACCACCAACCTTTCGGTTAACAGCCGAACGCGCTAACCGATTGCACCACAGAGACAGCTTGCAAAAGCATGTACTGACAAAGGCTAAAAAGCATTCATCTAGAAAGTTTCCTAGAAAAAGGTTAAAAAGGCAATAATCTGGAGAGTTTAGCTAGATTTTTCTTCCATTAACCAACGAAGAAATACATTGGTACTTTCACAAGATGAGTGAGTACTTCAGGATCTCTTTCACTTACATGAGCAGCAGAGTGGCGCAGCGGAAGCGTGCTGGGCCCATAACCCAGAGGTCGATGGATCGAAACCATCCTTTGCTATGTGCACTTATTTTTTTGTTAATTAAATTCTTCCAAAACTGGGATTGATATTTTGACTCTTTTATTTTTACTTAAAGTACAATAACTTTTAACATTTTTATTTGTTTTAATAGTATATTGACAGCATTGTTTTCTTTCAGAAATCCACTTAATTTTCTTTACCCTATTACTGAAATGGTGATTGACAAAAACAAGCTACATTGTCACCAGAAAAGCAATGCAAAATGTACAATTGATATTTCAAAATCATCTTTCCAGCTTGAATTTTAATGATGCATTGGGGCAACAATTTTGTGAGAAACATCTTCACCCTTAAAGAAAGATTTTCTTAACTTCTTACCTGTGTGCTGATTAGATATCACCTGGTTTTCACATTAAACAGATTCCCACTTGAGAAAGCAGCAAGGATGCAGTGAGGTTTATGTTTCCTGGTGTCAACCTGTATTATTTCAGTGGACATTGTAATGAGGATGCATCTTGCTACCTTTCCAATGAAGCAAGTTTTAATCAGTAATAGGTGAAAAACCATTCCTACAAAGGTGTTAATCAGAGACTTGGCTTTGTGGACACTTTTCAGAGAGCACATGTGTTAGCATAAAAATAAAGCCATAAAATAGAGAGCTGATTAATCACTCAATTGGATTTCTATGCCTGCATCATTTTTTTTCTCTGCAACCCCATGCTAAATTGTGCTTCCTGTTTTTTATAAAATGACTTAATCAAATCTGATTGCATCAGAGAAGGTCAGGTACCCTTCACTGTAAGAGGTGGTTTGAAATTTTGACTTGTCTACTTAAAGATCACCAATATTTGATCACACGGTCAATTACGTCCCTGGGTGGGATTGAACCACCAACCTTTCGGTTAACAGCCGAACACGCTAACCAATTGCGCCACAGAGACAGCTTGCAAAAGTATGTACTGACAAAGGCTAAAAAGCATTCATCTAGAAAGTTTCCTAGAAAAAGGTTAAAAAGGCAATAATCTGGAGAGTTTAGCAAGATTTTTCTTCCATTGACCAACGAAGAAACACATTAGTACTTTCACATGATGAGTGAGTGCTTCAGGATCTCTGACACTTACATGAGCAGCAGATTGCTGCAGCGGAAGTGTGCTGAGCCCATAACCCAGAGGTCGATGGATCGAAACCATCCTCTGCTATGTGCACTTATTTTTTTGTTAATTAAATTCTTCCAAAACTGGGATTGATATTTTGACTCTTTTATTTTTACTTAAAGTACAATAACTTTTAACATCTTAATTTGTTTTAATAGTATATTGACAGCATTGTTTCTATCAGAAATCCACTTAATTTTCTTTACCCTATTACTGAAATGGTAATTGACAAAAACAAGCTACATTGTCACCAGAAAAGCAATGCAAAATGTACAATTGATATTTCAAAATCATCTTTCCAGCTTGAATTTCAATGATGCATTGGGGCAACAATTTTGTGAGAAACTTCTTCACCCTTAAAGAAAGATTTTCTTAACTTCTTACCTGTGTGCTGATTAGATATCACCTGGTTTTCACATTAAACAGATTCCCACTTGAGATAGCAGCAAGGATGCAGTGAGGGTTATGTTTCCTGGTGTCAACCTGTATTATTTCAGTGGACATTGTAATGAGGATGCATCTTGCTGCCTTTCCAATGAAGCAAGTTTTAATCAGTAATAGGTGAAAAACCATTCCTACAAAGGTGTTAATCAGAGACTTGGCATTGTGGACACTTTACAGAGAGCAAATGTGTTAGCATAAAAATAAAGCCATAAAATGGAGAGCTGATTAATCACTCAATTGGATTTCTATGCCTGCATCATTTTTTTTCTCTGCAACCCCATGCTAAATTGTTCATCCTGTTTTTTATAAAATGACTTAATCAAATCTGACTCGGATTGCATCAGAGAAGGCCAGGTACCCTACACTGTAAGAGGTGGTTTGAAATTTTGACTTGTCTACTTAAAGATCACCAAAATTTGATCACACGGTCAATTACGTCCCTGGGTGGGATTGAACCACCAACCTTTCGATTAACAGCCGAACGCGCTAACCAATTGCGCCACAGAGACAGCTTGCAAAAGTATGTACTGACAAAGGCTAAAAAGCATTCATCTAGAAAGTTTCCTAGAAAAAGGTTAAAAAGGCAATAATCTGGAGAGTTTAGCAAGATTTTTCTTCCATTGACCAACGAAGAAACACATTGGTACTTTCACATGATGAGTGAGTACTTCAGGATCTCTGACACTCACATGAGCAGCAGTTTGCTGCAGCGGAAGCGTGTTGAGCCCATAACCCAGAGGTCGATGGATTGAAACCATCCTCTGCTATGTGCTCTTATTTTTTTGTTAATTAAATTCTTCCAAAACTGGGATTGATATTTTGACTCTTTTATTTTTACTTAAAGTACAATAACTTTTAACATTTTAATTTGTTTTAATAGTATATTGACAGCATTGTTTCTTTCAGAAATCCACTTAATTTTCTTTACCCTATTACTGAAATGGTAATTGACAAAAACAAGCTACATTGTCACCAGAAGAGCAATGCAAAATGTACAACTGATATTTCAAAATCATCTTTCCAGCTTGAATTTCAATGATGCATTGGGGCAACAATTTTGTGAGAAACATCTTCACCTTTAAAGAAAGATTTTCTTAACTTCTTACCTGTGTGCTGATTAGATATCACCTGGTTTTCACATTAAACAGATTCCCACTTGAGATAGCAGCAAGGATGCAGTGAGGTTTATGTTTCCTGGTGTCAACCTGTATTATTTCAGTGGACATTGTAATGAGGATGCATCTTGCTGCCTTTCCAATGAAGCAAGTTTTAATCAGTAGTAGGTGAAAAACCATTCCTACAAAGGTGTTAATCAGAGACTTAGCTTTGTGGACACTTTTCAGAGAGCAAATGTGTTAGCATAAAAATAAAGCCATAAAATGGAGAGCTGATTAATCACTCAATTGGATTTCTCTGCCTGCATAATTTTTTTTCTCTGCAACCCCATGCTAAATTGTGCTTCCTGATTTTTATAAAATGACTTAATCAAATCTGACACTGATTGCATCAGAGAAAGCCAGGTACCCTACACTATAAGCGGTGGTTTGAAATTTTGACTTGTCTACTTAAAGATCACCAAAATTTGATCACACGGTCAATTACGTCCCTGGGTGGGATTGAACAACCAACCTTTCGATCAACAGCTGAATGCGCTAACCAATTGCGCCACAGAGACAGCTTGCAAAAGTATGTACTGACAAAGGCTAAAAAGCATTCATCTAGAAAGTTTCCTAGAAAAAGGTTAAAAAGGCAATAATCTGGAGAGTTTAGCAAGATTTTTCTTCCATTGACCAACGAAGAAACACATTGGTACTTTCACATGATGAGTGAGTACTTCAGGATCTCTGACACTTACATGAGCAGCAGTTTGCTGCAGCGGAAGCGTGCTGAGCCCATAACCCAGAGGTCGATGGATCGAAACCATCCTCTGCTATGTGCACTTATTTTTTTGTTAATTAAATTCTTCCAAAACTGGGATTGATATTTTGACTCTTTTATTTTTACTTAAAGTACAATAAATTTTAACATTTTAATTTGTTTTAATAGTATATTGACAGCATTGTTTCTTTCAGAAATCCACTTAATTTTCTTTACCCTATTACTGAAATGGTAATTGACAAAAACAAGCTACATTGTCACCAGAAGAGCAATGCAAAATGTACAACTGATATTTCAAAATCATCTTTCCAGCTTGAATTTCAATGATGCATTGGGGCAACAATTTTGTGAGAAACATCTTCACCCTTAAAGAAAGATTTTCTTAACTTCTTACCTGTGTGCTGATTAGATATCACCTGGTTTTCACATTAAACAGATTCCCACTTGAGATAGCAGCAAGGATGCAGTGAGGGTTATGTTTCCTGGTGTCAACCTGTATTATTTCAGTGGACATTGTAATGAGGATGCATCTTGCTGCCTTTCCAATGAAGCAAGTTTTAATCAGTAATAGGTGAAAAATCATTCCTACAAAGGTGTTAATCAGAGACTTGGCTTTGTGGACACTTTTCAGAGAGCAAATGTGTTAGCATAAAAATAAAGCCATAAAATGGAGAGCTGATTAATCACTCAATTGGATTTCTATGCCTGCATCATTTTTTTTCTCTGCAACCCCATGCTAAATTGTGCATCCTGTTTTTTATAAAATGACTTAATCAAATCTGACTCTGATTGCATCAGAGAAGGCCAGGTACCCTACACTGTAAGAGGTGGTTTGAAATTTTGACTTGTCTACTTAAAGATCACCAAAATTTGATCACACGGTCAATTACGTCCCAGGGTGGGATTGAACCACCAACCTTTCGATTAACAGCCGAACGCGCTAACCAATTGCGCCACAGAGACAGCTTGCAAAAGTATGTACTGACAAAGGCTAAAAAGCATTCATCTAGAAAGTTTCCTAGAAAAAGGTTAAAAAGGCAATAATCTGGAGAGTTTAGCAAGATTTTTCTTCCATTGACCAACGAAGAAACACATTGGTACTTTCACATGATGAGTGAGTACTTCAGGATCTCTGACACTTACATGAGCAGCAGTTTGCTGCAGCGGAAGCGTGCTGAGCCCATAACTCAGAGGTCGATGGATCGAAACCATCCTCTGCTATGTGCACTTATTTTTTTGTTAATTAAATTCTTCCAAAACTGGGATTGATATTTTGACTCTTTTATTTTTACTTAAAGTACAATAACTTTTAACATTTTAATTTGTTTTAATAGTATATTGACAGCATTGTTTCTTTCAGAAATCCACTTAATTTTCTTTACCCTATTACTGAAATGGTAATTGACAAAAACAAGCTACATTGTCACCAGAAGAGCAATGCAAAATGTACAACTGATATTTCAAAATCATCTTTCCAGCTTGAATTTCAATGATGCATTGGGGCAACAATTTTGTGAGAAACATCTTCACCCTTAAAGAAAGATTTTCTTAACTTCTTACCTGTGTGCTGATTAGATATCACCTGGTTTTCACATTAAACAGATTCCCACTTGAGATAGCAGCAAGGATGCAGTGAGGTTTATGTTTCCTGGTGTCAACCTGTATTATTTCAGTGGACATTGTAATGAGGATGCATCTTGCTGCCTTTCCAATGAAGCAAGTTTTAATCAGTAATAGGTGAAAAACCATTCCTACAAAGGTGTTAATCAGAGACTTGGCTTTGTGGACACTTTTCAGAGAGCAAATGTGTTAGCATAAAAATAAAGCCATAAAATGGAGAGCTGATTAATCACTCAATTGGATTTCTCTGCCTGCATAATTTTTTTCTCTGCAACCCCATGCTAAATTGTGCTTCCTGTTTTTTATAAAATGACTTAATCAAATCTGACACTGATTGCATCAGAGAAAGACAGGTACCCTACACTATAAGAGGTGGTTTGAAATTTTGACTTGTCTTCTTAAAGATCACCAAAATTTGATCACAAGGTCAATTACATTCCTGGGTGGGATTGAAACACCAACCTTTCGGTTAACAGCCGAACGCGCTAACCGATTGCGCCACAGAGACAGCTTGTAAAAGCATGTACTGACAAAGGCTAAAAAGCATTCATCTAGAAAGTTTCCTAGAAAAAGGTTAAAAAGGCAATAATCTGGAGAGTTTTGCAAGATTTTTCTTCCATTGACCAACGAAGAAACACATTGGTACTTTCACATGATGAGTGAGTACTTCAGGATCTCTTACACTTACATGAGCAGCAGAGTGGCGCAGCGGAAGTGTGCTGGGCCCATAACCAAGAGGTCGATGGATCGAAACCATCCTCTGCTATGTGCACTTATTTTTTTGTTAATTAAATTCTTCCAAAACTGGGATTGATATTTTGACTCTTTTATTTTTACTTAAAGTACAATAACTTTTTAACATTTTAATTTGTTTTAATAGTATATTGACAGCATTGTTTCTTTCAGAAATCCACTTAATTTTCTTTACCCTATTACTGAAATGGTAATTGACAAAAACAAGCTACATTGTCACCAGAAGAGCAATGCAAAATGTACAACTGATATTTCAAAATCATCTTTCCAGCTTGAATTTCAATGATGCATTGGGGCAACAATTTTGTGAGAAACATCTTCACCCTTAAAGAAAGATTTTCTTAACTTCTTACCTGTGTGCTGATTAGATATCACCTGGTTTTCACATTAAACAGATTCCCACTTGAGATAGCAGCAAGGATGCAGTGAGGTTTATGTTTCCTGGTGTCAACCTGTATTATTTCAGTGGACATTGTAATGAGGATGCATCTTGCTGCCTTTCCAATGAAGCAAGTTTTAATCAGTAATAGGTGAAAAACCATTCCTACAAAGGTGTTAATCAGAGACTTGGCTTTGTGGACACTTTTCAGAGAGCAAATGTGTTAGCATAAAAATAAAGCCATAAAATGGAGAGCTGATTAATCACTCAATTGGATTTCTCTGCCTGCATAATTTTTTTTCTCTGCAACCCTATGCTAAATTGTGCTTCCTGTTTTTTTTAAAATGAATTAATCAAATCTGACACTGATTGCATCAGAGAAAGCCAGGTACCCTACACTATAAGAGGTGGTTTGAAATTTTGACTTGTCTACTTAAAGATCACCAAAATATGATAACAAGGTCAATTACATCACTGGGTGGGATTGAACCACCAACCTTTCGGTTAACAGCCGAACACGCTAACCGATGCGCCACAGAGACAGCTTGCGAAAGCATGTACTGACAAAGGCTAAAAAGCATTCATCTAGAAAGTTTCCTAGAAAAAGGTTAAAAAGGCAATAATCTGGAGAGTTTTGCAAGATTTTTCTTCCATTGACCAACGAAGAAACACATTGGTACTTTCACATGATGAGTGAGTACTTCAGGATCTCTGACACTTACATGAGCAGCAGAGTGGCACAGCGTAAGCGTGCCTGGCCCATAACCCAGAGGTCGATGGATCGAAACCATCCTCTGCTATGTGCACTTATTTTTTTGTTAATTAAATTCTTCCAAAACTGGGATTGATATTTTGACTCTTTTATTTTTACTTAAAGTACAATAACTTTTAACATTTAAATTTGTTTTAATAGTATATTGACAGCATTGTTTTCTTTCAGAAATCCACTTAATTTTCTTTACCCTATTACTGAAATTGTAATTGACAAAAACAAGCTACATTTTCACCAGAAAAGCAATGCAAAATGTACAATTGATATTTCAAAATCATCTTTCCAGCTTGAATTTCAATGATGCATTGGGGCAACAATTTTGTGAGAAACATCTTCACCCTTAAAGAAAGATTTTCTTAACTTCTTACCTGTGTGCTGATTAGATATCACCTGGTTTTCACATTAAACAGATTCCCACTTGAGAAAGCAGCAAGGATGCAGTGAGGTTTATGTTTCCTGGTGTCAACCTGTATTATTTCAGTGGACATTGTAATGAGGATGCATCTTGCTGCCTTTCCAATGAAGCAAGTTTTAATCAGTAATAGGTGAAAAACCATTCCTACAATGGTTTTAATCAGAGACTTGGCTTTGTGGACACTTTTCAGAGAGCAAATGTGTTAGCATAAAAATAAAGCTATAAAATGTACTTAAAGTACAATAACTTTTAACATTTAAATTTGTTTTAATAGTATATTGACAGCATTGTTTTCTTTCAGAAATCCACTTAATTTTCTTTACCCTATTACTGAAATTGTAATTGACAAAAACAAGCTACATTGTCACCAGAAAAGCAATGCAAAATGTACAATTGATATTTCAAAATCATCTTTCCAGCTTGAATTTCAATGATGCATTGGGGCAACAATTTTGTGAGAAACATCTTCACCCTTAAAGAAAGATTTTCTTAACTTCTTACCTGTGTGCTGATTAGATATCACCTGGTTTTCACATTAAACAGATTCCCACTTGAGAAAGCAGCAAGGATGCAGTGAGGTTTATGTTTCCTGGTGTCAACCTGTATTATTTCAGTGGACATTGTAATGAGGATGCATCTTGCTGCCTTTCCAATGAAGCAAGTTTTAATCAGTAATAGGTGAAAAACCATTCCTACAAAGGTGTTAATCAGAGACTTGGCTTTGTGGACACTTTTCAGAGAGCAAATGTGTTAGCATAAAAATAAAGCCATAAAATGGAGAGCTGATTAATCACTCAATTGGATTTCTCTGCCTGCATCATTTTTTTTCTCTGCAACCCCATGCTAAATTGTGCTTCCTGTTTTTTATAAAATGACTTAATCAAATCTGACTGCATCAGAGAAGGCCAGGTACCCTACACTATAAGAGGTGGTTTGAAATTTTGACTTGTCTACTTAAAGATCACCAAAATTTGATCACAAGGTCAATTACGTCCCTGGGTGGGATTGAACCACCAACCTTTCGGTTAACAGCCGAACGCGCTAACCGATTGCGCCACAGAGACAGCTTGCAAAAGGATATACTGACAAAGGCTAAAAAGCATTCATCTAGAAAGTTTCCTAGAAAAAGGTTAAAAAGGCAATAATCTGGAGATTTTTGCAAGATTTTCCTTCCATTGACCAACGAAGAAACACATTGGTAATTTCACATGATGAGTGAATACATCAGGATCTCTGACACTTACATGAGCAGCAGAGTGGCGCAGCGAAAGCGTGCAAGGCCCATAACCCAGAGGTCGATGGATCGAAACCATCCTCTGCTATGTGCACTTATTTTTTTGTTAATTAAATACTTCCAAAACTGGGATTGATATTTTGACTCTTTTATTTTTACTTAAAGTACAATAACTTTTAACATTTTTATTTGCTTTAATAGTATATTGACAGCATTGTTTTCTTTCAGAAATCCACTTAATTTTCTTTACCCTATTACTGAAATGGTAATTGACAAAAACAAGCTACATTGTCACCAGAAAAGCAATGCAAAATGTACAATTGATATTTCAAAATCATCTTTCCAGCTTGAATTTCAATGATGCATTGGGGCAACAATTTTGTGAGAAACATCTTCACCCTTAAAGAAAGATTTTCTTAACTTCTTACCTGTGTGCTGATTAAATATCACCTGATTTTCACATTAAACAGATTCCCACTTGAGAAAGCAGCAAGGATGCAGTGAGGTTTATGTTTCCTGGTGTCAACCTGTATTATTTCAGTGGACATTGTTATGAGGATGCATCTTGCTGCCTTTCCAATGAAGCAAGTTTTAATCAGTAATAGGTGAAAAACCATTCCTACAAATGTTTTAATCAGAGACTTGGCTTTGTGGACACTTTTCAGAGAGCAAATGTGTTAGCATAAAAATAAAGCCATAAAACGGAGAGCTGATTAATCACTCAATTGGATTTCTCTGCCTGCATAATTTTTTTTCTCTGCAACCCCATGCTAAATTGTGCTTCCTGTTTTTTATAAAATGACTTAATCAAATCTGACTCTGATTGCATAAGAGAAGGCCAGGTACCCTACACTATAAGAGGTCGTTTGAAATTTTGACTTGTCTACTTAAAGATCACCAAAATTTGATCAGAAGGTCAATTACATCCCTGGGTGGGATTGAACCACCAACCTTTCGGTTAACAGCCAAACACGCTAACCGATTGCGCCACAGAGACAGCTTGCAAAAGCATGAACTGACAAAGGCTAAAAAGCATTCATCTAGAAAGTTTCCTAGAAAAAGGTTAAAAAGGCAATAATCTGGAGAGTTTTGCAATATTTTCCTTCCATTGACCAACGAAGAAACACATTGGTACTTTCACATGATGAGTGAGTACATCAGGATCTCTGACACTTACATGAGCAGCAGAGTGGCGCAGCGGAAGCGTGCTGGGCCTATAACCCAGAGGTCGATGGATCGAAACCATCCTTTGCTATGTGCACTTATTTTTTTGTTAATTAAATTCTTCCAAAACTGGGATTGATATTTTGACTCTTTTATTTTTACTTAAAGTACAATAACTTTTAACATTTTAATTTGTTTTAATAGTATATTGACAGCATTGTTTTCTTTCAGAAATCCACTTAATTTTCTTTACCCTATTACTGAAATGGTAATTGACAAAAACAAGCTACATTGTCACCAGAAAAGCAATGCAAAATGTACAATTGATATTTCAAAATCATCTTTCCAGCTTGAATTTCAATGATGCATTGGGGCAACAATTATGTGAGAAACATCTTCACCCTTAAAGAAAGATTTTCTTAACTTCTTACCTGTGTGCTGATTAGATATCACCTGGTTTTCACATTAAACAGATTCCCACTTGAGAAAGCAGCAAGGATGCAGTGAGGTTTATGTTTCCTGGTGTCAACCTGTATTATTTCAGTGGACATTGTAATGAGGATGCATCTTGCTGCCTTTCCAATGAAGCAAGTTTTAATCAGTAATAGGTGAAAAACCATTCCTACAAAGGTGTTAATCAGAGACTTGGCTTTGTGGACACTTTTCAGAGAGCAAATGTGTTAGCATAAAAATAAAGCCATAAAATGTACTTAAAGTACAATAACTTTTAACATTTAAATTTGTTTTAATAGTATATTGACAGCATTGTTTTCTTTCAGAAATCCACTTAATTTTCTTTACCCTATTACTGAAATTGTAATTGACAAAAACAAGCTACATTGTCACCAGAAAAGCAATGCAAAATGTACAATTGATATTTCAAAATCATCTTTCCAGCTTGAATTTCAATGATGCATTGGGGCAACAATTTTGTGAGAAACATCTTCACCCTTAAAGAAAGATTTTCTTAACTTCTTACCTGTGTGCTGATTAGATATCACCAGGTTTTCACATTAAACAGATTCCCACTTGAGATAGCAGCAAGGATGCAGTGAGGTTTATGTTTCCTGGTGTCAACCTGTATTATTTCAGTGGACATTGTAATGAGGATGCATCTTGCTGCCTTTCCAATGAAGCAAGTTTTAATCAGTAATAGGTGAAAAACCATTCCTACAAAGGTGTTAAACAGAGACTTGGCTTTGTGGACACTTTTCAGAGAGCAAATGTGTTAGCATAAAAATAAAGCCATAAAATGGAGAGCTGATTAATCACTCAATTGGATTTCTCTGCCTGCATAATTTTTTTTTCTCTGCAACCCCATGCTAAATTGTGCTTCCTGATTTTTATAAAATGACTTAATCAAATCTGACACTGATTGCATCAGAGAAAGCCAGGTACCCTACACTATAAGCGGTGGTTTGAAATTTTGACTTGTCTTCTTAAAGATCACCAAAATTTGATCACAAGGTCAATTACGTCCCTGGGTGGGATTGAACCACCAACCTTTCGGTTAACAGCCGAACGCGCTAACCGATTGCGCCACAGAGACAGCATGTACTGACAATGGCTAAAAAGCATTCATCTAGAAAGTTTCCTAGAAAAAGGTTAAAAAGGCAATAATCTGGAGAGTATAGCAAGATTTTTCTTCCATTGACCAACGAAGAAACAGATTGGTACTTTCACATGATGAGTGAGTACTTCAGGATCTCTGACATTTACATGAGCAGCAGATTGCTGCAGCAGAAGCGTGCTGAACCCATAACCCAGAGGTCGATAGATCAAAACCATCCTCTGCTATGTGCACTTATTTTTTTGTTAATTAAATTCTTCCAAAACTAGGATTGATATTTTGACTCTTTTATTTTTACTTAAAGTACAATAACTTTTAACATTTTAATTTGTTTTAATAGTATATTGACAGCATTGTTTCTTTCAGAAATCCACTTAATTTTCTTTACCCTATTACTGAAATGGTAATTGACAAAAACAAGCTACATTGTCACCAGAAGAGCAATGCAAAATGTACAACTGATATTTCAAAATCATCTTTCCAGCTTGAATTTCAATGATGCATTGGGGCAACAATTTTGTGAGAAACATCTTCACCCTTAAAGAAAGATTTTCTTAACTTCTTACCTGTGTGCTGATTAGATATCACCTGGTTTTCACATTAAACAGATTCCCACTTGAGATAGCAGCAAGGATGCAGTGAGGTTTATGTTTCCTGGTGTCAACCTGTATTATTTCAGTGGACATTGTAATGAGGATGCATCTTGCTGCCTTTCCAATGAAGCAAGTTTTAATCAGTAATAGGTGAAAAACCATTCCTACAAAGGTGTTAATCAGAGACTTGGCTTTGTGGACACTTTTCAGAGAGCAAATGTGTTAGCATAAAAATAAAGCCATAAAATGGAGAGCTGATTAATCACTCAATTGGATTTCTCTGCCTGCATAATTTTTTTTCTCTGCAACCCCATGCTAAATTGTGCTTCCTGTTTTTTTTAAAATGAATTAATCAAATCTGACACTGATTGCATCAGAGAAAGCCAGGTACCCTACACTATAAGAGGTGGTTTGAAATTTTGACTTGTCTTCTTAAAGATCACCAAAATAAGATAACAAGGTCAATTACATCCCTGGGTGGGATTGAACCACCAACCTTTCGGTTAACAGCCGAACGCGCTAACCGATGCGCCACAGAGACAGCTTGCGAAAGCATGTACTGACAAAGGCTAAAAAGCATTCATCTAGAAAGTTTCCTAGAAAAAGGTTAAAAAGGCAATAATCTGGAGAGTTTTGCAAGATTTTTCTTCCATTGACCAACGAAGAAACACATTGGTACTTTCACATGATGAGTGAGTACTTCAGGATCTCTGACACTTACATGAGCAGCAGAGTGGCGCAGCGTAAGCGTGCTGGGCCTATAACCCAGAGGTCGATGGATCGAAACCATCCTCTGCTATGTGCACTTATTTTTTTGTTAATTAAATTCTTCCAAAACTGGGATTGATATTTTGACTCTTTTATTTTTACTTAAAGTACAATAACTTTTAACATTTAAATTTGTTTTAATAGTATATTGACAGCATTGTTTTCTTTCAGAAATCCACTTAATTTTCTTTACCCTATTACTGAAATTGTAATTGACAAAAACAAGCTACATTGTCACCAGAAAAGCAATGCAAAATGTACAATTGATATTTCAAAATCATCTTTCCAGCTTGAATTTCAATGATGCATTGGGGCAACAATTTTGTGAGAAACATCTTCACCCTTAAAGAAAGATTTTCTAAACTTCTTACCTGTGTGCTGATTAGATATCACCTGGTTTTCACATTAAACAGATTCCCACTTGAGAAAGCAGCAAGGATGCAGTGAGGTTAATGTTTCCTGGTGTCAACCTGTATTATTTCAGTGGACATTGTAATGAGGATGCATCTTGCTGCCTTTCCAATGAAGCAAGTTTTAATCAGTAATAGGTGAAAAACCATTCCTACAAAGGTGTTAATCAGAGACTTGGCTTTGTGGACACTTTTCAGAGAGCAAATGTGTTAGCATAAAAATAAAGCCATAAAATGTACTTAAAGTACAATAACTTTTAACATTTAAATTTGTTTTAATAGTATATTGACAGCATTGTTTTCTTTCAGAAATCCACTTAATTTTCTTTACCCTATTACTGAAATTGTAATTGAAAAAAACAAGCTACATTGTCACCAGAAAAGCAATGCAAAATGTACAATTGATATTTCAAAATCATCTTTCCAGCTTGAATTTCAATGATGCATTGGGGCAACAATTTTGTGAGAAACATCTTCACCCTTAAAGAAAGATTTTCTAAACTTCTTACCTGTGTGCTGATTAGATATCACCTGGTTTTCACATTAAACAGATTCCCACTTGAGAAAGCAGCAAGGATGCAGTGAGGTTTATGTTTCCTGGTGTCAACCTGTATTATTTCAGTGGACATTGTTATGAGGATGCATCTTGCTGCCTTTCCAATGAAGCAAGTTTTAATCAGTAATAGGTGAAAAACCATTCCTACAAAGGTGTTAATCAGAGACTTGGCTTTGTGGACACTTTTCAGAGAGCAAATGTGTTAGCATAAAAATAAAGCCATAAAATGGAGAGCTGATTAATCACTCAATTGGATTTCTCTGCCTGCATATTTTTTTTTCTCTGCAACCCCATGCTAAATTGTGCTTCCTGTTTTTTATAAAATGACTTAATCAAATCTGACTGCATCAGAGAAGGCCAGGTACCCTACACTATAAGAGGTGGTTTGAAATTTTGACTTGTCTACTTAAAGATCACCAAAATTTGATCACAAGGTCAATTACGTCCCTGGGTGGGATTGAACCACCAACCTTTCGGTTAACAGCCGAACGCGCTAACCGATTGCGCCACAGAGACAGCTTGCAAAAGGATATACTGACAAAGGCTAAAAAGCATTCATCTAGAAAGTTTCCTAGAAAAAGGTTAAAAAGGCAATAATCTGGAGATTTTTGCAAGATTTTCCTTCCATTGACCAACGAAGAAACACATTGGTAATTTCACATGATGAGTGAATACATCAGGATCTCTGACACTTACATGAGCAGCAGAGTGGCGCAGCGAAAGCGTGCAAGGCCCATAACCCAGAGGTCGATGGATCGAAACCATCCTTTGCTATGTGCACTTATTTTTTTGTTAATTAAATACTTCCAAAACTGGGATTGATATTTTGACTCTTTTATTTTTACTTAAAGTACAATAACTTTTAACATTTTTATTTGCTTTAATAGTATATTGACAGCATTGTTTTCTTTCAGAAATCCACTTAATTTTCTTTACCCTATTACTGAAATGGTAATTGACAAAAACAAGCTACATTGTCACCAGAAAAGCAATGCAAAATGTACAATTGATATTTCAAAATCATCTTTCCAGCTTGAATTTCAATGATGCATTGGGGCAACAATTTTGTGAGAAACATCTTCACCCTTAAAGAAAGATTTTCTTAACTTCTTACCTGTGTGCTGATTAAATATCACCTGATTTTCACATTAAACAGATTCCCACTTGAGAAAGCAGCAAGGATGCAGTGAGGTTTATGTTTCCTGGTGTCAACCTGTATTATTTCAGTGGACATTGTTATGAGGATGCATCTTGCTGCCTTTCCAATGAAGCAAGTTTTAATCAGTAATAGGTGAAAAACCATTCCTACAAAGGTTTTAATCAGAGACTTGGCTTTGTGGACACTTTTCAGAGAGCAAATGTGTTAGCATAAAAATAAAGCCATAAAACGGAGAGCTGATTAATCACTCAATTGGATTTCTCTGCCTGCATCATTTTTTTTCTCTGCAACCCCATGCTAAATTGTGCTTCCTGTTTTTTATAAAATGACTTAATCAAATCTGACTCTGATTGCATAAGAGAAGGCCAGGTACCCTACACTATAAGAGGTGGTTTGAAATTTTGACTTGTCTACTTAAAGATCACCAAAATTTAATCAGAAGGTCAATTACATCCCTGGGTGGGATTGAACCACCAACCTTTCGGTTAACAGCCAAACACGCTAACCGATTGCGCCACAGAGACAGCTTGCAAAAGCATGTACTGACAAAGGCTAAAAAGCATTCATCTAGAAAGTTTCCTAGAAAAAGGTTAAAAAGGCAATAATCTGGAGAGTTTTGCAATATTTTCCTTCCATTGACCAACGAAGAAACACATTGGTACTTTCACATGATGAGTGAGTACATCAGGATCTCTGACACTTACATGAGCAGCAGAGTGGCGCAGCGGAAGCGTGCTGGGCCTATAACCCAGAGGTCGATGGATTGAAACCATCCTTTGCTATGTGCACTTATTTTTTTGTTAATTAAATTCTTCCAAAACTGGGATTGATATTTTGACTCTTTTATTTTTACTTAAAGTACAATAACTTTTAACATTTTAATTTGTTTTAATAGTATATTGACAGCATTGTTTTCTTTCAGAAATCCACTTAATTTTCTTTACCCTATTACTGAAATGGTAATTGACAAAAACAAGCTACATTGTCACCAGAAAAGCAATGCAAAATGTACAATTGATATTTCAAAATCATCTTTCCAGCTTGAATTTCAATGATGCATTGGGGCAACAATTTTGTGAGAAACATCTTCACCCTTAAAGAAAGATTTTCTTAACTTCTTACCTGTGTGCTGATTAGATATCACCTGGTTTTCACATTAAACAGATTCCCACTTGAGAAAGCAGCAAGGATGCAGTGAGGTTTATGTTTCCTGGTGTCAACCTGTATTATTTCAGTGGACATTGTAATGAATATGCATCTTGCTGCCTTTCCAATGAAGCAAGTTTTAATCAGTAATAGGTGAAAAACCATTCCTACAAAGGTGTTAATCAGAGACTTGGCATTGTGGACACTTTTCAGAGAGCAAATGTGTTAGCATAAAAATAAAGCCATAAAATGGAGAGCTGATTAATCACTCAATTGGATTTCTCTGCCTGCATAATTTTTTTTCTCTGTAACCCCATGCTAAAATGTGCTTCCTGTTTTTTATAAAATGACTTAATCAAATCTGACTGCATCAGAGAAGGCCAGGTACCCTACACTATAAGAGGTGGTTTGAAATTTTGACTTGTCTACTTAAAGATCACCAAAATTTGATCAGAAGGTCAATTACATCCCTGGGTGGGATTGAACCACCAACCTTTCGGTTAACAGCCAAACACGCTAACCGATTGCGCCACAGAGACAGCTTGCAAAAGCATGTACTGACAAAGGCTAAAAAGCATTCATCTAGAAAGTTTCCTAGAAAAAGGTTAAAAAGGCAATAATCTGGAGAGTTTTGCAATATTTTCCTTCCATTGACCAACGAAGAAACACATTGGTACTTTCACATGATGAGTGAGTACATCAGGATCTCTGACACTTACATGAGCAGCAGAGTGGCGCAGCGGAAGCGTGCTGGGCCTATAACCCAGAGGTCGATGGATCGAAACCATCCTTTGCTATGTGCACTTATTTTTTTGTTAATTAAATTCTTCCAAAACTGGGATTGATATTTTGACTCTTTTATTTTTACTTAAAGTACAATAACTTTTAACATTTTAATTTGTTTTAATAGTATATTGACAGCATTGTTTTCTTTCAGAAATCCACTTAATTTTCTTTACCCTATTACTGAAATGGTAATTGACAAAAACAAGCTACATTGTCACCAGAAAAGCAATGCAAAATGTACAATTGATATTTCAAAATCATCTTTCCAGCTTGAATTTCAATGATGCATTGGGGCAACAATTTTGTGAGAAACATCTTCACCCTTAAAGAAAGATTTTCTTAACTTCTTACCTGTGTGCTGATTAGATATCACCTGGTTTTCACATTAAACAGATTCCCACTTGAGAAAGCAGCAAGGATGCAGTGAGGTTTATGTTTCCTGGTGTCAACCTGTATTATTTCAGTGGACATTGTAATGAATATGCATCTTGCTGCCTTTCCAATGAAGCAAGTTTTAATCAGTAATAGGTGAAAAACCATTCCTACAAAGGTGTTAATCAGAGACTTGGCTTTGTGGACACTTTTCAGAGAGCAAATGTGTTAGCATAAAAATAAAGCCATAAAATGGAGAGCTGATTAATCACTCAATTGGATTTCTCTGCCTGCATAATTTTTTTTCTCTGTAACCCCATGCTAAAATGTGCTTCCTGTTTTTTATAAAATGACTTAATCAAATCTGACTCTGATTGCATCAGAGAAGGCCAGGTACCCTACACTATAAGAGGTGGTTTGAAATTTTGACTTGTCTACTTAAAGATCACCAAAATTTGATCAGAAGGTCAATTACATCCCTGGGTGGGATTGAACCACCAACCTTTTGGTTAACAGCCAAACACGCTAACCGATTGCGCCACAGAGACAGCTTGCAAAAGCATGTACTGACAAAGGCTAAAAAGCATTCATCTAGAAAGTTTCCTAGAAAAAGGTTAAAAAGGCAATAATCTGGAGAGTTTTGCAATATTTTCCTTCCATTGACCAACGAAGAAACACATTGGTACTTTCACATGATAAGTGAGTACATCAGGATCTCTAACACTTACATGAGCAGCAGAGTGGCGCAGCGGAAGTGTGCTGGGCCCATAACCCAGAGGTCGATGGATCGAAACCATCCTTTGCTATGTGCACTTATTTTTTTGTTAATTAAATTCTTCCAAAACTGGGATTGATATTTTGACTCTTTTATTTTTACTTAAAGTACAATAACTTTTAACATTTTAATTTGTTTTAATAGTATATTGACAGCATTGTTTTCTTTCAGAAATCCACTTAATTTTCTTTACCCTATTACTGAAATGGTAATTGACAAAAACAAGCTACATTGTCACCAGAAAAGCAATGCAAAATGTACAATTGATATTTCAAAATCATCTTTCCAGCTTGAATTTCAATGATGCATTGGGGCAACAATTTTGTGAGAAACATCTTCACCCTTAAAGAAAGATTTTCTTAACTTCTTACCTGTGTGCTGATTAGATATCACCTGGTTTTCACATTAAACAGATTCCCACTTGAGAAAGCAGCAAGGATGCAGTGAGGTTTATGTTTCCTGGTGTCAACCTGTATTATTTCAGTGGACATTGTAATGAGGATGCATCTTGCTGCCTTTCCAATGAAGCAAGTTTTAATCAGTAATAGGTGAAAAACCATTCCTACAAAGGTGTTAATCAGAGACTTGGCTTTGTGGACACTTTTCAGAGAGCAAATGTGTTAGCATAAAAATAAAGCCATAAAATGGAGAGCTGATTAATCACTCAATTGGATTTCTCTGCCTGCATAATTTTTTTTCTCTGCAACTCCATGCTAAATTGTGCTTCCTGTTTTTTATAAAATGATTTAATCAAATCTGACTGCATCAGAGAAGGCCAGGTACCCTACACTATAAGAGGTGGTTTGAAATTTTGACTTGTCTACTTAAGGATCACCAACATTTGATCACAAGGTCAATTACGTCCCTGGGTGGGATTGAACCACCAACCTTTCGGTTAACAGCCGAACGCGCTAACCGATTGCGCCACAGAGACAGCTTGCAAAAGGATATACTGACAAAGTCTAAAAAGCATTCATCTAGAAAGTTTCATAGAAAAAGGTTAAAAAGGCAATAATCTGGAGATTTTTGCAATATTTTCCTTCCATTGACCAACGAAGAAACACATTGGTACTTTCACATGATGAGTGAGTACATCAGGATCTCTGACACTAACATGAGCAGCAGAGTGGCGCAGCGAAAGCGTGCAGGGCCCATAACCCAGAGGTCGATGGATCGAAACCATCCTTTGCTATGTGCACTTATTTTTTTTGTTAATTAAATACTTCCAAAACTGGGATTGATATTTTGACTCTTTTATTTTTACTTAAAGTACAATAACTTATAACATTTTTATTTGCTTTAATAGTATATTGACAGCATTGTTTTCTTTCAGAAATCCACTTAATTTTCTTTACCCTATTACTGAAATGGTAATTGACAAAAACAAGCTACATTGTCACCAGAAAAGCAATGCAAAATGTACAATTGATATTTCAAAATCATCTTTCCAGCTTGAATTTCAATGATGCATTGGGGCAACAATTTTGTGAGAAACATCTTCACCCTTAAAGAAAGATTTTCTTAACTTCTTACCTGTGTGCTGATTAGATATCACCTGGTTTTCACATTAAACAGATTCCCACTTGAGAAAGCAGCAAGGATGCAGTGAGGTTTATGTTTCCTGGTGTCAACCTGTATTATTTCAGTGGACATTGTAATGAATATGCATCTTGCTGCCTTTCCAATGAAGCAAGTTTTAATCAGTAATAGGTGAAAAACCATTCCTACAAAGGTGTTAATCAGAGACTTGGCTTTGTGGACACTTTTCAGAGAGCAAATGTGTTAGCATAAAAATAAAGCCATAAAATGGAGAGCTGATTAATCACTCAATTGGATTTCTCTGCCTGCATAATTTTTTTTCTCTGTAACCCCATGCTAAAATGTGCTTCCTGTTTTTTATAAAATGACTTAATCAAATCTGACTCTGATTGCATCAGAGAAGGCCAGTTACCCTACACTTTAACAGGTGGTTTGAAATTTTGACTTGTCTACTTAAAGATCACCAAAATTTGATCATAACGTCAATTACAGCCGTGGGTGGGATTGAACCACCAACCTTTCGGTTAACAGCCTAACGCGCTAACCGATTGCGCCACAGAGACAGCTTGCAAAAGCATGTACTGACAAAGACTAAAAAGCATTCATCTAGAAAGTTTCCTAGAAAAAGGTTAAAAAGGCAATAATCTGGAGAGTTTTGCAATATTTTCCTTCCATTGACCAACGAAGAAACACATTGGTACTTTCACATGATGAGTGAGTACATCAGGATCTCTGACACTTATATGAGCAGCAGAGTGGTGCAGCGGAAGCGTGCTGGGCCCATAACCCAGAGGTCAATGGATCGAAACCATCCTTTGCTATGTGCACTTATTTTTTTGTTAATTAAATTCTTCCAAAACTGGGATTGATATTTTGACTCTTTTATTTTTACTTAAAGTACAATAAATTTTAACATTTTAATTTGTTTTAATAGTATATTGACAGCATTGTTTTCTTTCAGAAATCCACTTAATTTTCTTTACCCTATTACTGAAATGGTAATTGACAAAAACAAGCTACATTGTCACCAGAAAAGCAATGCAAAATGTACAATTGATATTTCAAAATCATCTTTCCAGCTTGAATTTCAATGATGCATTGGGGCAACAATTTTGTGAGAAACATCTTCACCCTTAAAGAAAGATTTTCTTAACTTCTTACCTGTGTGCTGATTAGATATCACCTGGTTTTCACATTAAACAGATTCCCACTTGAGAAAGCAGCAAGGATGCAGTGAGGTTCATGTTTCCTGGTGTCAACCTGTATTATTTCAGTGGACATTGTAATGAGGATGCATCTTGCTGCCTTTCCAATGAAGCAAGTTTTAATCAGTAATAGGTGAAAAACCATTCCTACAAAGGTGTTAATCAGAGACTTGGCTTTGTGGACACTTTTCAGAGAGCAAATGTGTTAGCATAAAAATAAAGCCATAAAATGGAGAGCTGATTAATCACTCAATTGGATTTCTCTGCCTGCATAATTTTTTTTCTCTGCAACCCCATGCTAAATTGTGCTTCCTGTTTTTTATAAAATGACTTAATCAAATCTGACTCTGATTGCATCAGAGAAGGCCAGGTACCCTACACTTTAAGAGGTGGTTTGAAATTTTGACTTGTCTACTTAAAGATCACCAAAATTTGATCACAAGGTCAATTACATCCCTGGGTGGGATTGAACCACCAACCTTTCGGTTAACAGCCAAACGCGCTAACCTATTGCGCCACAGAGACAGCTTGCAAAATCATGTACTGACAAAGGCTAAAAAGCATTCATCTAGAAAGTTTCCTAGAAAAAGGTTAAAAAGGCAATAATCTGGAGAGTTTTGCAATATTTTCCTTCCATTGACCAACGAAGAAACACATTGGTACTTTCACATGATGAGTTAGTACATCAGGATCTATGACACTTACATGAGCAGCAGAGTGACGCAGCGGAAGCGTGCTGGGCCCATAACCCAGAGGTCGATGGATTGAAACCATCCTCTGCTATGTGCACTTATTTTTTTGTTAATTAAATATTTCCAAAACTTTGATTGATATTTTGACTCTTTTATTTTTACTTAAAGTACAATAACTTTTAACATTTTTATTTGTTTTAATAGTATATTGACAGCATTGTTTTCTTTCAGAAATCCACTTAATTTTCTTTACCCTATTACTGAAATGGTAATTGACAAAAACAAGCTACATTGTCACCAGAAAAGCAATGCAAAATGTACAATTGATATTTCAAAATCATTTTTCCAGCTTGAATTTCAATGATGCATTGGGGCAACAATTTTGTGAGAAACATCTTCACCCTTAAAGAAAGATTTTCTTAACTTCTTACCTGTGTGCTGATTAGATATCACCTGGTTTTCACATTAAACAGATTCCCACTTGAGAAAGCAGCAAGGATGCAGTGAGGTTTATGTTTCCTGGTGTCAACCTGTATTATTTCAGTGGACATTGTAATGAATATGCATCTTGCCGCCTTTCCAATGAAGCAAGTTTTAATCAGTAATAGGTGAAAAACCATTCCTACAAAGGTTTTAATCAGAGACTTGGCTTTGTGGACACTTTTCAGAGAGCAAATGTGTTAGCATAAAAATAAAGCCATAAAACGGAGAGCTGATTAATCACTCAATTGGATTTCTCTGCCTGCATAATTTTTTTCTCTGCAACCCCATGCTAAATTGTGCTTCCTGTTTTTTATAAAATTACTTAATCAAATCTGACTCTGATTGCATCAGAGAAGGCCAGTTACCCTACACTTTAACAGGTGGTTTGAAATTTTGACTTGTCTACTTAAAGATCACCAAAATTTGATCATAAGGTCAATTACAGCCGTGGGTGGGATTGAACCACCAACCTTTCGGTTAACAGCCAAACGCGCTAACCGATTGCGCCACAGAGACAGCTTGCAAAAGCATGTACTGACAAAGACTAAAAAGCATTCATCTAGAAAGTTTCCTAGAAAAAGGTTAAAAAGGCAATAATCTGGAGAGTTTTGCAAGATTTTTCTTCCATTGAACAACGAAGAAACACATTGGTACTTTCACATGATGAGTGAGTACTTCAGGATCTCGGACACTTACATGAGCAGCAGAGTGGCGCTGCGGAAGCGTGCTGGGCCCATAACCCAGAGGTCGATGGATCGAAACCATCCTTTGCTATGTGCACTTATTTTTTTGTTAATTAAATTCTTCCAAAACTGGGATTGATATTTTGACTCTTTTATTTTTACTTAAAGTACAATAACTTTTAACATTTTTATTTGTTTTAATAGTATATTGACAGCATTGTTTTCTTTCAGAAATCCACTTAATTTTCTTTACCCTATTACTGAAATGGTAATTGACAAAAACAAGCTACATTGTCACCAGAAGAGAAATGCAAAATGTACAATTGATATTTCAAAATCATCTTTCCAGCTTGAATTTCAATGATGCATTGGGGCAACGATTTTGTGAGAAACATCTTCACCCTTAAAGAAAGATTTTCTTAACTTCTTACCTGTGTGCTGATTAGATATCACCTGGTTTTCACATTAAACAGATTCCCACTTGAGAAAGCAGCAAGGATGCAGTGAGGTTTATGTTTCCTGGTGTCAATCTGTATTATTTCAGTGGACATTGTAATGAGGATGCATCTTGCTGCCTTTCCAATGAAGCAAGTTTTAATCAGTAATAGGTGAAAAACCATTCCTACAAAGGTGTTAATCAGAGACTTGGCTTTGTGGACACTTTTCAGAGAGCAAATGTGTTAGCATAAAAATAAAGCCATAAAACGGAGAGCTGATTAATCACTCAATTGGATTTCTCTGCCTGCATAATTTTTTTCTCTGCAACCCCATGCTAAATTGTGCTTCCTGTTTTTTATAAAATTACTTAATCAAATCTGACTCTGATTGCATCAGAGAAGGCCAGTTACCCTACACTTTAACAGGTGGTTTGAAATTTTGACTTGTCTACTTAAAGATCACCAAAATTTGATCATAAGGTCAATTACAGCCGTGGGTGGGATTGAACCACCATCCTTTCGGTTAACAGCCTAACGCGCTAACCGATTGCGCCACAGAGACAGCTTGCAAAAGCATGTACTGACAAAGACTAAAAAGCATTCATCTAGAAAGTTTCCTAGAAAAAGGTTAAAAAGGCAATAATCTGGAGAGTTTTGCAAGATTTTTCTTCCATTGAACAACGAAGAAACACATTGGTACTTTCACATGATGAGTGAGTACTTCAGGATCTCAGACACTTACATGAGCAGCAGAGTGGCGCTGCGGAAGCGTGCTGGGCCCATAACCCAGAGGTCGATGGATCGAAACCATCCTTTGCAATGTGCACTTATTTTTTTGTTAATTAAATTCTTCCAAAACTGGGATTGATATTTTGACTCTTTTATTTTTACTTAAAGTACAATAACTTTTAACATTTTTATTTGTTTTAATAGTATATTGACAGCATTGTTTTCTTTCAGAAATCCACTTAATTTTCTTTACCCTATTACTGAAATGGTAATTGACAAAAACAAGCTACATTGTCACCAGAAAAGCAATGCAAAATGTACAATTGATATTTCAAAATCATCTTTCCAGCTTGAATTTCAATGATGCATTGGGGCAACAATTTTGTGAGAAACATCTTCACCCTTAAAGAAAGATTTTCTTAACTTCTTACCTGTGTGCTGATTAGATATCACCTGGTTTTCACATTAAACAGATTCTCACTTGAGAAAGCAGCAAGGATGCAGTGAGGTTTATGTTTCCTGGTGTCAACCTGTATTATTTCAGTGGACATTGTTATGAGGATGCATCTTGCTGCCTTTCCAATGAAGCAAGTTTTAATCAGTAATAGGTGAAAAACCATTCCTACAAAGGTTTTAATCAGAGACTTGGCTTTGTGGACACTTTTAAGAGAGCAAATGTGTTAGCATAAAAATAAAGCCATAAAACGGAGAGCTGATTAATCACTCAATTGGATTTCTCTGCCTGCATAATTTTTTTTCTCTGCAACCCCATGCTAAATTGTGCTTCCTGTTTTTTATAAAATGACTTAATCAAATCTGACTCTGATTGCATAAGAGAAGGCCAGGTACCCTACACTATAAGAGGTGGTTTGAAATTTTGACTTGTCTACTTAAAGATCACCAAAATTTGATCAGAAGGTCAATTACGTCCCTGGGTGGGATTGAACCACCAACCTTTCGGTTAACAGCCAAACATGCTAACCGATTGCGCCACAGAGACAGCTTGCAAAATCATGTACTGACAAAGGCTAAAAAGCATTCATCTAGAAAGTTTCCTAGAAAAAGGTTAAAAAGGCAATAATCTGGAGAGTTTTGCAATATTTTCCTTCCATTGACCAACGAAGAAACACATTGGTACTTTCACATGATGAGTGAGTACATCAGGATCTCTGACACTTATATGAGCAGCAGAGTGGTGCAGCGGAAGCGTGCTGGGCCCATAACCCAGAGGTCAATGGATCGAAACCATCCTTTGCTATGTGCACTTAATTTTTTGTTAATTAAATTCTTCCAAAACTGGGATTGATATTTTGACTCTTTTATTTTTACTTAAAGTACAATAACTTTTAACATTTTAATTTGTTTTAATAGTATATTGACAGCATTGTTTTCTTTCAGAAATCCACTTAATTTTCTTTACCCTATTACTGAAATGGTAATTGACAAAAACAAGCTACATTGTCACCAGAAAAGCAATGCAAAATGTACAATTAATATTTCAAAATCATCTTTCCAGCTTGAATTTCAATGATGCATTGGGCCAACAATTTTGTGAGAAAAATCTTCACCCTTAAAGAAAGATTTTCTTAAATTCTTACCTGTGTGCTGATTAGATATCACCTGGTTTTCACATTAAACAGATTCCCACTTGAGAAAGCAGCAAGGATGCAGTGAGGTTTATGTTTCCTGGTGTCAACCTGTATTATTTCAGTGGACATTGTTATGAGGATGCATCTTGCTGCCTTTCCAATGAAGCAAGTTTTAATCAGTAATAGGTGAAAAACCATTCCTACAAAGGTTTTAATCAGAGACTTGGCTTTGTGGACACTTTTCAGAGAGCAAATGTGTTAGCATAAAAATAAAGCCATAAAACGGAGAGCTGATTAATCACTCAATTGGATTTCTCTGCCTGCATAATTTTTTTTCTCTGCAACCCCATGCTAAATTGTGCTTCCTGTTTTTTATAAAATGACTTAATCAAATCTGACTCTGATTGCATAAGAGAAGGCCAGGTACCCTACACTATAAGAGGTGGTTTGAAATTTTGACTTGTCTACTTAAAGATCACCAAAATTTGATCACAAGGTCAATTACGTCCCTGGGTGGGATTGAACCACCAACCTTTCGGTTAACAGCCTAACGCACTAACCAATTGCGCCACAGATACAGCTTGCAAAAGCATGTACTGACAAAGGCTAAAAAGCATTCATCTAGAAAGTTTCCTAGAAAAAGGTTAAAAAGGCAATAATCTGGAGAGTTTTGCAATATTTTCCTTCCATTGACCAACGAAGAAACACATTGGTACTTTCACATGATGAGTGAGTACATCAGGATCTTTGATACTTACATGAGCAGCAAAGTGGCGCAGCGGAAGCCTGCTGGGCCCATAACCCAGAGGTCGATGGATTGAAACCATCCTCTGCTATGTGCACTTATTTTTTTGTTAATTAAATTCTTCCAAAACTGGGATTGATATTTTGACTCTTTTATTTTTACTTAAAGTACAATAACTTTTAACATTTTAATTTGTTTTAATAGTATATTGACAGCATTGTTTTCTTTCAGAAATCCACTTAATTTTCTTTACCCTATTACTGAAATGGTAATTGACAAAAACAAGCTACATTGTCACCAGAAAAGCAATGCAAAATGTACAATTAATATTTCAAAATCATCTTTCCAGCTTGAATTTCAATGATGCATTGGGCCAACAATTTTGTGAGAAAAATCTTCACCCTTAAAGAAAGATTTTCTTAAATTCTTACCTGTGTGCTGATTAGATATCACCTGGTTTTCACATTAAACAGATTCCCACTTGAGAAAGCAGCAAGGATGCAGTGAGGTTTATGTTTCCTGGTGTCAACCTGTATTATTTCAGTGGACATTGTAATGAGGATGCATCTTGCTGCCTTTCCAATGAAGCAAGTTTAATCAGTAATAGGTGAAAAACCATTCCTACAAAGGTTTTAATCAGAGACTTGGCTTTGTGGACACTTTTCAGAGAGCAAATGTGTTAGCATAAAAATAAAGCCATAAAACGGAGAGCTGATTAATCACTCAATTGGATTTCTCTGCCTGCATATTTTTTTTTTTTTTTTTTTTGCAACCCCATGCAATATTGTGCTTCCTGTTTTTTATAAAATGACTTAATCAAATCTGACTGCATCAGAGAAGGCCAGGTACCCTACACTATAAGAGGTGGTTTGAAATTTTGACTTGTCTACTTAAAGATCACCAAAATTTGATCACAAGGTCAATTACGTCCCTGGGTGGGATTGAACCACCAACCTTTCGGTTAACAGCCTAACGCGCTAACCAATTGCGCCACAGATACAGCTTGCAAAAGCATGTACTGACAAAGGCTAAAAAGCATTCATCTAGAAAGTTTCCTAGAAAAAGGTTAAAAAGGCAATAATCTGGAGAGTTTTGCAATATTTTCCTTCCATTGACCAACGAAGAAACACATTGGTACTTTCACATGATGAGTGAGTACATCAGGATCTTTGATACTTACATGAGCAGCAGAGTGGCGCAGCGGAAGCGTGCTGGGCCCATAACCCAGAGGTCGATGGATCGAAACCATCCTCTGCTATGTGCACTTATTTTTTTGTTAATTAAATACTTCCAAAACTGGGATTGATATTTTGACTCTTTTATTTTTACTTAAAGTACAATAACTTATAACATTTTTATTTGCTTTAATAGTATATTGACAGCATTGTTTTCTTTCAGAAATCCACTTAATTTTCTTTACCCTATTACTGAAATGGTAATTGACAAAAACAAGCTACATTGTCACCAGAAAAGCAATGCAAAATGTACAATTGATATTTCAAAATCATCTTTCCAGCTTGAATTTCAATGATGCATTGGGGCAACAATTTTGTGAGAAACATCTTCACCCTTAAAGAAAGATTTTCTTAACTTCTTACCTGTGTGCTGATTAGATATCACCTGGTTTTCACATTAAACAGATTCCCACTTGAGAAAGCAGCAAGGATGCAGTGAGGTTTATGTTTCCTGGTGTCAACCTGTATTATTTCAGTGGACATTGTAATGAATATGCATCTTGCTGCCTTTCCAATGAAGCAAGTTTTAATCAGTAATAGGTGAAAAACCATTCCTACAAAGGTTTTAATCAGAGACTTGGCTTTGTGGACACTTTTCAGAGAGCAAATGTGTTAGCATAAAAATAAAGCCATAAAACGGAGAGCTGATTAATCACTCAATTGGATTTCTCTGCCTGCATATTTTTTTTCTCTGCAACCCCGTGCTAAATTGTGCTTCCTGTTTTTTATAAAATGACTTAATCAAATCTGACTCTGATTGCATAAGAGAAGGCCAGGTACCCTACACTATAAGAGGTGGTTTGAAATTTTGACTTGTCTACTTAAAGATCACCAAAATTTGATCAGAAGGTCAATTACGTCCCTGGGTGGGATTGAACCACCAACCTTTCGGTTAACAGCCAAACACGCTAACCGATTGCGCCACAGAGACAGCTTGCAAAAGCATGTACTGACAAAGGCTAAAAAGCATTCATCTAGAAAGTTTCCTAGAAAAAGGTTGAAAAGGCAATAATCTGGAGAGTTTTGCAATATTTTCCTTCCATTGACCAACGAAGAAACACATTGGTACTTTCACATGATGAGTGAGTACATCAGGATCTCTGACACTTATATGAGCAGCAGAGTGGTGCAGCGGAAGCGTGCTGGGCCCATAACCCAGAGGTCAATGGATCGAAACCATCCTTTGCTATGTGCACTTATTTTTTTGTTAATTAAATTATTCCAAAACTCTGATTGATATTTTGACTCTTTTATTTTTACTTAAAGTACAATAACTTTTAACATTTTAATTTGTTTTAATAGTATATTGACAGCATTGTTTTCTTTCAGAAATCCACTTAATTTTCTTTACCCTATTACTGAAATGGTAATTGACAAAAACAAGCTACATTGTCACCAGAAAAGCAATGCAAAATGTACAATTGATATTTCAAAATCATCTTTCCAGCTTGAATTTCAATGATGCATTGGGGCAACAATTTTGTGAGAAACATCTTCACCCTTAAAGAAAGATTTTCTTAACTTCTTACCTGTGTGCTGATTAGATATCACCTGGTTTTCACATTAAACAGATTCCCACTTGAGAAAGCAGCAAGGATGCAGTGAGGTTTATGTTTCCTGGTGTCAACCTGTATTATTTCAGTGGACATTGTAATGAGGATGCATCTTGCTGCCTTTCCAATGAAGCAAGTTTTAATCAGTAATAGGTGAAAAACCATTCCTACAAAGGTGTTAATCAGAGACTTGGCTTTGTGGACACTTTTCAGAGAGCAAATGTGTTAGCATAAAAATAAAGCCATAAAATGGAGAGCTGATTAATCACTCAATTGGATTTCTCTGCCTGCATAATTTTTTTTCTCTGTAACCCCATGCTAAAATGTGCTTCCTGTTTTTTATAAAATGACTTAATCAAATCTGACTCTGATTGCATCAGAGAAGGCCAGGTACCCTACACTATAAGAGGTGGTTTGAAATTTTGACTTGTCTACTTAAAGATCACCAAAATTTGATCGCAAGGTCAATTACGTCCCTGGGTGGGATTGAACCACCAACCTTTCGGTTAACAGCCGAACGCGCTAACCGATTGCACCACAGAGACAGCTTTCAAAAGCATGTACTGACAAAGGCTAAAAAACATTCATCTAGAAAGTTTCCTAGAAATAGTTAAAAAGGCAATAATCTGGAGAGTTTTGCAATATTTTCCTTCCATTGACCAACGAAGAAACACATTGGTACTTTCACATGATGAGTGAGTACATCAGGATCTCTGACACTTACATGAGCAGCAGAGTGGCGCAGCGGAAGCGTGCTGGGCCCATAACCCAGAGGTCGATGGATCGAAACCATCCTTTGCTATGTGCACTTATTTTTTTGTTAATTAAATTCTTCCAAAACTGGGATTGATATTTTGACTCTTTTATTTTTACTTAAAGTACAATAACTTTTAACATTTTTATTTGTTTTAATAGTATATTGACAGCATTGTTTTCTTTCAGAAATCCACTTAATTTTCTTTACCCTATTACTGAAATGGTAATTGACAAAAACAAGCTACATTGTCACCAGAAAAGCAATGCAAAATGTACAATTGATATTTCAAAATCATCTTTCCAGCTTGAATTTCAATGATGCATTGGGGCAACAATTTTGTGAGAAACATCTTCACCCTTAAAGAAAGATTTTCTTAACTTCTTACCTGTGTGCTGATTAGATATCACCTGGTTTTCACATTAAACAGATTCTCACTTGAGAAAGCAGCAAGAATGCAGTGAGGTTTATGATTCCTGGTGTCAACCTGTATTATTTCAGTGGACATTGTTATGAGGATGCATCTTGCTGCCTTTCCAATGAAGCAAGTTTTAATCACTAATAGGTGAAAAACCATTCCTACAAAGGTTTTAATCAGAGACTTGGCTTTGTGGACACTTTTCAGAGAGCAAATGTGTTAGCATAAAAATAAAGCCATAAAACGGAGAGCTGATTAATCACTCAATTGGATTTCTCTGCCTGCATAATTTTTTTTCTCTGCAACCCCATGCTAAATTGTGCTTCCTGTTTTTTATAAAATGACTTAATCAAATCTGACTCTGATTGCATAAGAGAAGGCCAGGTACCCTACACTATAAGAGGTGGTTTGAAATTTTGACTTGTCTACTTAAAGATCACCAAAATTTGCTCACAAGGTCAATTACGTCCCTGGGTGGGATTGAACCACCAACCTTTCGGTTAACAGCCTAACGCGCTAACCAATTGCGCCACAGATACAGCTTGCAAAAGCATGTACTGACAAAGGCTAAAAAGCATTCATCTAGAAAGTTTCCTAGAAAAAGGTTAAAAAGGCAATAATCTGGAGAGTTTTGCAATATTTTCCTTCCATTGACCAACGAAGAAACACATTGGTACTTTCACATGATGAGTGAGTACATCAGGATCTTTGATACTTACATGAGCAGCAAAGTGGCGCAGCGGAAGCCTGCTGGGCCCATAACCCAGAGGTCGATGGATTGAAACCATCCTCTGCTATGTGCACTTATTTTTTTGTTAATTAAATTCTTCCAAAACTGGGATTGATATTTTGACTCTTTTATTTTTACTTAAAGTACAATAACTTTTAACATTTTAATTTGTTTTAATAGTATATTGACAGCATTGTTTTCTTTCAGAAATCCACTTAATTTTCTTTACCCTATTACTGAAATGGTAATTGACAAAAACAAGCTACATTGTCACCAGAAAAGCAATGCAAAATGTACAATTGATATTTCAAAATCATCTTTCCAGCTTGAATTTCAATGATGCATTGGGGCAACGATTTTGTGAGAAACATCTTCACCCTTAAAGAAAGATTTTCTTAACTTCTTACCTGTGTGCTGATTAGATATCACCTGTTTTCACATTAAACAGATTCCCACTTGAGAAAGCAGCAAGGATGCAGTGAGGTTTATGTTTCCTGGTGTCAACCTGTATTATTTCAGTGGACATTGTAATGAGGATGCATCTTGCTGCCTTTCCAATGAAGCAAGTTTTAATCAGTAATAGGTGAAAAACCATTCCTACAAAGGTGTTAATCAGAGACTTGGCTTTGTGGACACTTTTCAGAGAGCAAATGTGTTAGCATAAAAATAAAGCCATAAAATGGAGAGCTGATTAATCACTCAATTGGATTTCTCTGCCTGCATAATTTTTTTTCTCTGCTACCCCATGCTAAATTGTGCTTCCTGTTTTTTATAAAATGATTTAATCAAATATGACTCTGATTGCATCAGAGAAGGCCAGGTACCCTACACTATAAAAGGTGGTTTGAAATTTTGACTTGTCTACTTAAAGATCACCAAAACTGGATCACAAGATCAATTACGTCCCTGGGTGGGATTGAACCACCAACCTTTCGGTTAACAGCCGAATGCGCTAACCGATTGCGCCACAGAGACAGCTTGCAAAAGCATGTACTGACAAAGGCTAAAAAGCATTCATCTAGAAAGTTTCCTAGAAAAAGGTTAAAAAGGCAATAATCTGGATAGTTTTGCAAGATTTTTCTTCAATTGACCAACGAAGAAACACATTGGTACTTTCACATGATGAGTGAGTACTTCAGGATCTCTGACACTTACATGAGCAGCAGAGTGGCGCAGCGGAAGCGTGCTGGCCCCATAACTCAGAGGTTGGTGGATCGAAACCATCCTCTGCTATGTGCACTTATTTTTTTGTTAATTAAATTCTTCCAAAACTGGAATTGATATTTTGACTCTTTTATTTTTACTTAAAGTACAATAACTTTTAACATTTTAATTTGTTTTAATAGTATATTGACAGCATTGTTTTCTTTCAGAAATCCACTTAATTTTCTTTACCCTATTACTGAAATGGTAATTGACAAAAACAAGCTACATTGTCACCAGAAGAGCAATGCAAAATGTACAATTGATATTTCAAAATCATCTTTCCAGCTTGAATTTCAATGATGCATTGGGGCAACGATTTTGTGAGAAACATCTTCACCCTTAAAGAAAGATTTTCTTAACTTCTTACCTGTGTGCTGATTAGATATCACCTGGTTTTCACATTAAACAGATTCCCACTTGAGAAAGCAGCAAGGATGCAGTGAGGTTTATGTTTCCTGGTGTCAACCTGTATTATTTCAGTGGACATTGTAATGAGGATGCATCTTGCTGCCTTTCCAATGAAGCAAGTTTTAATCAGTAATAGGTGAAAAACCATTCCTACAAAGGTGTTAATCAGAGACTTGGCTTTGTGGACACTTTTCAGAGAGCAAATGTGTTAGCATAAAAATAAAGCCATAAAATGGAGAGCTGATTAATCACTCAATTTGATTTCTCTGCCTGCATATTTTTTTTCTCTGCAACCCCGTGCTAAATTGTGCTTCCTGTTTTTTATAAAATGACTTAATCAAATCTGACTCTGATTGCATAAGAGAAGGCCAGGTACCCTACACTATAAGAGGTGGTTTGAAATTTTGACTTGTCTACTTAAAGATCACCAAAATTTGATCAGAAGGTCAATTACGTCCCTGGGTGGGATTGAACCACCAACCTTTCGGTTAACAGCCAAACACGCTAACCGATTGCGCCACAGAGACAGCTTGCAAAAGCATGTACTGACAAAGGCTAAAAAGCATTCATCTAGAAAGTTTCCTAGAAAAAGGTTGAAAAGGCAATAATCTGGAGAGTTTTGCAATATTTTCCTTCCATTGACCAACGAAGAAACACATTGGTACTTTCACATGATGAGTGAGTACATCAGGATCTCTGACACTTATATGAGCAGCAGAGTGGTGCAGCGGAAGCGTGCTGGGCCCATAACCCAGAGGTCAATGGATCGAAACCATCCTTTGCTATGTGCACTTATTTTTTTGTTAATTAAATTATTCCAAAACTCTGATTGATATTTTGACTCTTTTATTTTTACTTAAAGTACAATAACTTTTAACATTTTAATTTGTTTTAATAGTATATTGACAGCATTGTTTTCTTTCAGAAATCCACTTAATTTTCTTTACCCTATTACTGAAATGGTAATTGACAAAAACAAGCTACATTGTCACCAGAAAAGCAATGCAAAATGTACAATTGATATTTCAAAATCATCTTTCCAGCTTGAATTTCAATGATGCATTGGGGCAACAATTTTGTGAGAAACATCTTCACCCTTAAAGAAAGATTTTCTTAACTTCTTACCTGTGTGCTGATTAGATATCACCTGGTTTTCACATTAAACAGATTCCCACTTGAGAAAGCAGCAAGGATGCAGTGAGGTTTATGTTTCCTGGTGTCAACCTGTATTATTTCAGTGGACATTGTAATGAGGATGCATCTTGCTGCCTTTCCAATGAAGCAAGTTTTAATCAGTAATAGGTGAAAAACCATTCCTACAAAGGTGTTAATCAGAGACTTGGCTTTGTGGACACTTTTCAGAGAGCAAATGTGTTAGCATAAAAATAAAGCCATAAAATGGAGAGCTGATTAATCACTCAATTGGATTTCTCTGCCTGCATAATTTTTTTTCTCTGTAACCCCATGCTAAAATGTGCTTCCTGTTTTTTATAAAATGACTTAATCAAATCTGACTCTGATTGCATCAGAGAAGGCCAGGTACCCTACACTATAAGAGGTGGTTTGAAATTTTGACTTGTCTACTTAAAGATCACCAAAATTTGATCGCAAGGTCAATTACGTCCCTGGGTGGGATTGAACCACCAACCTTTCGGTTAACAGCCGAACGCGCTAACCGATTGCACCACAGAGACAGCTTTCAAAAGCATGTACTGACAAAGGCTAAAAAACATTCATCTAGAAAGTTTCCTAGAAATAGTTAAAAAGGCAATAATCTGGAGAGTTTTGCAATATTTTCCTTCCATTGACCAACGAAGAAACACATTGGTACTTTCACATGATGAGTGAGTACATCAGGATCTCTGACACTTACATGAGCAGCAGAGTGGCGCAGCGGAAGCGTGCTGGGCCCATAACCCAGAGGTCGATGGATCGAAACCATCCTTTGCTATGTGCACTTATTTTTTTGTTAATTAAATTCTTCCAAAACTGGGATTGATATTTTGACTCTTTTATTTTTACTTAAAGTACAATAACTTTTAACATTTTTATTTGTTTTAATAGTATATTGACAGCATTGTTTTCTTTCAGAAATCCACTTAATTTTCTTTACCCTATTACTGAAATGGTAATTGACAAAAACAAGCTACATTGTCACCAGAAAAGCAATGCAAAATGTACAATTGATATTTCAAAATCATCTTTCCAGCTTGAATTTCAATGATGCATTGGGGCAACAATTTTGTGAGAAACATCTTCACCCTTAAAGAAAGATTTTCTTAACTTCTTACCTGTGTGCTGATTAGATATCACCTGGTTTTCACATTAAACAGATTCTCACTTGAGAAAGCAGCAAGAATGCAGTGAGGTTTATGATTCCTGGTGTCAACCTGTATTATTTCAGTGGACATTGTTATGAGGATGCATCTTGCTGCCTTTCCAATGAAGCAAGTTTTAATCACTAATAGGTGAAAAACCATTCCTACAAAGGTTTTAATCAGAGACTTGGCTTTGTGGACACTTTTCAGAGAGCAAATGTGTTAGCATAAAAATAAAGCCATAAAACGGAGAGCTGATTAATCACTCAATTGGATTTCTCTGCCTGCATAATTTTTTTTCTCTGCAACCCCATGCTAAATTGTGCTTCCTGTTTTTTATAAAATGACTTAATCAAATCTGACTCTGATTGCATAAGAGAAGGCCAGGTACCCTACACTATAAGAGGTGGTTTGAAATTTTGACTTGTCTACTTAAAGATCACCAAAATTTGCTCACAAGGTCAATTACGTCCCTGGGTGGGATTGAACCACCAACCTTTCGGTTAACAGCCTAACGCGCTAACCAATTGCGCCACAGATACAGCTTGCAAAAGCATGTACTGACAAAGGCTAAAAAGCATTCATCTAGAAAGTTTCCTAGAAAAAGGTTAAAAAGGCAATAATCTGGAGAGTTTTGCAATATTTTCCTTCCATTGACCAACGAAGAAACACATTGGTACTTTCACATGATGAGTGAGTACATCAGGATCTTTGATACTTACATGAGCAGCAAAGTGGCGCAGCGGAAGCCTGCTGGGCCCATAACCCAGAGGTCGATGGATTGAAACCATCCTCTGCTATGTGCACTTATTTTTTTGTTAATTAAATTCTTCCAAAACTGGGATTGATATTTTGACTCTTTTATTTTTACTTAAAGTACAATAACTTTTAACATTTTAATTTGTTTTAATAGTATATTGACAGCATTGTTTTCTTTCAGAAATCCACTTAATTTTCTTTACCCTATTACTGAAATGGTAATTGACAAAAACAAGCTACATTGTCACCAGAAAAGCAATGCAAAATGTACAATTGATATTTCAAAATCATCTTTCCAGCTTGAATTTCAATGATGCATTGGGGCAACGATTTTGTGAGAAACATCTTCACCCTTAAAGAAAGATTTTCTTAACTTCTTACCTGTGTGCTGATTAGATATCACCTGTTTTCACATTAAACAGATTCCCACTTGAGAAAGCAGCAAGGATGCAGTGAGGTTTATGTTTCCTGGTGTCAACCTGTATTATTTCAGTGGACATTGTAATGAGGATGCATCTTGCTGCCTTTCCAATGAAGCAAGTTTTAATCAGTAATAGGTGAAAAACCATTCCTACAAAGGTGTTAATCAGAGACTTGGCTTTGTGGACACTTTTCAGAGAGCAAATGTGTTAGCATAAAAATAAAGCCATAAAATGGAGAGCTGATTAATCACTCAATTGGATTTCTCTGCCTGCATAATTTTTTTTCTCTGCTACCCCATGCTAAATTGTGCTTCCTGTTTTTTATAAAATGATTTAATCAAATATGACTCTGATTGCATCAGAGAAGGCCAGGTACCCTACACTATAAAAGGTGGTTTGAAATTTTGACTTGTCTACTTAAAGATCACCAAAACTGGATCACAAGATCAATTACGTCCCTGGGTGGGATTGAACCACCAACCTTTCGGTTAACAGCCGAATGCGCTAACCGATTGCGCCACAGAGACAGCTTGCAAAAGCATGTACTGACAAAGGCTAAAAAGCATTCATCTAGAAAGTTTCCTAGAAAAAGGTTAAAAAGGCAATAATCTGGATAGTTTTGCAAGATTTTTCTTCAATTGACCAACGAAGAAACACATTGGTACTTTCACATGATGAGTGAGTACTTCAGGATCTCTGACACTTACATGAGCAGCAGAGTGGCGCAGCGGAAGCGTGCTGGCCCCATAACTCAGAGGTTGGTGGATCGAAACCATCCTCTGCTATGTGCACTTATTTTTTTGTTAATTAAATTCTTCCAAAACTGGAATTGATATTTTGACTCTTTTATTTTTACTTAAAGTACAATAACTTTTAACATTTTAATTTGTTTTAATAGTATATTGACAGCATTGTTTTCTTTCAGAAATCCACTTAATTTTCTTTACCCTATTACTGAAATGGTAATTGACAAAAACAAGCTACATTGTCACCAGAAGAGCAATGCAAAATGTACAATTGATATTTCAAAATCATCTTTCCAGCTTGAATTTCAATGATGCATTGGGGCAACGATTTTGTGAGAAACATCTTCACCCTTAAAGAAAGATTTTCTTAACTTCTTACCTGTGTGCTGATTAGATATCACCTGGTTTTCACATTAAACAGATTCCCACTTGAGAAAGCAGCAAGGATGCAGTGAGGTTTATGTTTCCTGGTGTCAACCTGTATTATTTCAGTGGACATTGTAATGAGGATGCATCTTGCTGCCTTTCCAATGAAGCAAGTTTTAATCAGTAATAGGTGAAAAACCATTCCTACAAAGGTGTTAATCAGAGACTTGGCTTTGTGGACACTTTTCAGAGAGCAAATGTGTTAGCATAAAAATAAAGCCATAAAATGGAGAGCTGATTAATCACTCAATTTGATTTCTCTGCCTGCATAATTTTTTTTCTCTGCTACCCCATGCTAAATTGTGCTTCCTGTTTTTTATAAAATGATTTAATCAAATATGACTCTGATTGCATCAGAGAAGGCCAGGTACCCTACACTATAAAAGGTGGTTTGAAATTTTGACTTGTCTACTTAAAGATCACCAAAACTGGATCACAAGATCAATTACGTCCCTGGGTGGGATTGAACCACCAACCTTTCGGTTAACTGCCGAATGCACTAACCGATTGCGCCACTGAGACAGCTTGCAAAAGCATGTACTGACAAAGGCTAAAAAGCATTCATCTAGAAAGTTTCCTAGAAAAAGGTTAAAAAGGCAATAATCTGGATAGTTTTGCAAGATTTTTCTTCAATTGACCAACGAAGAAACACATTGGTACTTTCACATGATGAGTGAGTACTTCAGGATCTCTGACACTTACATGAGCAGCAGAGTGGCGCAGCGGAAGCGTGCTGGCCCCATAACTCAGAGGTTGGTGGATCGAAACCATCCTCTGCTATGTGCACTTATTTTTTTGTTAATTAAATTCTTCCAAAACTGGAATTGATATTTTGACTCTTTTATTTTTACTTAAAGTACAATAACTTTTAACATTTTAATTTGTTTTAATAGTATATTGACAGCATTGTTTTCTTTCAGAAATCCACTTAATTTTCTTTACCCTATTACTGAAATGGTAATTGACAAAAACAAGCTACATTGTCACCAGAAGAGCAATGCAAAATGTACAATTGATATTTCAAAATCATCTTTCCAGCTTGAATTTCAATGATGCATTGGGGCAACGATTTTGTGAGAAACATCTTCACCCTTAAAGAAAGATTTTCTTAACTTCTTACCTGTGTGCTGATTAGATATCACCTGGTTTTCACATTAAACAGATTCCCACTTGAGAAAGCAGCAAGGATGCAGTGAGGTTTATGTTTCCTGGTGTCAACCTGTATTATTTCAGTGGACATTGTAATGAGGATGCATCTTGCTGCCTTTCCAATGAAGCAAGTTTTAATCAGTAATAGGTGAAAAACCATTCCTACAAAGGTGTTAATCAGAGACTTGGCTTTGTGGACACTTTTCAGAGAGCAAATGTGTTAGCATAAAAATAAAGCCATAAAATGGAGAGCTGATTAATCACTCAATTTGATTTCTCTGCCTGCATAATTTTTTTTCTCTGCAACCCCATGCTAAATTGTGCTTCCTGTTTTTTATAAAATGACTTAATCAAATCTGACTCTGATTGCATCAGAGAAGGCCAGGTACCCTACACTATAAGAGGTGGTTTGAAAGTATGACTTGTCTACTTAAAGATCACCAAAATTTGATAACAAGGTCAATTACGTTTCTGGGTGGGATTGAACCACCAACCTTTCGGATAACAGCCGAATGCGCTAACCGATTGCGCCACAGAGACAGCTTGCAAAAGCATGTACTGACAAAGGCTAAAAAGCATTCATCTAGAAAGTTTCCTAGAAAAAGGTTAAAAAGGCAATAATCTTGAGAGTTTTGCAAGATTTTTCTTCAATTGACCAACAAAGAAACACATTGGTACTTTCACATGATGAGTGAGTACTTCAGGATCTCTGACACTTACATGAGCAGCAGAATGGAGCAGCGGAAGCGTGCTGGCCCCATAACTCAGAGGTCGGTGGATCGAAACCATCCTCTGCTATGTGCACTTATTTTTTTGTTAATTAAATTCTTCCAAAACTGGAATTGATATTTTGACTCTTTTATTTTTACTTAAAGTACAATAACTTTTAACATTTTAATTTGTTTTAATAGTATATTGACCGCATTGTTTTCTTTCAGAAATCCACTTAATTTTCTTTACCCTATTACTGAAATGGTAATTGACAAAAACAAGCTACATTGTCATCAGAAGAGCAATGCAAAATGTACAATTGATATTTCAAAATCATCTTTCCAGCTTGATTTTCAATGATGCATTGGGGCAACGATTTTGTGAGAAACATCTTCACCCTTAAAGAAAGATTTTCTTAACTTCTTACCTGTGTGCTGATTAGATATCACCTGGTTTTCACATTAAACAGATTCCCACTTGAGAAAGCAGCAAGGATACAGTGAGGTTTATGTTTCCTGGTGTCAACCTGTATTATTTCAGTGGACATTGTAATGAGGATGCATCTTGCTGCCTTTCCAATGAAGCAAGTTTTAATCAGTAATAGGTGAAAAACCATTCCTACAAAGGTGTTAATCAGAGACTTGGCTTTGTGGACACTTTTCAGAGAGCAAATGTGTTAGCATAAAAATAAAGCCATAAAATGGAGAGCTGATTAATCACTCAATTTGATTTCTCTGCCTGCATAATTTTTTTTCTCTGCTACCCCATGCTAAATTGTGCTTCCTGTTTTTTATAAAATGATTTAATCAAATATGACTCTGATTGCATCAGAGAAGGCCAGGTACCCTACACTATAAAAGGTGGTTTGAAATTTTGACTTGTCTACTTAAAGATCACCAAAACTGGATCACAAGATCAATTACGTCCCTGGGTGGGATTGAACCACCAACCTTTCGGTTAACAGCCGAATACGCTAACCGATTGCGCCACAGAGACAGCTTGCAAAAGCATGTACTGACAAAGGCTAAAAAGCATTCATCTAGAAAGTTTCCTAGAAAAAGGTTAAAAAGGCAATAATCTGGATAGTTTTGCAAGATTTTTCTTCAATTGACCAACGAAGAAACACATTGGTACTTTCACATGATGAGTGAGTACTTCAGGATCTCTGACACTTACATGAGCAGCAGAGTGGCGCAGCGGAAGCGTGCTGGCCCCATAACTCAGAGGTTGGTGGATCGAAACCATCCTCTGCTATGTGCACTTATTTTTTTGTTAATTAAATTCTTCCAAAACTGGAATTGATATTTTGACTCTTTTATTTTTACTTAAAGTACAATAACTTTTAACATTTTAATTTGTTTTAATAGTATATTGACAGCATTGTTTTCTTTCAGAAATCCACTTAATTTTCTTTACCCTATTACTGAAATGGTAATTGACAAAAACAAGCTACATTGTCACCAGAAGAGCAATGCAAAATGTACAATTGATATTTCAAAATCATCTTTCCAGCTTGAATTTCAATGATGCATTGGGGCAACGATTTTGTGAGAAACATCTTCACCCTTAAAGAAAGATTTTCTTAACTTCTTACCTGTGTGCTGATTAGATATCACCTGGTTTTCACATTAAACAGATTCCCACTTGAGAAAGCAGCAAGGATGCAGTGAGGTTTATGTTTCCTGGTGTCAACCTGTATTATTTCAGTGGACATTGTAATGAGGATGCATCTTGCTGCCTTTCCAATGAAGCAAGTTTTAATCAGTAATAGGTGAAAAACCATTCCTACAAAGGTGTTAATCAGAGACTTGGCTTTGTGGACACTTTTCAGAGAGCAAATGTGTTAGCATAAAAATAAAGCCATAAAATGGAGAGCTGATTAATCACTCAATTTGATTTCTCTGCCTGCATAATTTTTTTCTCTGCTACCCCATGCTAAATTGTGCTTCCTGTTTTTTATAAAATGATTTAATCAAATATGACTCTGATTGCATCAGAGAAGGCCAGGTACCCTACACTATAAAAGGTGGTTTGAAATTTTGACTTGTCTACTTAAAGATCACCAAAACTGGATCACAAGATCAATTACGTCCCTGGGTGGGATTGAACCACCAACCTTTCGGTTAACAGCCGAATGCGCTAACCGATTGCGCCACAGAGACAGCTTGCAAAAGCATGTACTGACAAAGGCTAAAAAGCATTCATCTAGAAAGTTTCCTAGAAAAAGGTTAAAAAGGCAATAATCTGGATAGTTTTGCAAGATTTTTCTTCAATTGACCAACGAAGAAACACATTGGTACTTTCACATGATGAGTGAGTACTTCAGGATCTCTGACACTTACATGAGCAGCAGAGTGGCGCAGCGGAAGCGTGCTGGCCCCATAACTCAGAGGTCGGTGGATCGAAACCATCCTCTGCTATGTGCACTTATTTTTTTGTTAATTAAATTCTTCCAAAACTGGAATTGATATTTTGACTCTTTTATTTTTACTTAAAGTACAATAACTTTTAACATTTTAATTTGTTTTAATAGTATATTGACAGCATTGTTTTCTTTCAGAAATCCACTTAATTTTCTTTACCCTATTACTGAAATGGTAATTGACAAAAACAAGCTACATTGTCACCAGAAGAGCAATGCAAAATGTACAATTGATATTTCAAAATCATCTTTACAGCTTGAATTTCAATGATGCATTGGGGCAACGATTTTGTGAGAAACATCTTCACCCTTAAAGAAAGATTTTCTTAACTTCTTACCTGTGTGCTGATTAGATATCATCTGGTTTTCACATTAAACAGATTCCCACTTGAGAAAGCAGCAAGGATGCAGTGAGGTTTATGTTTCCTGGTGTCAACCTGTATTATTTCAGTGGACATTGTAATGAGGATGCATCTTGCTGCCTTTCCAATGAAGCAAGTTTTAATCAGTAATAGGTGAAAAAACATTCCTACAAAGGTGTTAATCAGAGACTTGGCTTTGTGGACACTTTTCAGAGAGCAAATGTGTAAGCATAAAAATAAAGCCATAAAATGGAGAGCTGATTAATCACTCAATTGGATTTCTCTGCCTGCATAATTTTTTTTCTCTGCAACCCCATGCTAAATTGTGCTTCCTGTTTTTTATAAAATGACTTAATCAAATCTGACTCTGATTGCATCAGAGAAGGCCAGGTACCCTACACTATAAGAGGTGGTTTGAAATTTTGACTTGTCTACTTAAAGATCACCAAAATTTGATCACAAGGTCAATTACGTCACTGAGTGGGATTGAACCACCAACCTTTCGGTTAACAGCCGAATGCGCTAACCGATTGCGCCACAGAGACAGCTTGCAAAAGCCTGTACTGACAAAGGCTAAAAAGCATTCATCTAGAAAGTTTCCTAGAAAAAGGTTAAAAAGGCAATAATCTGGAGAGTTTTGCAAGATTTTTCTTCCATTGACCAACGAAGAAACACATTGGTACTTTCACATGATGAGTGAGTACTTCAGGATCTCTGACACTTACATGAGCAGCAGAGTGGCGCAGCGGAAGCGTGCTGGGCCCATAACCCAGAGGTCGGTGGATCGAAACCATCCTCTGCTATGTGCACTTATTTTTTTGTTAATTAAATTCTTCCAAAACTGGAATTGATATTTTGACTCTTTTATTTTTACTTAAAGTACAATAACTTTTAACATTTTAATTTGTTTTAATAGTATATTGACAGCATTGTTTTCTTTCAGAAATCCACTTAATTTTCTTTACCCTATTACTGAAATGGTAATTGACAAAAACAAGCTACATTGTCACCAGAAGAGCAATGCAAAATGTACAATTGATATTTCAAAATCATCTTTACAGCTTGAATTTCAATGATGCATTGGGGCAACGATTTTGTGAGAAACATCTTCACCCTTAAAGAAAGATTTTCTTAACTTCTTACCTGTGTGCTGATTAGATATCATCTGGTTTTCACATTAAACAGATTCCCACTTGAGAAAGCAGCAAGGATGCAGTGAGGTTTATGTTTCCTGGTGTCAACCTGTATTATTTCAGTGGACATTGTAATGAGGATGCATCTTGCTGCCTTTCCAATGAAGCAAGTTTTAATCAGTAATAGGTGAAAAAACATTCCTACAAAGGTGTTAATCAGAGACTTGGCTTTGTGGACACTTTTCAGAGAGCAAATGTGTAAGCATAAAAATAAAGCCATAAAATGGAGAGCTGATTAATCACTCAATTGGATTTCTCTGCCTGCATAATTTTTTTTCTCTGCAACCCCATGCTAAATTGTGCTTCCTGTTTTTTATAAAATGACTTAATCAAATCTGACTCTGATTGCATCAGAGAAGGCCAGGTACCCTACACTATAAGAGGTGGTTTGAAATTTTGACTTGTCTACTTAAAGATCACCAAAATTTGATCACAAGGTCAATTACGTCACTGAGTGGGATTGAACCACCAACCTTTCGGTTAACAGCCGAATGCGCTAACCGATTGCGCCACAGAGACAGCTTGCAAAAGCCTGTACTGACAAAGGCTAAAAAGCATTCATCTAGAAAGTTTCCTAGAAAAAGGTTAAAAAGGCAATAATCTGGAGAGTTTTGCAAGATTTTTCTTCCATTGACCAACGAAGAAACACATTGGTACTTTCACATGATGAGTGAGTACTTCAGGATCTCTGACACTTACATGAGCAGCAGAGTGGCGCAGCGGAAGCGTGCTGGGCCCATAACCCAGAGGTCGGTGGATCGAAACCATCCTCTGCTATGTGCACTTATTTTTTTGTTAATTAAATTCTTCCAAAACTGGAATTGATATTTTGACTCTTTTATTTTTACTTAAAGTACAATAACTTTTAACATTTTAATTTGTTTTAATAGTATATTGACAGCATTGTTTTCTTTCAGAAATCCACTTAATTTTCTTTACCCTATTACTGAAATGGTAATTGACAAAAACAAGCTACATTGTCACCAGAAGAGCAATGCAAAATGTACAATTGATATTTCAAAATCATCTTTCCATCTTGAATTTCAATGATGCATTGGGGCAACGATTTTGTGAGAAATATCTTCACCCTTAAAGAAAGATTTTCTTAACTTCTTACCTGTGTGCTGATTAGATATCACCTGGTTTTCACATTAAACAGATTCCCACTTGAGAAAGCAGCAAGGATGCAGTGAGGTTTATGTTTCCTGGTGTCAACCTGTATTATTTCAGTGGACATTGGGGTATATGCAATAGCGGGCGAATCGCGTCATTTAATCCGCCCCTGTAAAATTCGCCCGCACTCGCCAGCCGTAGCCCTGTTGCCGGGACCCTGAATTCACCATATGCAATGTCAAACGGATTCGACCCACCCCCAGGCGGATAACGGCCAATCGGCGAGTAGTGGGCGTCCAGAATTTGCCTTCCCGCCGAAAGCAGCCCTTTATTAGGGCTTGTTTGCTGCGTGCTCTGCAGCCATTTTGTGAACCTGCAGAGAGGTGTGAGTAGGTGCAGAGCTAGCAATTTGGTTGTTTGCTGTGGATATCGTTTGGACACCCCAGCAGGCTTTATTCCAGGACAGTCAGGAGGATTCCTGTTACCCCGGAGGAGAGCCATTTTAGGAGCTTTTACAACATTTGTAGGTAAGTACCACATGTGTGTCTGGTGTTGCATGTATGTGTTTGTGTAGTGGGGGTTGCCATGAGGTGTACATGGGGTGTTTGTGTATGTGTGCATGTGTGCAGGTATGTGTATAGCCCCTTGCTTGTGTTGCTGCATTTTTTGGGGGAGACTTGTATTTTGGGGTAGTTTTTCACGTTTTTTTTTTATTCTTTAAATGACTTTTTGGGTCTTCTATTAGCATTGGTGTACCTCCTGAGTGTGCTGGGATGTTTTTTGGCTATTTTGGGGTGATTTGGAGCAAGTTTGGTCGACAGCCTGGTCGACATGTGCTGTAGACTGTTTGGCAAACATGTGTTTTCCCTCCTCATTTAGCATTGGTGTACCTCCTGAGTGTGCTGGGATGCTTTCTGGCCATTTTGGGGTGATTTGGAGCAAGTTTGGTCGACAGCCTGGTCGACACGTGCTGTGGACTGTTTGGCAAACGTGTTTTCCCTCCTAATTTAGCTGTGGTGTACCTCCTGAGTGTGCTGGGATGCTTTCTGGCCAGTTTTGGGTGATTTGGAGCAAGTTTGGTCGACAGCCTGGTCGACATGTGCTGTGGACTGTTTGGCAAACATGTGTTTTCCTTCCTAATTTAGCTGTGGTGTACCTCCTGAGTGTGCTGGGATGCTTTCTGGCCAGTTTTGGGTGATTTGGAGCAAGTTTGGTCGACAGCCTGGTCGACATGTGCTGTGGACTGTTTGGCAAACATGTGTTTTCCCTCCTAATTTAGCTGTGGTGTACCTCCTGAGTGTGCTGGGATGCTTTCTGGCCATTTTGGAGTGATTTGGAGCAAGTTTGGTCGACAGTCTGGTCGACATGTGCTGTCGGCTGTTTGGCAAACATGTGTTTTCCCTCCTAATTTAGCTGTGGTGTACCTCCTGAGTGTGCTGGGATGCTTTCTGGCCAGTTTTGGGTGATTTGGAGCAAGTTTGGTCGACAGCCTGGTCGACATGTGCTGTGGACTGTTTGGCAAACATGTGTTTTCCCTCCTCATTTAGCATTGGTGTACCTCCTGAGTGTGCTGGGATGCTTTCTGGCCATTTTGGGGTGATTTGGAGCAAGTTTGGTCGACAGCCTGGTCGACATGTGCTGTGGACTGTTTGGCAAACATGTGTTTTCCCTCCTAATTTAGCTGTGGTGTACCTCCTGAGTGTGCTGGGATGCTTTCTGGCCAGTTTTGGGTGATTTGGAGCAAGTTTGGTCGACAGCCTGGTCGACATGTGCTGTGGACTGTTTGGCAAACATGTGTTTTCCCTCCTAATTTAGCTGTGGTGTACCTCCTGAGTGTGCTGGGATGCTTTCTGGCCATTTTGGAGTGATTTGGAGCAAGTTTGGTCGACAGTCTGGTCGACATGTGCTGTCGGCTGTTTGGCAAACATGTGTTTTCCCTCCTAATTTAGCTGTGGTGTACCTCCTGAGTGTGCTGGGATGCTTTCTGGCCATTTTGGAGTGATTTGGAGCAAGTTTGGTCGACAGTCTGGTCGACATGTGCTGTCGGCTGTTTGGCAAACATGTGTTTTCCCTCCTAATTTAGCTGTGGTGTACCTCCTGAGTGTGCTGGGATGCTATCTGGCCAGTTTTGGGTGATTTGGAGCAAGTTTGGTCGACAGCCTGGTCGACATGTGCTGTGGACTGTTTGGCAAACATGTGTTTTCCCTCCTAATTTAGCTGTGGTGTACCTCCTGAGTGTGCTGGGATGCTTTCTGGCCATTTTGGAGTGATTTGGAGCAAGTTTGGTCGACAGCCTGGTCGACATGTGCTGTCGGCTGTTTGGCAAACATGTGTTTTCCCTCCTAATTTAGCTGTGGTGTACCTCCTGAGTGTGTTGGGATGCTTTCTGGCCAGTTTGGGGTGATTTGGAGCAAGTTTGGTCGACAGTCTGGTCGCCATTTTGTGTGGGTCAGCCATTTTGTGTGGGTCAGCCATTTTGTGTGGGTCAACCATTTTGTGTGGGTCAGCCATTTTGTGTGGGTCAGCCATTTTGTGTGGGTCAGCCATTTTGGGTGGGTCAGCCATTTATACATGTATGTATGTATGTATGTATGTTTATTTTATTTTTATTTTATTTTCTAACAGAGATGTCAAAGGACAAGCAGACCCGATCCGCCCCTTCCCCCACCCCCTCGGATCTATCCCTGCATAGCAACGAGGAGTGGGAGCCAACCCAGGAGGCGGATACGACCGACCAGGCATGTAGTGACCAGCCGCGGTCGTCAAGGGCCCATGAGAAGTCCAAGAAAAAGCCTAGTAGAAAGGTACTAACCACACCTGCAGACACAAATAGCATCAAACTTTACCCACTGTAGTTTGTGCAATGCCATGCACACCTACTGGAATATGTGCGCAATGCCAGGGATACTGACACTCACAGGTACATACCGATCTTATTAAAAAAAAAAATTTTTTTTTAATCCCTAAAGGCAAGAATCAAGCCAGAGGAGCAGTCGGAGGAGGAAGCCTCTGGTGAAGATGCAGGACCGAAAAAGCCGCGTGGACCCAGATACACTGAGGCGGAAAACTGTACCCTAGTGGATTGCGTCGACAGGTCCTACGACGTTTTGTATGGACCAAGGGCACAGACAACAGCAGCTAGGACAAAGCGAAGCATCTGGGAATCCATTGCGAGTCAAGTCACTGCAATATCTGGAAACCACCGGAGCACCAGAAATTGCTTGAAGCGGTACAGTGATTGCCGCAGACAGACCAAGAAGAAGATGGGGATTCAGCGCCGACATGAGACAGCTACGGGAGGTGGCCCAGCTCTCAACGTGAAGTGGCTACCCTGGGAGGATGTTATTAGAAGGCGCATGAACCCTGCCATGGTCGAAGGAGTTCGCGGAGGTGTGGACTCTAGCCGTCCTGCTGGCTTTCCCGAGGAGGAAGAACCGCCCAGAAGACGGAAGAAGGCGGGAGATAAGCCGTCCAAAAGGAGGTCTGATGGTAAGAATACATTCACATGAACTGTACTTCCCTTTAAAATTTTTGTATGTGCTAATGTGAGTTGTTGTTTTTTTTCAGACAGGCCTGCCCAGAGGACATCACCTGCGCGCAGGACATCGCCAGCGCACGGACCATCACCTGTGCAGCAGGCATCGGCAGCAGCGCGCAGACCATCACCTGCGCCGCAAGCATCGGGAGCGCACAGATCGTCACCTGTGCGCCACAGTTCGTCATCGCACAGACTATCACCTGTGCGCCAGACATCAGCGCACAGAACTTCACCTGTGCGCCAGACACCGTCGGCGACCACACCACAAGATGGGCGCCAAACATCAGCTCCTGCGCGCAGGCCATCACCAGATCGTCGTCTCTCCAGGAGCTCTGGGACTGTGACTGAAGAGCCTCAAGACACAACCCTTGTGGACCCATCACCCGATCTGTTTGAGTCTACAGGGTTAACAGACGAAACTTTTCTTGGGTTTGAGGACAGCCGTGCAGACGTATCCAGCCAGACCCTTGAAAAGTCTTCTGAAACGAGGACAAGTGGAGCTCCTGGAGCAGCGGCATCACAGGATGGAGAAGGTTTGTATTTATTTTGTGTGTGTGTGGGAGGGGGGGGGGCAGCAGTTGTGTAAATTTTATTAACTTTCCCAAAAAAATTATTTTGCAAACAGTGGTGCCACGGACCAGCAGCGGACTAGCTTCGGGGATTGGTTCCTACTTCAGTCCGGATCTCCTCCTACAGGAGTCGTCAGAGGATGACGAGGTGGAAGTGCAGGAGGCTCCAGTTACTACATCCCTGTGTGAGTAAATTGAATTGTGAGCCTTTAAAAAAATGTATGATGAATGTGTATAATATTGTCTAATTTTCTTTTCAGCTGCCCAAATCCAAGTGGTGGCAGACATCCAGGAAGGGCAGAATCCCTCAACTGTTCAGAGGGTTCACACCCTGGCATCGGAGATTGGGACCCGCCAGGATACGTATACAAATGTCGTGGGAAGCAGACTGGACAACATTGAGAGGACAATGGAGAAGATGTCAAACAGTCTGCTTGAACTGCAGAAGACTCTTTCCGACAGCACGGCCACAATACTACAGGTCAGAATGCAAGATCATAGGGAGAATATGAACGTACTTAACATTCTGGCCGAATCCATGACCCGGCTCGTGGACAACAGCTCATGTCTGGCAGAAAGCAATAAAAACATGTCGGAGAGTCATCGACACTCCTCATCCAGCCAACAGGTCATCGCAACCACACTGCAGATGATCTATGATAAGCTCCCAGGACCAGCTCATCAACACGCTGGTGATCCATCATATCCGCCGTCGCAAGCCACAAGGACGCCTCGTACCCTTCCTCAAGTCCCATCCCAGTACAGACAGTCACAGATGTACCAGGGATATACAGGGATGTACCCCACCCCCCAGATGCATCCACCACCGGCCGCACAATCTACAGCCGCATGGGCACAGAGGCCCAGTCAACGTACTACCCAGCCTCCCAGGACATCGACGCCCTATCAGGGGGAAGAAGAGGATCCGGACAGACTTCCACCATAAACCCGGTCGTATTGTTTTATTTACTCTTATATGTTTTTCATGTATCCTTTTCTTCCCCTCCCATTAGTTTTTTTTTTTCTTACTATTGTTTTCTGTGTTGGGCTTCCCCACCCGTGACCGGGTACTACCAAGGAGCTTTGTGTAGGCATACATGCGCGGGCATGTATGCGGGCGCGTGTGGTAACGGATGAAAGCTCCTTGTGCTACATGTATGATGGGCCAAAGAGCTATTCTGATACCACTTTTTTCTTCCAAAAATCCTTTTTGTAATGGTGTACAGTAGGCTTTCATTGTGTGAATTTACTATTCACTAGTCTGTGTTTTTGATTTATTCATAGGATTGGTGGGGAAAAATGAAGTGGACGGCATAAGTTCGTGTTGTGCGTACCAAGGTGAGTAGAACCATGTTTCAATGTATCTATTCAAGAAACTTTGAACCGCATGCCTTTGTAGAACCACACAGTCCAGCAATGGGTCATGCTGGGCTGTGTTGTTCCACAAATGTTAGCGTTTCAAAGTGCTGACCACTGACGCCACTATTTCACTTTGAACCGCATGCCTTTGTAGAACCACACAGTCCAGCAATGGGTCATGCTGGGCTGTGTGGTTCCACAAATGTTAGCGTTTCAAAGTGCTGACCACTGACGCCACTATTTCACTTTGAACCGCATGCCTTTGTAGAACCACACAGTCCAGCAATGGGTCATGCTGGGCTGTGTTGTTCCACAAATGTTAGCGTTTCAAAGTGCTGACCACTGACGCCACTATTTCACTTTGAACCGCATGCCTTTGTAGAACCACACAGTCCAGCAATGGGTCATGCTGGGCTGTGTTGTTCCACAAATGTTAGCGTTTCAAAGTGCTGACCACTGACGCCACTATTTCACTTTGAACCGCATGCCTTTGTAGAACCACACAGTCCAGCAATGGGTCATGCTGGGCTGTGTTGTTCCACAAATTTTCATTGAAAAGAAATGAACATGAATTTAGTGTGTCTTTACTTTAATATACTTTTTTTCTTTTCCCCACAGATATCTATATACACAAGAAAAGAATGTAAAGAAGAACAAACTACTTTTTTGTTTTAATTAACTTTCAAACTTTATTTAAAAAATAACATTTTTCTTCAATAAACTTTAAAAAATAGAAGTTTCCTGTGGTTTTTATTAAAATTTGTAATGCAGTTGAATTGTACGTAAGTAGATTGCCCAGGGAACATCAGGGGAACTGTGTCTCTTCACATCCACGCCACTTAGGAAGGATACACCGGAAGACCTGTGGAAGAGAACAGTATGAGCTTCCAGATATGGGTGATAGTGTCACCCTGGGACTGGAAAAAAGAGGTACATACAACAGTCCACACAACACAAGCGGGTTGCAGCGGCCCAAATGCAACCCTCCGGCACTTGCATCACTACACATCCAAACATTCCCTGACTAGCATTGCTGTTTCAGGGAATGTTTGGATGTGCAGTCTTGCAAATGCCGGAGGGCTGCACTTTGGACATGTCGGGGTGATTTTGGACAAGGGAGTTTTGGGCAATACATCTCACCTGAGGGGGGGTTGTCTGCTACATGGCGGAGGGTCAGGTCCACATCACCAGTAGGTCGGCCATGGAACATCAATTGAAATGTCGTGTCTCTTCACATCCACGCCACTTGGGAAGATACATCGCAGGACCTGTGGAAGAGAACAGTTTGAGCTTCCAGATATGGGTGATAGTGTCACCCTGGGACTGGAAAAAAGAGGTACATACAACAGTCCACACAACACAAGCGGGTTACAGCGGCCCAAATGCAACCCTCCTGCACTTGCATCACTACACATCCAAACATTCCCTGACTAGCATTGCTGTTTCAGGGAATGTTTGGATGTGCAGTCTTGCAAATGCCGGAGGGCTGCACTTTGGACATGTCGGGGTGATTTTGGACAAGGGAGTTTTGGTCAATACATCTCACCTGAGGGGGGGTTGTCTGCTACATGGCGGAGGGTCAGGTCCACATCACCAGTAGGTCGGCCATGGAACATCAATTGAAATGTCGTGTCTCTTCACATCCACGCCACTTGGGAAGATACATCGCAGGACCTGTGGAAGAGAACAGTTTGAGCTTCCAGATATGGGTGATAGTGTCACCCTGGGACTGGAAAAAAGAGGTACATACAACAGTCCACACAACACAAGCGGGTTGCAGCGGCCCAAATGCAACCCTCCGGCACTTGCATCACTACACATCCAAACATTCCCTGACTAGCATTGCTGTTTCAGGGAATGTTTGGATGTGCAGTCTTGCAAATGCCGGAGGGCTGCACTTTGGACATGTCGGGGTGATTTTGGACAAGGGAGTTTTGGGCAATACATCTCACCTGAGGGGGGGTTGTCTGCTACATGGCGGAGGGTCAGGTCCACATCACCAGTAGGTCGGCCATGGAACATCAATTGAAATGTCGTGTCTCTTCACATCCACGCCACTTGGGAAGATACATCGCAGGACCTGTGGAAGAGAACAGTTTGAGCTTCCAGATATGGGTGATAGTGTCACCCTGGGACTGGAAAAAAGAGGTACATACAACAGTCCACACAACACAAGCGGGTTGCAGCGGCCCAAATGCAACCCTCCGGCACTTGCATCACTACACATCCAAACATTCCCTGACTAGCATTGCTGTTTCAGGGAATGTTTGGATGTGCAGTCTTGCAAATGCCGGAGGGCTGCACTTTGGACATGTCGGGGTGATTTTGGACAAGGGAGTTTGGGCAATACATCTCACCTGAGGGGGGGTTGTCTGCTACATGGCGGAGGGTCAGGTCCACATCACCAGTAGGTCGGCCATGGAACATCAATTGAAATGTCGTGTCTCTTCACATCCACGCCACTTGGGAAGATACATCGCAGGACCTGTGGAAGAGAACAGTTTGAGCTTCCAGATATGGGTGATAGTGTCACCCTGGGACTGGAAAAAAGAGGTACATACAACAGTCCACACAACACAAGCGGGTTACAGCGGCCCAAATGCAACCCTCCTACACTTGCATCACTACACATCCAAACATTCCCTGACTAGCATTGCTGTTTCAGGGAATGTTTGGATGTGCAGTCTTGCAAATGCCGGAGGGCTGCACTTTGGACATGTCGGGGTGATTTTGGACATGGGAGTTTTGGTCAATACATCTCACCTGAGGGGGGGTTGTCTGCTACATGGCGGAGGGTCAGGTCCACATCACCAGTAGGTCGGCCATGGAACATCAGGTGAAATGTCGTGTCTCCTCACATCCACGCCACTTGGGAAGATACACCGCAGGACCTGTGGAAGAGAACAGTTTGAGCTTCCAGATGTGGGTAATAGTGTCACCCTGGGACTGGAAAGAAGAGGTACATACAGTCCACACAACACAAGCGGGGAACAGTGGGTCCAAATGCAACCCTCCGCCACTCGCGTCACTACACATCCAAACATTCCCTGACAAGCATTGGTGTATCAGGAGGGAATGTTTGGATGTGCAGTCTTGCAAATGCCGGAGGGCTGCACTTTGGACATGCCGGGGTGATTTTGGACAAGGGAGTTTTGGTCAATACATCTCACCTGAGGGAGTTGTCTGCTACATGGCGGAGGGTCAGGTCCACATCACCAGTAGGTCGCCCATGGAACTTCAGGTGAAATGTCGTGTCTCCTCACATCCACGCCACTTGGGAAGATACACCGCAGGACCTGTGGAAGAGAACAGTTTGAGCTTCCAGATGTGGGTAATAGTGTCACCCTGGGACTGGAAAGAAGAGGTACATACAGTCCACACAACACAAGCGGGGAACAGTGGGTCCAAATGCAACCCTCCGCCACTCGCGTCACTACACATCCAAACATTCCCTGACAAGCATTGGTGTATCAGGAGGGAATGTTTGGATGTGCAGTCTTGCAAATGCCGGAGGGCTGCACTTTGGACATGCCGGGGTGATTTTGGACAAGGGAGTCTTGGTCAATACATCTCACCTGAGGGGGTTGTCTGCTACATGGCGGAGGGTCAGGTCCACATCTCCAGTAGGTCGCCCATGGTAGAGTTGGATAAAAGGGTCAAATATTTGCGGTAACCCAACAGGATAAAACAGGGGGGAACGAACTGTACAAACATGGCCTGGGGATATACATCAACAGGATGTAAAACTCTGAAATAGATAAATGAAGAGGGTTTTTTTAAAATATTCCAATGTCAGTTTACACGATAATACAAATGTTGTCAGTATACTCACAGGCAACTGCAAAATAATTTTGGATCAATGTCCACTGGGAATCCTCTCCTTCGCCCATACCCACCGGTAGAGCAGAAGACCGGTTCCCGCGTCGGAAAGCACTACGACAAAGAGTCACCGGCAAACGGTTTGCGACACATATGTTGTGTAAAATACAACATGCATTTACCATGCCGCAAACCTTCGACGGTGAGTACAAAAGAGCACCGCCGGAAGTGTCTAAACATCGAAACCGGCTTTTAAGTACACCGAAGGCACGTTCAATTATTTGCCTCGATGCAATGTGTGTCTCTTGGTAACGTTTTTCTGCTCTACCAACAGGATTAGACAATGGGGTCAACAGCCACGGTTTGTTTGGATAACCCGCATCGCCTATAGAAAATATAAAAAAAATGTTAGGTACTTGTAAAAAATAATAAAAAATAATAATAATAAAATAATAAAAAAATAAAAAAATGAAAATACATACCTAACAGCCAGCCACCAGGCATGTTTCCTGTTTCGAACTTGTCAAACAGCGATGACTGGCTTAGGATGAAGGAGTCGTGAGAAGATCCAGGAAATCCCACAAAAATGTTCAAAAATCTCATGTTTACATCACAGACCGCCTGCACGTTCAGGGAATGGAACTGTTTTCGGTTCCGAAAACATTCCTCTGAATTCCGTGGCGGTCTGATCTGCACGTGGGTACAGTCAATCGCGCCCAGCACATTGGGAAATTTGTATTTGTTGAAAAAGCCTAATTTGATCTCACGACATTCGCTGTCCGTCTCTGGAAATGTAATGTACTGGATCGTCAATTTGCGGAAAGCCCTAATGACCTGGGTTATACAGCGCGACAGTGTCGACTGTGAAAAACCGCATGTTTGAGACAGTGTAGGCTGGAATGTGCCTGACGCCAAAAAATGTAACGTCCCCAGCAGTTTCTGAAAACCGCTGATTGCACGATTTGTCCGTGCCCGAGGTTCCAAGTCGGCCTCCAACAGAGCGTACAGCGAATATATGTCGCGAGTCGATAAGCGATAATTTTGTATCACCTCGAACTCGCTGAGATCCTCCAGTTCACGCCTAGTGCGATACTGGCGTGGACGTGGAAAAGAAACCCGCAATACTGGCTCACCCAATGCAGACATTTGCTGACCTGGATCCTGATGTTCATCAGCACTTTCTTCCTCAATCATGCTTGCAGCCAGCATGAACATCACAATCTGGTCAGAAAAAGGCTCCATCATTGTAGTCAGTACAAAAATAGGAATGTGTTTTAAAACGCAGGAATTTTCCTAAAAAAACGATTCCACAGAGCTGACTGTAAAATGGCTCCTTCTCCCTGTAGTCTCAAACCTGGGAGTGAGGAGATAGGAGGGGCTTTGCAGAAGTGTATCCTGGGTAAAACTGTGGAATCATGGGTAAATTTCCCTCAGGAGATTGAAGAAAAAAATATTCCTTTAAAAAATCAATTAAATAATACTTGTGAAGCAAAAAAAGACAAACCAAGTAGATAATCCTTTCAAATATAAATAGATATGCTACTAGCAATCCTCAAATATCAAAAAAAATCATGTACTAAAAAATTTTTTTTAGATCCCGCCAGTCAACTGAGGCGGACTGAAATAGTCGAATTTGCGGTCGAAAAGCACTGCAGGCGAATTTCCAAACTTGAATTGAATATGCTTTGGGCGAATTGCAGCATCTGTACCATTGCAGAAAAGTCGAATGCGAAAAAAGTCGAATTGCCAAAAGTCGAATTTTGAATATCCGTTTTTTTGAGATAAAGTACTGTACTGCATAGGCGAATTGTTTTTTTGAGGCGAAAAAGTTCCGGAATTCGCCTATTTCTGGAATTCGCCTGCAATTGCATATACCCCATTGTAATGAGGATGCATCTTGCTGCCTTTCCAATGAAGCAAGTTTTAATCAGTAATAGGTGAAAAATCATTCCTACAAAGGTGTTAATTAGAGACTTGGCTTTGTGGACACTTTTCAGAGAGCAAATGTGTTAGCATAAAAATAAAGCCATAAAATAGAGAGCTGATTAATCACTCAATTTGATTTCTCTGCCTGCATAATTTTTTTCCTCTGCAACCCCATGCTAAATTGTGCTTCCTGTTTTTTATAAAATGACTTTATCAAATCTGACTCTGATTGCATCAGAGAAGGCCAGGTACCCTACACTATAAGAGGTGGTTTGAAATTTTGACTTGTCTACTTAAAGATCACCAAAATTTGATCACAAGGTCAATTACGTCCCTGGGTGGGATTGAACCACCAACCTTTCGGTTAACAGCCGAATGCGCTAACCGATTGCGCCACAGAGACAGCTTGCAAAAGCATGTACTGACAAAGGCTAAAAAGCATTCATCTAGAAAGTTTCCTTGAAAAAGGTTAAAAAGGCAATAATCTGGAGAGTTTTGCAAGATTTTTCTTCCATTGACCAACGAAGAAACACATTGGTACTTTCACATAATGATTGAGTACTTCAGGATCTCTGACACTTACATGAGCAGCATAGAGGCGCAGCGGAAGCGTGCTGGGCCCATAACCCAGAGGTCGGTGAATCGAAACCATCCTCTGCTATGTGCACTTATTTTTTTGTTAATTAAATTCTTCCAAAACTGGAATTGATATTTTGACTCTTTTATTTTTACTTAAAGTACAATAACTTTTAACATTTTAATTTGTTTTAATAGTATATTGACAGCATTGTTTTCTTTCAGAAATCCACTTAATTTTCTTTACCCTATTACTGAAATGGTAATTGACAAAAACAAGCTACATTGTCACCAGAAGAGCAATGCAAAATGTACAATTGATATTTCAAAATCATCTTTCCATCTTGAATTTCAATGATGCATTGGGGCAACGATTTTGTGAGAAATATCTTCACCCTTAAAGAAAGATTTTCTTAACTTCTTACCTGTGTGCTGATTAGATATCACCTGGTTTTCACATTAAACAGATTCCCACTTGAGAAAGCAGCAAGGATGCAGTGAGGCTTATGTTTCCTGGTGTCAACCTGTATTATTTCAGTGGACATTGTAATGAGGATGCATCTTGCTGCCTTTCCAATGAAGCAAGTTTTAATCAGTAATAGGCGAAAAACCATTCCTACAAAGGTGTTAATCAGAGACTTGGCTTTGTGGACACTTTTCAGAGAGCAAATGTGTTAGCATAAAAATAAAGCCATAAAATGGAGAGCTGATTAATCACTCAATTGGATTTCTCTGCCTGCATATTTTTTTTTCTCTGCAACCCCATGCTAAATTGTGCTTCCTGTTTTTTATAAAATGACTTAATCAAATCTGACTCTGATTGCATCAGAGAAGGCCAGGTACCCTACACTATAAGAGGTGGTTTGAAATTTTGACTTGTCTACTTAAAGATCACCAAAATTTGATCACAAAGTCAATTACGTCCCTGGGTGGGATTAAACCACCAACCTTTCGGTTAACAGCCGAATGCGCTAACTGATTGCGCCACAGAGACAGCTTGCAAAAGCATGTACTGACAAAGGCTAAAAAGCATTCATCTAGAAAGTTTCCTAGAAAAAGGTTAAAAAGGCAATAATCTGGAGAGTTTTGCAAGATTTTTCTTCCATTGACCAACGAAGAAACACATTGGTACTTTCACATGATGAGTGAGTACTTCAGGATCTCTGACACTTACATGAGCAGCAGAGTGGCGCAGCAGAAGCGTGCTGGCCCCATAACTCAGAGGTCGGTGGATCGAAACCATCCTCTGCTATGTGCACTTATTTTTTTGTTAATTAAATTCTTCCAAAACTGGAATTGATATTTTGACTCTTTTATTTTTACTTAAAGTACAATAACTTTTAACATTTTAATTTGTTTTAATAGTATATTGACAGCATTGTTTTCTTTCAGAAATCCACTTAATTTTCTTTACCCTATTACTGAAATGGTAATTGACAAAAACAAGCTACATTGTCACCAGAAGAGCAATGCAAAATGTACAATTGATATTTCAAAATCATCTTTACAGCTTGAATTTCAATGATGCATTGGGGCAACGATTTTGTGAGAAACATCTTCACCCTTAAAGAAAGATTTTCTTAACTTCTTACCTGTGTGCTGATTAGATATCACCTGGTTTTCACATTAAACAGATTCCCACTTGAGAAAGCAGCAAGGATGCAGTGAGGTTTATGTTTCCTGGTGTCAACCTGTATTATTTCAGTGGACATTGTAATGAGGATGCATCTTGCTGCCTTTCCAATGAAGCAAGTTTTAATCAGTAATAGGTGAAAAACCATTCCTACAAAGGTGTTAATCAGAGACTTGGCTTTGTGGACACTTTTCAGAGAGCAAATGTGTTAGCATAAAAATAAAGCCATAAAATGGAGAGCTGATTAATCACTCAATTGGATTTCTCTGCCTGCATAATTTTTTTTCTCTGCAACCCCATGCTAAATTGTGCTTCCTGTTTTTTATAAAATGACTTTATCAAATCTGACTCTGATTGCATCAGAGAAGGCCAGGTACCCTACACTATAAGAGGTGGTTTGAAATTTTTACTTGTCTACTTAAAGATCACCAAAATTTGACCACAAGGTCAATTACGTCACTGGGTGGGATTGAACCACCAACCTTTCGGTTAACAGCCGAATGCGCTTACCGATTTCGGCACAGAGACAGCTTGCAAAAGCATGTACTGACAAAGGCTAAAAAGCATTCATCTAGAAACTTTCCTAGAAAAAGGTTAAAAAGCCAATAATCTGGAGAGTTTTGCAAGATTTTTCTTCCATTGACCAACGAAGAAACACATTGGTACTTTCACATGATGAGTGAGTACTTCAGGATCTCTGACACTTACATGAGCAGCAGAGTGGCGCAGCAGAAGCGTGCTGGCCCCATAACTCAGAGGTCGGTGGATCGAAACCATCCTCTGCTATGTGCACTTATTTTTTTGTTAATTAAATTCTACCAAAACTGGAATTGATATTTTGACTCTTTTATTTTTACTTAAAGTACAATAACTTTTAACATTTTAATTTGTTTTAATAGTATATTGACAGCATTGTTTTCTTTCAGAAATCCACTTAATTTTCTTTACCCTATTACTGAAATGGTAATTGACAAAAACAAGCTACATTGTCACCAGAAGAGCAATGCAAAATGTACAATTGATATTTCAAAATCATCTTTACAGCTTGAATTTCAATGATGCATTGGGGCAACGATTTTGTGAGAAACATCTTCACCCTTAAAGAAAGATTTTCTTAACTTCTTACCTGTGTGCTGATTAGATATCACCTGGTTTTCACATTAAACAGATTCCCACTTGAGAAAGCAGCAAGGATGCAGTGAGGTTTATGTTTCCTGGTGTCAACCTGTATTATTTCAGTGGACATTGTAATGAGGATGCATCTTGCTGCCTTTCCAATGAAGCAAGTTTTAATCAGTAATAGGTGAAAAACCATTCCTACAAAGGTGTTAATCAGAGACTTGGCTTTGTGGACACTTTTCAGAGAGCAAATGTGTAAGCATAAAAATAAAGCCATAAAATGGAGAGCTGATTAATCACTCAATTGGATTTCTCTGCCTGCATAATTTTTTTTCTCTGCAACCCCATGCTAAATTGTGCTTCCTGTTTTTTATAAAATGACTTTATCAAATCTGACTCTGATTGCATCAGAGAAGGCCAGGTACCCTACACTATAAGAGGTGGTTTGAAATTTTTACTTGTCTACTTAAAGATCACCAAAATTTGACCACAAGGTCAATTACGTCACTGGGTGGGATTGAACCACCAACCTTTCGGTTAACAGCCGAATGCGCTTACCGATTGCGGCACAGAGATAGCTTGCAAAAGCATGTACTGACAAAGGCTAAAAAGCATTCATCTAGAAACTTTCCTAGAAAAAGGTTAAAAAGCCAATAATCTGGAGAGTTTTGCAAGATTTTTCTTCCATTGACCAACGAAGAAACACATTGGTACTTTCACATAATGAGTGAGTACTTCAGGATCTCTGACACTTACATGAGCAGCAGAGTGGTGCAGCGGAAGCGTGCTGGGCCCATAACCCAGAGGTCGGTGGATCGAAACCATACTCTGCTATGTGCACTTATTTTTTTGTTAATTAAATTCTTCCAAAACTGGAATTGATATTTTGACTCTTTTATTTTTACTTAAAGTACAATAACTTTTAACATTTTAATTTGTTTTAATAGTATATTGACAGCATTGTTTTCTTTCAGAAATCCACTTAATTTTCTTTACCCTATTACTGAAATGGTAATTGACAAAAACAAGCTACATTGTCACCAGAAGAGCAATGCAAAATGTACAATTGATATTTCAAAATCATCTTTCCAGCTTGAATTTCAATGATGCATTGGGGCAACGATTTTGTGAGAAACATCTTCACCCTTAAAGAAAGATTTTCTTAACTTCTTACCTGTGTGCTAATTAGATATCACCTGGTTTTCACATTAAACAGATTCCCACTTGAGAAAGCAGCAAGGATGCAGTGAGGTTTATGTTTCCTGGTGTCAACCTGTATTATTTCAGTGGACATTGTAATGAGGATGCATCTTGCAGCCTTTCCAATGAAGCAAGTTTTAATCAGTAATAGGTGAAAAACCATTCCTACAAAGGTGTTAATCAGAGACTTGGCTTTGTGGACACTTTTCAGAGAGCAAATGTGTTAGCATAAAAATAAAGCCATAAAATAGAGAGCTGATTAATCACTCAATTTGATTTCTCTGCCTGTATAATTTTTTTTCTCTGCAACCCCATGCTAAATTGTGCTTCCTGTTTTTTATAAAATGACTTTATCAAATCTGACTCTGATTGCATCAGAGAAGGCCAGGTACCCTACACTATAAGAGGTGGTTTGAAATTTGACTTGTCTACTTGAAGATCACCAAAATTTGATCACAAGGTCAATTACGTCCCAGGGTGGGATTGAACCACCAACCTCTCGGTTAACAGCCGAATGCGCTAACCGATTGCGCCACAGAGACAGCTTGCAAAAGCATGTACTGACAAAGGCTAAAAAGCATTCATCTAGAAAGTTTCCTAGAAAAAGGTTAAAAAGGCAATAATCTGGAGAGTTTTGCAAGATTTTTCTTCCATTGACCAACGAAGAAACACATTGGTACTTTCACATAATGAGTGAGTACTTCAGGATCTCTGACACTTACATGAGCGGCAGAGTGGCACAGCAGAAGCGTGCTGGGCCCATAACCCAGAGGTCGGTGGATCAAAACCATCCTCTGCTATGTGCACTTATTTTTTTGTTAATTAAATTCTTCCAAAACGGGAATTGATATTTTGACTCTTTTATTTTTACTTAAAGTACAATAACTTTTAACATTTTAATTTGTTTTAATAGTATATTGACAGCATTGTTTTCTTTCAGAAATCCACTTAATTTTCTTTACCCTATTACTGAAATGGTAATTGACAAAAACAAGCTACATTGTCACCAGAAGAGAAATGCAAAATATACAATTGATATTTCAAAATCATCTTTCCAGCTTGAATTTCAATGATGCATTGGGGCAACGATTTTGTGAGAAACATCTTCACCCTTAAAGAAAGATTTTCTTAACTTCTTACCTGTGTGCTGATTAGATATCACCTGGTTTTCACATTAAACAGATTCCCACTTGAGAAAGCAGCAAGGATGCAGTGAGGTTTATGTTTCCTGGTGTCAACCTGTATTATTTCAGTGGACATTGTAATGAGGATGCATCTTGCTGCCTTTCCAATGAAGCAAGTTTTAATCAGTAATAGGTGAAAAACCATTCCTACAAAGGTGTTAATCAGAGACTTGGCTTTGTGGACACTTTTCAGAGAGCAAATGTGTTAGCTTAAAAATAAAGCCATAAAATGGAGAGCTGATTAATCACTCAATTGGATTTCTCTGCCTGCATAATTTTTTTTCTCTGCAACCCCATGCTAAATTGTGCTTCCTGTTTTTTATAAAATGACTTAATCAAATCTGACTCTGATTGCATCAGAGAAGGCCAGGTACCCTACACTATAAGAGGTGGTTTGAAATTTTGACTTGTCTACTTAAAGATCACCAAAATTTGATCACAAGGTCAATTACGTCCCTGGGTTGGATTAAACCACCAACCTTTCGGTTAACAGCCGAATGCGCTAACCGATTGCGCCACAGAGACAGCTTGCAAAAGCATGTACTGACAAAAGCTAAAAAGCATTCATCTAGAAAGTTTCCTAGAAAAAGATTAAAAAGGCAATAATCTGGAGAGTTTTGCAAGATTTTTCTTCCATTGACCAACGAAGAAACACATTGGTACTTTCACATGATGAGTGAGTACTTCAGGATCTCTGACACTTACATGAGCAGCAGAGTGGCGCAGCGGAAGAGTGCTGGGCCCATAACCCAGAGGTCGGTGGATCGAAACCATCCTCTGCTATGTGCACTTATATTTTTGTTAATTAAATTCATCCAAAACTGGAATTGATATTTTGACTCTTTTATTTTTACTTAAAGTACAATAACTTTTAACATTTTAATTTGTTTTAATAGTATATTGACAGCATTGTTTTCTTTCAGAAATCCACTTAATTTTCTTTACCCTATTACTGAAATGGTAATTGACAAAAACAAGCTACATTGTCACCAGAAGAGCAATGCAAAATGTACAATTGATATTTCAAAATCATCTTTACAGCTTGAATTTCAATGATGCATTGGGGCAACGATTTTGTGAGAAACATCTTCACCCTTAAAGAAAGATTTTCTTAACTTCTTACCTGTGTGCTGATTAGATATCACCTGGTTTTCACATTAAACAGATTCCCACTTGAGAAAGCAGCAAGGATGCAGTGAGGTTTATGTTTCCTGGTGTCAACCTGTATTATTTCAGTGGACATTGTAATGAGGATGCATCTTGCTGCCTTTCCAATGAAGCAAGTTTTAATCAGTAATAGGTGAAAAACCATTCCTACAAAGGTGTTAATCAGAGACTTGGCTTTGTGGACACTTTTCAGAGAGCAAATGTGTAAGCATAAAAATAAAGCCATAAAATGGAGAGCTGATTAATCACTCAATTGGATTTCTCTGCCTGCATAATTTTTTTTCTCTGCAACCCCATGCTAAATTGTGCTTCCTGTTTTTTATAAAATGACTTTATCAAATCTGACTCTGATTGCATCAGAGAAGGCCAGGTACCCTACACTATAAGAGGTGGTTTGAAATTTTTACTTGTCTACTTAAAGATCACCAAAATTTGACCACAAGGTCAATTACGTCACTGGGTGGGATTGAACCACCAACCTTTCGGTTAACAGCCGAATGCGCTTACCGATTGCGGCACAGAGACAGCTTGCAAAAGCATGTACTGACAAAGGCTAAAAAGCATTCATCTAGAAACTTTCCTAGAAAAAGGTTAAAAAGCCAATAATCTGGAGAGTTTTTCAAGATTTTTCTTCCATTGACCAACGAAGAAACACATTGGTACTTTCACATAATGAGTGAGTACTTCAGGATCTCTGACACTTACATGAGCAGCAGAGTGGTGCAGCGGAAGCGTGCTGGGCCCATAACCCAGAGGTCGGTGAATCGAAACCATACTCTGCTATGTGCACTTATTTTTTTGTTAATTAAATTCTTCCAAAACTGGAATTGATATTTTGACTCTTTTATTTTTACTTAAAGTACAATAACTTTTAACATTTTAATTTGTTTTAATAGTATATTGACAGCATTGTTTTCTTTCAGAAATCCACTTAATTTTCTTTACCCTATTACTGAAATGGTAATTGACAAAAACAAGCTACATTGTCACCAGAAGAGCAATGCAAAATGTACAATTGATATTTCAAAATCATCTTTCCAGCTTGAATTTCAATGATGCATTGGGGCAACGATTTTGTGAGAAACATCTTCACCCTTAAAGAAAGATTTTCTTAACTTCTTACCTGTGTGCTAATTAGATATCACCTGGTTTTCACATTAAACAGATTCCCACTTGAGAAAGCAGCAAGGATGCAGTGAGGTTTATGTTTCCTGGTGTCAACCTGTATTATTTCAGTGGACATTGTAATGAGGATGCATCTTGCAGCCTTTCCAATGAAGCAAGTTTTAATCAGTAATAGGTGAAAAACCATTCCTACAAAGGTGTTAATCAGAGACTTGGCTTTGTGGACACTTTTCAGAGAGCAAATGTGTTAGCATAAAAATAAAGCCATAAAATAGAGAGCTGATTAATCACTCAATTTGATTTCTCTGCCTGTATAATTTTTTTTCTCTGCAACCCCATGCTAAATTGTGCTTCCTGTTTTTTATAAAATGACTTTATCAAATCTGACTCTGATTGCATCAGAGAAGGCCAGGTACCCTACACTATAAGAGGTGGTTTGAAATTTGACTTGTCTACTTGAAGATCACCAAAATTTGATCACAAGGTCAATTACGTCCCTGGGTGGGATTGAACCACCAACCTCTCGGTTAACAGCCGAATGCGCTAACCGATTGCGCCACAGAGACAGCTTGCAAAAGCATGTACTGACAAAGGCTAAAAAGCATTCATCTAGAAAGTTTCCTAGAAAAAGGTTAAAAAGGCAATAATCTGGAGAGTTTTGCAAGATTTTTCTTCCATTGACCAACGAAGAAACACATTGGTACTTTCACATAATGAGTGAGTACTTCAGGATCTCTGACACTTACATGAGCAGCAGAGTGGCGCAGCAGAAGCGTGCTGGGCCCATAACCCAGAGGTCGGTGGATCAAAACCATCCTCTGCTATGTGCACTTATTTTTTTGTTAATTAAATTCTTCCAAAACGGGAATTGATATTTTGACTCTTTTATTTTTACTTAAAGTACAATAACTTTTAACATTTTAATTTGTTTTAATAGTATATTGACAGCATTGTTTTCTTTCAGAAATCCACTTAATTTTCTTTACCCTATTACTGAAATGGTAATTGACAAAAACAAGCTACATTGTCACCAGAAGAGAAATGCAAAATGTACAATTGATATTTCAAAATCATCTTTCCAGCTTGAATTTCAATGATGCATTGGGGCAACGATTTTGTGAGAAACATCTTCACCCTTAAAGAAAGATTTTCTTAACTTCTTACCTGTGTGCTAATTAGATATCACCTGGTTTTCACATTAAACAGATTCCCACTTGAGAAAGCAGCAAGGATGCAGTGAGGTTTATGTTTCCTGGTGTCAACCTGTATTATTTCAGTGGACATTGTAATGAGGATGCATCTTGCAGCCTTTCCAATGAAGCAAGTTTTAATCAGTAATAGGTGAAAAACCATTCCTACAAAGGTGTTAATCAGAGACTTGGCTTTGTGGACACTTTTCAGAGAGCAAATGTGTTAGCATAAAAATAAAGCCATAAAATAGAGAGCTGATTAATCACTCAATTTGATTTATCTACCTGTATAATTTTTTTTCTCTGCTACCCCATGCTAAATTGTGCTTCCTGTTTTTTATAAAATGACTTTATCAAATCTGACTCTGATTGCATCAGAGAAGGCCAGGTACCCTACACTATAAGAGGTGGTTTGAAATTTGACTTGTCTACTTGAAGATCACCAAAATTTGATCACAAGGTCAATTACGTCCCAGGGTGGGATTGAACCACCAACCTCTCGGTTAACAGCCGAATGCGCTAACCGATTGCGCCACAGAGACAGCTTGCAAAAGCATGTACTGACAAAGGCTAAAAAGCATTCATCTAGAAAGTTTCCTAGAAAAAGGTTAAAAAGGCAATAATCTGGAGAGTTTTGCAAGATTTTTCTTCCATTGACCAACGAAGAAACACATTGGTACTTTCACATAATGAGTGAGTACTTCAGGATCTCTGACACTTACATGAGCAGCAGAGTGGCGCAGCAGAAGCGTGCTGGGCCCATAACCCAGAGGTCGGTGGATCAAAACCATCCTCTGCTATGTGCACTTATTTTTTTGTTAATTAAATTCTTCCAAAACGGGAATTGATATTTTGACTCTTTTATTTTTACTTAAAGTACAATAACTTTTAACATTTTAATTTGTTTTAATAGTATATTGACAGCATTGTTTTCTTTCAGAAATCCACTTAATTTTCTTTACCCTATTACTGAAATGGTAATTGACAAAAACAAGCTACATTGTCACCAGAAGAGCAATGCAAAATGTACAATTGATATTTCAAAATCATCTTTCCAGCTTGAATTTCAATGATGCATTGGGGCAACGATTTTGTGAGAAACATCTTCACCCTTAAAGAAAGATTTTCTTAACTTCTTACCTGTGTGCTGATTAGATATCACCTGGTTTTCACATTAAACAGATTCCCACTTGAGAAAGCAGCAAGGATGCAGTGAGGTTTATGTTTCCTGGTGTCAACCTGTATTATTTCAGTGGACATTGTAATGAGGATGCATCTTGCTGCCTTTCCAATGAAGCAAGTTTTAATCAGTAATAGGTGAAAAACCATTCCTACAAAGGTGTTAATCAGAGACTTGGCTTTGTGGACACTTTTCAGAGAGCAAATGTGTTAGCATAAAAATAAAGCCATAAAATGGAGAGCTGATTAATCACTCAATTGGATTTCTCTGCCTGCATCATTTTTTTTCTCTGCAACCCCATGCTAAATTGTGCTTCCTGTTTTTTATAAAATGACTTAATCAAATCTGACTCTGATTGCATCAGAGAAGGCCAGGTACCCTACACTATAAGAGGTGGTTTGAAATTTTGACTTGTCTACTTAAAGATCACCAAAATTTGATCACAAGGTCAATTACGTCCCTGGGTGGAATTGAACCACCACCCTTTCGGTTAACAGCCGAACGCGCTAACCGATTGCACCACAGAGACAGCTTGCAAAAGCATGTACTGACAAAGGCTAAAAAGCATCCATCTAGAAAGTTTCCTAGAAAAAGGTTAAAAAGGCAATAATCTGGAGAGTTTTGCAAGATTTTTCTTCCATTGACCAAAGAAGAAAACACATTGGTACTTTCACATAATGAGTGAGTACTTCAGGATCTCTGACACTTACATGAGCAGCAGAGTGGCACAGCAGAAGCGTGCTGGGCCCATAACCCTGAGGTCGGTGGATCGAAACCATCCTCTGCTATGTGCACTTATTTTTTTGTTAATTAAATTCTTCCAAAACTGGAATTGATATTTTGACTCTTTTATTTTTACTTAAAGTACAATAACTTTTAACATTTTAATTTGTTTTAATAGTATATTGACAGCATTGTTTTCTTTCAGAAATCCACTTAATTTTCTTTACCCTATTACTGAAATGGTAATTGACAAAAACAAGCTACATTGTCACCAGAAGAGCAATGCAAAATGTACAATTGATATTTCAAAATCATCTTTCCAGCTTGAATTTCAATGATGCATTGGGGCAACGATTTTGTGAGAAACATCTTCACCCTTAAAGAAAGATTTTCTTAACTTCTTACCTGTGTGCTGATTAATGTGAAAACCAGGTGATATCTAAACAAATTCCCACTTGAGAAAGCAGCAAGGATGCAGTGAGGTTTATGTTTCCTGGTGTCAACCTGTATTATTTCAGTGGACATTGTAATGAGGATGCATCTTGCTGCCTTTCCAATGAAGCAAGTTTTAATCAGTAATAGGTGAAAAACCATTCCTACAAAGGTGTTAATCAGAGACTTGGCTTTGTGGACACTTTTCAGAGAGCAAATGTGTTAGCATAAAAATAAAGCCATAAAATGGAGAGCTGATTAATCACTCAATTGGATTTCTCTGCCTGCATAATTTTTTTTCTCTGCAACCCCATGCTAAATTGTGCTTCCTGTTCTTTATAAAATGACTTAATCAAATCTGACTCTGATTGCATCAGAGAAGGCCAGGTACCCTACACTATAAGAGGTGGTAAATTTGATCACAAGGTCAATTACGTCCCTAGGTGGGATTGAACCACCACCCTTTTGGCTAACAGCCGAATGCGCTAACCGATTGCACCACAGAGACAGCTTGCAAAAGCATGTACTGACAAAGGCTAAAAAGCATTCATCTAGAAAGTTTCCTAGAAAAAGGTTAAAAGGGCAATAATCTGGAGAGTTTTGCAAGATTTTTCTTCCATTGACCAACGAAGAAACACATTGGTACTTTCACATAATGAGTGAGTACTTCAGGATCTCTGACACTTACATGAACAGCAGAGTGGCGCAGCAGAAGCATGTTGGGCCCATAACCCAGAGGTCGGTGGATCGAAACCATCCTCTGCTATGTGCACTTATTTTTTTGTTAATTAAATTCTTCCAAAACTGGAATTGATATTTTGACTCTTTTATTTTTACTTAAAGTACAATAACTTTTAACATTTTAATTTGTTTTAATAGTATATTGACAGCATTGTTTTCTTTCAGAAATCCACTTAATTTTCTTTACCCTATTACTGAAATGGTAATTGACAAAAACAAGCTACATTGTCACCAGAAGAGCAATGCAAAATGTACAATTGATATTTCAAAATCATCTTTCCAGCTTGAATTTCAATGATGCATTGGGGCAACGATTTTGTGAGAAACATCTTCACCCTTAAAGAAAGATTTTCTTAACTTCTTACCTGTGTGCTGATTAGATATCACCTGGTTTTCACATTAAACAGATTCCCACTTGAGAAAGCAGCAAGGATGCAGTGAGGTTTATGTTTCCTGGTGTCAACCTGTATTATTTCAGTGGACATTGTAATGAGGATGCATCTTGCTGCCTTTCCAATGAAGCAAGTTTTAATCAGTAATAGGTGAAAAACCATTCCTACAAAGGTGTTAATCAGAGACTTGGCTTTGTGGACACTTTTCAGAGAGCAAATGTGTTAGCATAAAAATAAAGCCATAAAATGGAGAGCTGATTAATCACTCAATTGGATTTCTCTGCCTGCATAATTTTTTTCTCTGCAACCCCATGCTAAATTGTGCTTCCTGTTTTTTATAAAATGACTTAATCAAATCTGACTCTGATTGCATCAGAGAAGGCCAGGTACCCTACACTATAAGAGGTGGTTTGAAATTTTGACTTGTCTACTTAAAGATCACCAAAATTTGATCACAAGGTCAATTACGTCCCTAGGTGGGATTGAACCACCACCCTTTTGGTTAACAGCCAAATGCGCTAACCGATTGCACCACAGAGACAGCTTGCAAAAGCATGTACTGACAAAGGCTAAAAAGCATTCATCTAGAAAGTTTCCTAGAAAAAGGTTAAAAAGGCAATAATCTGGAGAGTTTTGCAAGATTTTCTTCCATTGACCAACGAAGAAACACATTGGTACTTTCACATAATGAGTGAGTACTTCAGGATCTCTGACACTTACATGAGCAGCAGTGTGGCGCAGCGGAAGAGTGATGGTCCCATAACCCAGAGGTCGGTGGATCGAAACCATCCTCTGCTATGTGCACTTATTTTTTTGTTAATTAAATTCTTCCAACACTGGAATTGATATTTTGACTCTTTTATTTTTACTTAAAGTACAATAACTTTTAACATTTTAATTTGTTTTAATAGTATATTGACAGCATTGTTTTCTTTCAGAAATCCACTTAATTTTCTTTACCCTATTACTGAAATGGTAATTGACAAAAACAAGCTACATTGTCACCAGAAGAGCAATGCAAAATGTACAATTGATATTTCAAAATCATCTTTCCAGCTTGAATTTCAATGATGCATTGGGGCAACGATTTTGTGAGAAACATCTTCACCCTTAAAGAAAGATTTTCTTAACTTCTTACCTGTGTGCTGATTAATGTGAAAACCAGGTGATATCTAAACAAATTCCCACTTGAGAAAGCAGCAAGGATGCAGTGAGGTTTATGTTTCCTGGTGTCAACCTGTATTATTTCAGTGGACATTGTAATGAGGATGCATCTTGCTGCCTTTCCAATGAAGCAAGTTTTAATCAGTAATAGGTGAAAAACCATTCCTACAAAGGTGTTAATCAGAGACTTGGCTTTGTGGACACTTTTCAGAGAGCAAATGTGTTAGCATAAAAATAAAGCCATAAAATGGAGAGCTGATTAATCACTCAATTGGATTTCTCTGCCTGCATAATTTTTTTTCTCTGCAACCCCATGCTAAATTGTGCTTCCTGTTCTTTATAAAAAGACTTAATCAAATCTGACTCTGATTGCATCAGAGAAGGCCAGGTACCCTACACTATAAGAGGTGGTAAATTTGATCACAAGGTCAATTACGTCCCTAGGTGGGATTGAACCACCACCCTTTTAGCTAACAGCCGAATGCGCTAACCGATTGCACCACAGAGACAGCTTGCAAAAGCATGTACTGACAAAGGCTAAAAAGCATTCATCTAGAAAGTTTCCTAGAAAAAGGTTAAAAGGGCAATAATCTGGAGAGTTTTGCAAGATTTTTCTTCCATTGACCAACGAAGAAACACATTGGTACTTTCACATAATGAGTGAGTACTTCAGGATCTCTGACACTTACATGAACAGCAGAGTGGCGCAGCAGAAGCATGTTGGGCCCATAACCCAGAGGTCGGTGGATCGAAACCATCCTCTGCTATGTGCACTTATTTTTTTGTTAATTAAATTCTTCCAAAACTGGAATTGATATTTTGACTCTTTTATTTTTACTTAAAGTACAATAACTTTTAACATTTTAATTTGTTTTAATAGTATATTGACAGCATTGTTTTCTTTCAGAAATCCACTTAATTTTCTTTACCCTATTACTGAAATGGTAATTGACAAAAACAAGCTACATTGTCACCAGAAGAGCAATGCAAAATGTACAATTGATATTTCAAAATCATCTTTCCAGCTTGAATTTCAATGATGCATTGGGGCAACGATTTTGTGAGAAACATCTTCACCCTTAAAGAAAGATTTTCTTAACTTCTTACCTGTGTGCTGATTAGATATCACCTGGTTTTCACATTAAACAGATTCCCACTTGAGAAAGCAGCAAGGATGCAGTGAGGTTTATGTTTCCTGGTGTCAACCTGTATTATTTCAGTGGACATTGTAATGAGGATGCATCTTGCTGCCTTTCCAATGAAGCAAGTTTTAATCAGTAATAGGTGAAAAACCATTCCTACAAAGGTGTTAATCAGAGACTTGGCTTTGTGGACACTTTTCAGAGAGCAAATGTGTTAGCATAAAAATAAAGCCATAAAATGGAGAGCTGATTAATCACTCAATTGGATTTCTCTGCCTGCATAATTTTTTTCTCTGCAACCCCATGCTAAATTGTGCTTCCTGTTTTTTATAAAATGACTTAATCAAATCTGACTCTGATTGCATCAGAGAAGGCCAGGTACCCTACACTATAAGAGGTGGTTTGAAATTTTGACTTGTCTACTTAAAGATCACCAAAATTTGATCACAAGGTCAATTACGTCCCTAGGTGGGATTGAACCACCACCCTTTTGGTTAACAGCCAAATGCGCTAACCGATTGCACCACAGAGACAGCTTGCAAAAGCATGTACTGACAAAGGCTAAAAAGCATTCATCTAGAAAGTTTCCTAGAAAAAGGTTAAAAAGGCAATAATCTGGAGAGTTTTGCAAGATTTTCTTCCATTGACCAACGAAGAAACACATTGGTACTTTCACATAATGAGTGAGTACTTCAGGATCTCCGACACTTACATGAGCAGCAGTGTGGCGCAGCGGAAGAGTGATGGTCCCATAACCCAGAGGTCGGTGGATCGAAACCATCCTCTGCTATGTGCACTTATTTTTTTGTTAATTAAATTCTTCCAACACTGGAATTGATATTTTGACTCTTTTATTTTTACTTAAAGTACAATAACTTTTAACATTTTAATTTGTTTTAATAGTATATTGACAGCATTGTTTTCTTTCAGAAATCCACTTAATTTTCTTTACCCTATTACTGAAATGGTAATTGACAAAAACAAGCTACATTGTCACCAGAAGAGCAATGCAAAATGTACAATTGATATTTCAAAATCATCTTTCCATCTTGAATTTCAATGATGCATTGGGGCAACGATTTTGTGAGAAACATCTTCACCCTTAAAGAAAGATTTTCTTAACTTCTTACCTGTGTGCTGATTAGATATCACCTGGTTTTCACATCAAACAGATTCCCACTTGAGAAAGCAGCAAGGATGCAGTGAGGTTTATGTTTCCTGGTGTCAACCTGTATTATTTCAGTGGACATTGTAATGAGGATGCATCTTGCTGCCTTTCCAATGAAGCAAGTTTTAATCAGTAATAGGTGAAAAACCATTCCTACAAAGGTGTTAATCAGAGACTTGGCTTTGTGGACACTTTTCAGAGAGCAAATGTGTTAGCATAAAAATAAAGCCATAAAATGGAGAGCTGATTAATCACTCAATTGGATTTCTCTGCCTGCATCATTTTTTTTTTCTCTGCAACCCCATGCTAAATTGTGCTTCCTGTTTTTTATAAAATGACTTAATCAAATCTGACTGCATCAGAGAAGGCCAGGTACCCTACACTATAAGAGGTGGTAAATTTGATCACAAGGTCAATTACGTCCCTAGGTGGGATTGAACCACCACCCTTTTGGTTAACAGCCGAATGCACTAACCGATTGCACCACAGAGACAGCTTGCAAAAGCATGTACTGACAAAGGCTAAAAAGCATTCATCTAGAAAGTTTCCTAGAAAAAGGTTAAAAAGGCAATAATCTGGAGAGTTTTGCAAGATTTTTCTTCCATTGACCAACGAAGAAACACATTGGTACTTTCACATAATGAGTGAGTACTTCAGGATCTCTGACACTTACATGAGCAGCAGAGTGGCGCAGCAGAAGCGTGCTGGGCCCATAACCCAGAGGTCGGTGGATCGAAACCATCCTCTGCTATGTGCACTTATTTTTTTGTTAATTAAATTCTTCCAAAACTGGGATTGATATTTTGACTCTTTTATTTTTACTTAAAGTACAATAACTTTTAACATTTTAATTTGTTTTAATAGTATATTGACAGCATTGTTTTCTTTCAGAAATCCACTTAATTTTCTTTACCCTATTACTGAAATGGTAATTGACAAAAACAAGCTACATTGTCACCAGAAGAGCAATGCAAAATGTACAATTGATATTTCAAAATCATCTTTCCATCTTGAATTTCAATGATGCATTGGGGCAACGATTTTGTGAGAAACATCTTCACCCTTAAAGAAAGATTTTCTTAACTTCTTACCTGTGTGCTGATTAGATATCACCTGGTTTTCACATTAAACAGATTCCCACTTGAGAAAGCAGCAAGGATGCAGTGAGGTTTATGTTTCCTGGTGTCAACCTGTATTATTTCAGTGGACATTGTAATGAGGATGCATCTTGCTGCCTTTCCAATGAAGCAAGTTTTAATCAGTAATAGGTGAAAAACCATTCCTACAAATGTGTTAATCAGAGACTTGGCTTTGTGGACACTTTTCAGAGAGCAAATGTGTTAGCATAAAAATAAAGCCATAAAATGGAGAGCTGATTAATCACTCAATTGGATTTCTCTGCCTGCATAATTTTTTTTCTCTGCAACCCCATGCTAAATTGTGCTTCCTGTTTTTTATAAAATGACTTAATCAAATCTGACTGCATCAGAGAAGGCCAGGTACCCTACACTATAAGAGGTGGTTTGAAATTTTGACTTGTCTACTTAAAGATCACCAAAATTTGATCACAAGGTCAATTACGTCCCTAGGTGGGATTGAACCACCACCCTTTTGGTTAACAGCCGAATGCGCTAACCGATTGCACCACAGAGACAGCTTGCAAAAGCATGTACTGACAAAGGCTAAAAAGCATTCATCTAGAAAGTTTCCTAGAAAAAGGTTAAAAAGGCAATAATCTGGAGAGTTTTGCAAGATTTTTCTTCCATTGACCAACGAAGAAACACATTGGTACTTTCACATAATGAGTGAGTACTTCAGGATCTCTGACACTTTCATGAGCAGCAGAGTGGCGCAGCGGAAGAGTGCTGGTCCCATAACCCAGAGGTCGATGGATTGAAACCATCCTCTGCTATGTGCACTTATTTTTTTGTTAATTAAATTCTTCCAACACTGGAATTGATATTTTGACTCTTTTATTTTTACTTAAAGTACAATAACTTTTAACATTTTAATTTGTTTTAATAGTATATTGACAGCATTGTTTTCTTTCAGAAATCCACTTAATTTTCTTTACCCTATTACTGAAATGGTAATTGACAAAAACAAGCTACATTGTCACCAGAAGAGCAATGCAAAATGTACAATTGATATTTCAAAATCATCTTTCCATCTTGAATTTCAATGATGCATTGGGGCAACGATTTTGTGAGAAACATCTTCACCCTTAAAGAAAGATTTTCTTAACTTCTTACCTGTGTGCTGATTAGATATCACCTGGTTTTCACATTAAACAGATTCCCACTTGAGAAAGCAGCAAGGATGCAGTGAGGTTTATGTTTCCTGGTGTCAACCTGTATTATTTCAGTGGACATTGTAATGAGGATGCATCTTGCTGCCTTTCCAATGAAGCAAGTTTTAATCAGTAATAGGTGAAAAACCATTCCTACAAAGGTGTTAATCAGAGACTTGGCTTTGTGGACACTTTTCAGAGAGCAAATGTGTTAGCATAAAAATAAAGCCATAAAATGGAGAGCTGATTAATCACTCAATTGGATTTCTCTGCCTGCATCATTTTTTTTCTCTGCAACCCCATGCTAAATTGTGCTTCCTGTTTTTTATAAAATGACTTAATCAAATCTCACTCTGATTGTATCAGAGAAGGCCAGGTACCCTACACTATAAGAGGTGGTTTGAAATTTTGAGTTGTCTACTTAAAGATCTCCAAAATTTGATCACAAGGTCAATTACGTCCCTGGGTGGGATTGAACCACCAACCTTTCGGTTAACAGCCGAATGCGCTAACCGATTGCGCCACAGAGACAGCTTGCACAAGCATGTACTGACAAAGGCTAAAAAGCATTCATCTAGAAAGTTTCCTAGAAAAAGGTTAAAAAGGCAATAATCTGGAGAGTTTTGCAAGATTTTTCTTCCATTGACCAACGAAGAAACACATTGGTACTTTCACATGATGAGTGAGTACTTCAGGATCTCTGACACTCACATGAGCAGCAGAGTGGTGCAGCGGAAGAGTGCTGGGCCCATAACCCAGAGGTCGGTGGATCGAAACCATCCTCTGCTATGTGCACTTATATTTTTGTTAATTTAATTCTTCCAAAACTGGAATTGATATTTTGACTCTTTTATTTTTACTTAAAGTACAATAACTTTTAACATTTTAATTTGTTTTAATAGTATATTGACAGCATTGTTTTCTTTCAGAAATCCACTTAATTTTCTTTACCCTATTACTGAAATGGTAATTGACAAAAACAAGCTACATTGTCACCAGAAGAGCAATGCAAAATGTACAATTGATATTTCAAAATCATCTTTCCAGCTTGAATATCAATGATGCATTGGGGCAACGATTTTGTGAGAAACATCTTCACCCTTAAAGAAAGATTTTCTTAACTTCTTACCTGTGTGCTGATTAGATATCACCTGGTTTTCACATTAAACAGATTCCCACTTGAGAAAGCAGCAAGGATGCAGTGAGGTTTATGTTTCCTGGTGTCAACCTGTATTATTTCAGTGGACATTGTAATGAGGATGCATCTTGCTGCCTTTCCAATGAAGCAAGTTTTAATCAGTAATAGGTGAAAAACCATTCCTACAAAGGTGTTAATCAGAGACTTGGCTTTGTGGACACTTTTCAGAGAGCAAATGTGTTAGCATAAAAATAAAGCCATAAAATGGAGAGCTGATTAATCACTCAATTGGATTTCTCTGCCTGCATCATTTTTTTTCTCTGCAACCCCATGCTAAATTGTGCTTCCTGTTTTTTATAAAATGACTTAATCAAATCTCACTCTGATTGCATCAGAGAAGGCCAGGTACCCTACACTATAAGAGGTGGTTTGAAATTTTGAGTTGTCTACTTAAAGATCACCAAAATTTGATCACAAGGTCAATTACGTCCCTGGGTGGGATTGAACCACCAACCTCTCGGTTAACAGCCGAATGCGCTAACCGATTGCGCCACAGAGACAGCTTGCAAAAGCATGTACTGACAAAGGCTAAAAAGCATTCATCTAGAAAGTTTCCTAGAAAAAGGTTAAAAAGGCAATAATCTGGAGAGTTTTGCAAGATTTTTCTTCCATTGACCAACGAAGAAACACATTGGTACTTTCACATGATGAGTGAGTACTTCAGGATCTCTGACACTTACATGAGCAGCAGAGTGGTGCAGCGGAAGAGTGCTGGGCCCATAACCCAGAGGTCGGTGGATCGAAACCATCCTCTGCTATGTGCACTTATTTTTTTGTTAATTAAATTCTTCCAAAACTGGAATTGATATTTTGACTCTTTTATTTTTACTTAAAGTACAATAACTTTTAACATTTTAATTTGTTTTAATAGTATATTGACAGCATTGTTTTCTTTCAGAAATCCACTTAATTTTCTTTACCCTATTACTGAAATGGTAATTGACAAAAACAAGCTACATTGTCACCAGAAGAGCAATGCAAAATGTACAATTGATATTTCAAAATCATCTTTCCATCTTGAATTTCAATGATGCATTGGGGCAACGATTTTGTGAGAAACATCTTCACCCTTAAAGAAAGATTTTCTTAACTTCTTACCTGTGTGCTGATTAGATATCATCTGGTTTTCACATTAAACAGATTCCCACTTGAGAAAGCAGCAAGGATGCAGTGAGGTTTATGTTTCCTGGTGTCAACCTGTATTATTTCAGTGGACATTGTAATGAGGATGCATCTTGCTGCCTTTCCAATGAAGCAAGTTTTAATCAGTAATAGGTGAAAAACCATTCCTACAAAGGTGTTAATCAGAGACTTGGCTTTGTGGACACTTTTCAGAGAGCAAATGTGTTAGCATAAAAATAAAGCCATAAAATGGAGAGCTGATTAATCACTCAATTGGATTTCTCTGCCTGCATCATTTTTTTTCTCTGCAACCCCATGCTAAATTGTGCTTCCTGTTTTTTATAAAATGACTTAATCAAATATGACTCTGATTGCTTCAGAGAAGGCCAGGTACCCTACACCATAAGAGGTGGTTTGAAATTTTGACTTGTCTACTTAAAGATCAGCAAAATTTGATCACAAGGTCAATTACGTCTCCAGGTGGGATTGAACCACCAACCTTTCGGTTAACAGCCGAATGCGCTAACCGATTGCGCCACAGAGACAGCTTGCAAAAGCATGTACTGACAAAGGCTAAAAAGCATTCATCTAGAAAGTTTCCTAGAAAAAGGTTAAAAAGGCAATAATCTGGAGAGTTTTGCAAGATTTTTCTTCCATTGACCAACGAAGAAACACATTGGTACTTTCACATGATGAGTGAGTACTTCAGGATCTCTGACACTTACATGAGCAGCAGAGTGGCGCAGCGGAAGCGTGCTGGGCCCATAACCCAGAGGTCGGTGGATCGAAACCATCCTCTGCTATGTGCACTTATTTTTTTGTTAATTAAATTCTTCCAACACTGGAATTGATATTTTGACTCTTTTATTTTTACTTAAAGTACAATAACTTTTAACATTTTAATTTGTTTTAATAGTATATTGACAGCATTGTTTTCTTTCAGAAATCCACTTAATTTTCTTTACCCTATTACTGAAATGGTAATTGACAAAAACAAGCTACATTGTCACCAGAAGAGCAATGCAAAATGTACAATTGATATTTCAAAATCATCTTTCCATCTTGAATTTCAATGATGCATTGGGGCAACGATTTTGTGAGAAACATCTTCACCCTTAAAGAAAGATTTTCTTAACTTCTTACCTGTGTGCTGATTAGATATCACCTGGTTTTCACATCAAACAGATTCCCACTTGAGAAAGCAGCAAGGATGCAGTGAGGTTTATGTTTCCTGGTGTCAACCTGTATTATTTCAGTGGACATTGTAATGAGGATGCATCTTGCTGCCTTTCCAATGAAGCAAGTTTTAATCAGTAATAGGTGAAAAACCATTCCTACAAAGGTGTTAATCAGAGACTTGGCTTTGTGGACACTTTTCAGAGAGCAAATGTGTTAGCATAAAAATAAAGCCATAAAATGGAGAACTGATTAATCACTCAATTGGATTTCTCTGCCTGCATCATTTTTTTTCTCTGCAACCCCATGCTAAATTGTGCTTCCTGTTTTTTATAAAATGACTTAATCAAATCTGACTCTGATTGCATCAGAGAAGGCCAGGTACCCTACACTATAAGAGGTGGTTTGAAATTTTGACTTGTCTACTTAAAGATCACCAAAATTTGATCACAAGGTCAATTACGTCCCCTGGTGGGATTGAACCACCAACCTTTCGGTTAACAGCCGAATGCGCTAACCGATTGCGCCACAGAGACAGCTTGCAAAAGCATGTACTGACAAAGGCTAAAAAGCATTCATCTAGAAAGTTTCCTAGAAAAAGGTTAAAAAGGCAATAATCTGGAGAGTTTTGCAAGATTTTTCTTCCATTGACCAACGAAGAAACACATTGGTACTTTCACATGATGAGTGAGTACTTCAGGATCTCTGACACTTACATGAGCAGCAGAGTGGCGCAGCGGAAGCGTGCTGGGCCCATAACCCAGAGGTCGGTGGATCGAAACCATCCTCTGCTATGTGCACTTATTTTTTTGTTAATTAAATTCTTCCAAAACTGGAATTGATATTTTGACTCTTTTATTTTTACTTAAAGTACAATAACTTTTAACATTTTAATTTGTTTTAATAGTATATTGACAGCATTGTTTTCTTTCAGAAATCCACTTAATTTTCTTTACCCTATTACTGAAATGGTAATTGACAAAAACAAGCTACATTGTCACCAGAAGAGCAATGCAAAATGTACAATTGATATTTCAAAATCATCTTTCCATCTTGAATTTCAATGATGCATTGGGGCAACGATTTTGTGAGAAACATCTTCACCCTTAAAGAAAGATTTTCTTAACTTCTTACCTGTGTGCTGATTAGATATCACCTGGTTTTCACATTAAACAGATTCCCACTTGAGAAAGCAGCAAGGATGCAGTGAGGTTTATGTTTCCTGGTGTCAACCTGTATTATTTCAGTGGACATTGTAATGAGGATGCATCTTGCTGCCTTTCCAATGAAGCAAGTTTTAATCAGTAATAGGTGAAAAACCATTCCTACAAAGGTGTTAATCAGAGACTTGGCTTTGTGGACACTTTTCAGAGAGCAAATTTGTTAGCATAAAAATAAAGCCATAAAATGGAGAGCTGATTAATCACTCAATTGGATTTCTCTGCCTGCATCATTTTTTTTCTCTGCAACCCCATGCTAAATTGTGCTTCCTGTTTTTTATAAAATGACTTAATCAAATCTGACTCTGATTGCATCAGAGAAGGCCAGGTACCCTACACTATAAGAGGTGGTTTGAAATTTTGACTTGTCTACTTAAAGATCACCAAAATTTGATCACAAGGTCAATTACGTCCCTAGGTGGGATTGAACCACCACCCTTTTGGTTAACAGCCGAATGCGCTAACCGATTGCACCACAGAGACAGCTTGCAAAAGCATGTACTGACAAAGGCTAAAAAGCATTCATCTAGAAAGTTTCCTAGAAAAAGGTTAAAAAGGCAATAATCTGGAGAGTTTTGCAAGATTTTTCTTCCATTGACCAACGAAGAAACACATTGGTACTTTCACATAATGAGTGAGTACTTCAGGATCTCTGACACTTGCATGAGCAGCAGAGTGGCGCAGCGGAAGAGTGCTGGTCCCATAACCCAGAGGTCGATGGATCGAAACCATCCTCTGCTATGTGCACTTATTTTTTTGTTAATTAAATTCTTCCAACACTGGAATTGATATTTTGACTCTTTTATTTTAACTTAAAGTACAATAACTTTTAACATTTTAATATGTTTTAATAGTATATTGACAGCATTGTTTTCTTTCAGAAATCCACTTAATTTTCTTTACCCTATTACTGAAATGGTAATTGACAAAAACAAGCTACATTGTCACCAGAAGAGCAATGCAAAATGTACAATTGATATTTCAAAATCATCTTTCCATCTTGAATTTCAATGATGCATTGGGGCAACGATTTTGTGAGAAACATCTTCACCCTTAAAGAAAGATTTTCTTAACTTCTTACCTGTGTGCTGATTAGATATCACCTGGTTTTCACATTAAACAGATTCCCACTTGAGAAAGCAGCAAGGATGCAGTGAGGTTTATGTTTCCTGGTGTCAACCTGTATTATTTCAGTGGACATTGTAATGAGGATGCATCTTGCTGCCTTTCCAATGAAGCAAGTTTTAATCAGTAATAGGTGAAAAACCATTCCTACAAAGGTGTTAATCAGAGACTTGGCTTTGTGGACACTTTTCAGAGAGCAAATGTGTTAGCATAAAAATAAAGCCATAAAATGGAGAGCTGATTAATCACTCAATTGGATTTCTCAGCCTGCATCATTTTTTTTCTCTGCAACCCCATGCTAAATTGTGCTTCCTGTTTTTTATAAAATGACTTAATCAAATCTCACTCTGATTGTATCAGAGAAGGCCAGGTACCCTACACTATAAGAAGTGGTTTGAAATTTTGAGTTGTCTACTTAAACATCACCAAAATTTGATCACAAGGTCAATTACGTCCCTGGGTGGGATTGAACCACCAACCTTTCGGTTAACAGCCGAATGCGCTAACCGATTGCGCCACAGAGACAGCTTGCACAAGCATGTACTGACAAAGGCTAAAAAGCATTCATCTAGAAAGTTTCCTAGAAAAAGGTTAAAAAGGCAATAATCTGGAGAGTTTTGCAAGATTTTTCTTCCATTGACCAACGAAGAAACACATTGGTACTTTCACATGATGAGTGAGTACTTCAGGATCTCTGACACTTACATGAGCAGCAGAGTGGTGCAGCGGAAGAGTGCTGGGCCCATAACCCAGAGGTCGGTGGATCGAAACCATCCTCTGCTATGTGCACTTATTTTTTTGTTAATTAAATTCTTCCAAAACTGGAATTGATATTTTGACTCTTTTATTTTTACTTAAAGTACAATAACTTTTAACATTTTAATTTGTTTTAATAGTATATTGACAGCATTGTTTTCTTTCAGAAATCCACTTAATTTTCTTTACCCTATTACTGAAATGGTAATTGACAAAAACAAGCTACATTGTCACCAGAAGAGCAATGCAAAATGTACAATTGATATTTCAAAATCATCTTTCCATCTTGAATTTCAATGATGCATTGGGGCAACGATTTTGTGAGAAACATCTTCACCCTTAAAGAAAGATTTTCTTAACTTCTTACCTGTGTGCTGATTAGATATCATCTGGTTTTCACATTAAACAGATTCCCACTTGAGAAAGCAGCAAGGATGCAGTGAGGTTTATGTTTCCTGGTGTCAACCTGTATTATTTCAGTGGACATTGTAATGAGGATGCATCTTGCTGCCTTTCCAATGAAGCAAGTTTTAATCAGTAATAGGTGAAAAACCATTCCTACAAAGGTGTTAATCAGAGACTTGGCTTTGTGGACACTTTTCAGAGAGCAAATGTGTTAGCATAAAAATAAAGCCATAAAATGGAGAGCTGATTAATCACTCAATTGGATTTCTCTGCCTGCATCATTTTTTTTCTCTGCAACCCCATGCTAAATTGTGCTTCCTGTTTTTTATAAAATGACTTAATCAAATATGACTCTGATTGCTTCAGAGAAGGCCAGGTACCCTACACTATAAGAGGTGGTTTGAAATTTTGACTTGTCTACTTAAAGATCAGCAAAATTTGATCACAAGGTCAATTACGTCTCCAGGTGGGATTGAACCACCAACCTTTCGGTTAACAGCCGAATGCGCTAACCGATTGCGCCACAGAGACAGCTTGCAAAAGCATGTACTGACAAAGGCTAAAAAGCATTCATCTAGAAAGTTTCCTAGAAAAAGGTTAAAAAGGCAATAATCTGGAGAGTTTTGCAAGATTTTTCTTCCATTGACCAACGAAGAAACACATTGGTACTTTCACATGATGAGTGAGTACTTCAGGATCTCTGACACTTACATGAGCAGCAGAGTGGCGCAGCGGAAGCGTGCTGGGCCCATAACCCAGAGGTCGGTGGATCGAAACCATCCTCTGCTATGTGCACTTATTTTTTTGTTAATTAAATTCTTCCAACACTGGAATTGATATTTTGACTCTTTTATTTTTACTTAAAGTACAATAACTTTTAACATTTTAATTTGTTTTAATAGTATATTGACAGCATTGTTTTCTTTCAGAAATCCACTTAATTTTCTTTACCCTATTACTGAAATGGTAATTGACAAAAACAAGCTACATTGTCACCAGAAGAGCAATGCAAAATGTACAATTGATATTTCAAAATCATCTTTCCATCTTGAATTTCAATGATGCATTGGGGCAACGATTTTGTGAGAAACATCTTCACCCTTAAAGAAAGATTTTCTTAACTTCTTACCTGTGTGCTGATTAGATATCACCTGGTTTTCACATCAAACAGATTCCCACTTGAGAAAGCAGCAAGGATGCAGTGAGGTTTATGTTTCCTGGTGTCAACCTGTATTATTTCAGTGGACATTGTAATGAGGATGCATCTTGCTGCCTTTCCAATGAAGCAAGTTTTAATCAGTAATAGGTGAAAAACCATTCCTACAAAGGTGTTAATCAGAGACTTGGCTTTGTGGACACTTTTCAGAGAGCAAATGTGTTAGCATAAAAATAAAGCCATAAAATGGAGAACTGATTAATCACTCAATTGGATTTCTCTGCCTGCATCATTTTTTTTCTCTGCAACCCCATGCTAAATTGTGCTTCCTGTTTTTTATAAAATGACTTAATCAAATCTGACTCTGATTGCATCAGAGAAGGCCAGGTACCCTACACTATAAGAGGTGGTTTGAAATTTTGACTTGTCTACTTAAAGATCACCAAAATTTGATCACAAGGTCAATTACGTCCCCTGGTGGGATTGAACCACCAACCTTTCGGTTAACAGCCGAATGCGCTAACCGATTGCGCCACAGAGACAGCTTGCAAAAGCATGTACTGACAAAGGCTAAAAAGCATTCATCTAGAAAGTTTCCTAGAAAAAGGTTAAAAAGGCAATAATCTGGAGAGTTTTGCAAGATTTTTCTTCCATTGACCAACGAAGAAACACATTGGTACTTTCACATGATGAGTGAGTACTTCAGGATCTCTGACACTTACATGAGCAGCAGAGTGGCGCAGCGGAAGCGTGCTGGGCCCATAACCCAGAGGTCGGTGGATCGAAACCATCCTCTGCTATGTGCACTTATTTTTTTGTTAATTAAATTCTTCCAAAACTGGAATTGATATTTTGACTCTTTTATTTTTACTTAAAGTACAATAACTTTTAACATTTTAATTTGTTTTAATAGTATATTGACAGCATTGTTTTCTTTCAGAAATCCACTTAATTTTCTTTACCCTATTACTGAAATGGTAATTGACAAAAACAAGCTACATTGTCACCAGAAGAGCAATGCAAAATGTACAATTGATATTTCAAAATCATCTTTCCATCTTGAATTTCAATGATGCATTGGGGCAACGATTTTGTGAGAAACATCTTCACCCTTAAAGAAAGATTTTCTTAACTTCTTACCTGTGTGCTGATTAGATATCACCTGGTTTTCACATTAAACAGATTCCCACTTGAGAAAGCAGCAAGGATGCAGTGAGGTTTATGTTTCCTGGTGTCAACCTGTATTATTTCAGTGGACATTGTAATGAGGATGCATCTTGCTGCCTTTCCAATGAAGCAAGTTTTAATCAGTAATAGGTGAAAAACCATTCCTACAAAGGTGTTAATCAGAGACTTGGCTTTGTGGACACTTTTCAGAGAGCAAATGTGTTAGCATAAAAATAAAGCCATAAAATGGAGAGCTGATTAATCACTCAATTGGATTTCTCTGCCTGCATAATTTTTTTTCTCTGCAACCCCATGCTAAATTGTGCTTCCTGTTTTTTATAAAATGACTTAATCAAATCTGACTCTGATTGCATCAGAGAAGGCCAGGTACCCTACACTATAAGAGGTGGTTTGAAATTTTGACTTGTCTACTTAAAGATCACCAAAATTTGATCACAAGGTCAATTACGTCCCTAGGTGGGATTGAACCACCACCCTTTTGGTTAACAGCCGAATGCGCTAACCGATTGCACCACAGAGACAGCTTACAAAAGCATGTACTGACAAAGGCTAAAAAGCATTCATCTAGAAAGTTTCCTAGAAAAAGGTTAAAAAGGCAATAATCTGGAGAGTTTTGCAAGATTTTTCTTCCATTGACCAACGAAGAAACACATTGGTACTTTCACATAATGAGTGAGTACTTCAGGATCTCTGACACTTACATGAGCAGCAGAGTGGCGCAGCGGAAGAGTGCTGGTCCCATAACCCAGAGGTCGATGGATCGAAACCATCCTCTGCTATGTGCACTTATTTTTTTGTTAATTAAATTCTTCCAACACTGGAATTGATATTTTGACTCTTTTATTTTAACTTAAAGTACAATAACTTTTAACATTTTAATATGTTTTAATAGTATATTGACAGCATTGTTTTCTTTCAGAAATCCACTTAATTTTCTTTACCCTATTACTGAAATGGTAATTGACAAAAACAAGCTACATTGTCACCAGAAGAGCAATGCAAAATGTACAATTGATATTTCAAAATCATCTTTCCATCTTGAATTTCAATGATGCATTGGGGCAACGATTTTGTGAGAAACATCTTCACCCTTAAAGAAAGATTTTCTTAACTTCTTACCTGTGTGCTGATTAGATATCACCTGGTTTTCACATTAAACAGATTCCCACTTGAGAAAGCAGCAAGGATGCAGTGAGGTTTATGTTTCCTGGTGTCAACCTGTATTATTTCAGTGGACATTGTAATGAGGATGCATCTTGCTGCCTTTCCAATGAAGCAAGTTTTAATCAGTAATAGGTGAAAAACCATTCCTACAAAGGTGTTAATCAGAGACTTGGCTTTGTGGACACTTTTCAGAGAGCAAATGTGTTAGCATAAAAATAAAGCCATAAAATGGAGAGCTGATTAATCACTCAATTGGATTTCTCTGCCTGCATCATTTTTTTTCTCTGCAACCCCATGCTAAATTGTGCTTCCTGTTTTTTATAAAATGACTTAATCAAATATGACTCTGATTGCTTCAGAGAAGGCCAGGTACCCTACACTATAAGAGGTGGTTTGAAATTTTGACTTGTCTACTTAAAGATCAGCAAAATTTGATCACAAGGTCAATTACGTCTCCAGGTGGGATTGAACCACCAACCTTTCGGTTAACAGCCGAATGCGCTAACCGATTGCGCCACAGAGACAGCTTGCAAAAGCATGTACTGACAAAGGCTAAAAAGCATTCATCTAGAAAGTTTCCTAGAAAAAGGTTAAAAAGGCAATAATCTGGAGAGTTTTGCAAGATTTTTCTTCCATTGACCAACGAAGAAACACATTGGTACTTTCACATGATGAGTGAGTACTTCAGGATCTCTGACACTTACATGAGCAGCAGAGTGGCGCAGCGGAAGCGTGCTGGGCCCATAACCCAGAGGTCGGTGGATCGAAACCATCCTCTGCTATGTGCACTTATTTTTTTGTTAATTAAATTCTTCCAACACTGGAATTGATATTTTGACTCTTTTATTTTTACTTAAAGTACAATAACTTTTAACATTTTAATTTGTTTTAATAGTATATTGACAGCATTGTTTTCTTTCAGAAATCCACTTAATTTTCTTTACCCTATTACTGAAATGGTAATTGACAAAAACAAGCTACATTGTCACCAGAAGAGCAATGCAAAATGTACAATTGATATTTCAAAATCATCTTTCCATCTTGAATTTCAATGATGCATTGGGGCAACGATTTTGTGAGAAACATCTTCACCCTTAAAGAAAGATTTTCTTAACTTCTTACCTGTGTGCTGATTAGATATCACCTGGTTTTCACATCAAACAGATTCCCACTTGAGAAAGCAGCAAGGATGCAGTGAGGTTTATGTTTCCTGGTGTCAACCTGTATTATTTCAGTGGACATTGTAATGAGGATGCATCTTGCTGCCTTTCCAATGAAGCAAGTTTTAATCAGTAATAGGTGAAAAACCATTCCTACAAAGGTGTTAATCAGAGACTTGGCTTTGTGGACACTTTTCAGAGAGCAAATGTGTTAGCATAAAAATAAAGCCATAAAATGGAGAACTGATTAATCACTCAATTGGATTTCTCTGCCTGCATCATTTTTTTTCTCTGCAACCCCATGCTAAATTGTGCTTCCTGTTTTTTATAAAATGACTTAATCAAATCTGACTCTGATTGCATCAGAGAAGGCCAGGTACCCTACACTATAAGAGGTGGTTTGAAATTTTGACTTGTCTACTTAAAGATCACCAAAATTTGATCACAAGGTCAATTACGTCCCCTGGTGGGATTGAACCACCAACCTTTCGGTTAACAGCCGAATGCGCTAACCGATTGCGCCACAGAGACAGCTTGCAAAAGCATGTACTGACAAAGGCTAAAAAGCATTCATCTAGAAAGTTTCCTAGAAAAAGGTTAAAAAGGCAATAATCTGGAGAGTTTTGCAAGATTTTTCTTCCATTGACCAACGAAGAAACACATTGGTACTTTCACATGATGAGTGAGTACTTCAGGATCTCTGACACTTACATGAGCAGCAGAGTGGCGCAGCGGAAGCGTGCTGGGCCCATAACCCAGAGGTCGGTGGATCGAAACCATCCTCTGCTATGTGCACTTATTTTTTTGTTAATTAAATTCTTCCAAAACTGGAATTGATATTTTGACTCTTTTATTTTTACTTAAAGTACAATAACTTTTAACATTTTAATTTGTTTTAATAGTATATTGACAGCATTGTTTTCTTTCAGAAATCCACTTAATTTTCTTTACCCTATTACTGAAATGGTAATTGACAAAAACAAGCTACATTGTCACCAGAAGAGCAATGCAAAATGTACAATTGATATTTCAAAATCATCTTTCCATCTTGAATTTCAATGATGCATTGGGGCAACGATTTTGTGAGAAACATCTTCACCCTTAAAGAAAGATTTTCTTAACTTCTTACCTGTGTGCTGATTAGATATCACCTGGTTTTCACATTAAACAGATTCCCACTTGAGAAAGCAGCAAGGATGCAGTGAGGTTTATGTTTCCTGGTGTCAACCTGTATTATTTCAGTGGACATTGTAATGAGGATGCATCTTGCTGCCTTTCCAATGAAGCAAGTTTTAATCAGTAATAGGTGAAAAACCATTCCTACAAAGGTGTTAATCAGAGACTTGGCTTTGTGGACACTTTTCAGAGAGCAAATGTGTTAGCATAAAAATAAAGCCATAAAATGGAGAGCTGATTAATCACTCAATTGGATTTCTCTGCCTGCATAATTTTTTTTCTCTGCAACCCCATGCTAAATTGTGCTTCCTGTTTTTTATAAAATGACTTAATCAAATCTGACTCTGATTGCATCAGAGAAGGCCAGGTACCCTACACTATAAGAGGTGGTTTGAAATTTTGACTTGTCTACTTAAAGATCACCAAAATTTGATCACAAGGTCAATTACGTCCCTAGGTGGGATTGAACCACCACCCTTTTGGTTAACAGCCGAATGCGCTAACCGATTGCACCACAGAGACAGCTTGCAAAAGCATGTACTGACAAAGGCTAAAAAGCATTCATCTAGAAAGTTTCCTAGAAAAAGGTTAAAAAGGCAATAATCTGGAGAGTTTTGCAAGATTTTTCTTCCATTGACCAACGAAGAAACACATTGGTACTTTCACATAATGAGTGAGTACTTCAGGATCTCTGACACTTACATGAGCAGCAGAGTGGCGCAGCGGAAGAGTGCTGGTCCCATAACCCAGAGGTCGATGGATCGAAACCATCCTCTGCTATGTGCACTTATTTTTTTGTTAATTAAATTCTTCCAACACTGGAATTGATATTTTGACTCTTTTATTTTAACTTAAAGTACAATAACTTTTAACATTTTAATATGTTTTAATAGTATATTGACAGCATTGTTTTCTTTCAGAAATCCACTTAATTTTCTTTACCCTATTACTGAAATGGTAATTGACAAAAACAAGCTACATTGTCACCAGAAGAGCAATGCAAAATGTACAATTGATATTTCAAAATCATCTTTCCATCTTGAATTTCAATGATGCATTGGGGCAACGATTTTGTGAGAAACATCTTCACCCTTAAAGAAAGATTTTCTTAACTTCTTACCTGTGTGCTGATTAGATATCACCTGGTTTTCACATTAAACAGATTCCCACTTGAGAAAGCAGCAAGGATGCAGTGAGGTTTATGTTTCCTGGTGTCAACCTGTATTATTTCAGTGGACATTGTAATGAGGATGCATCTTGCTGCCTTTCCAATGAAGCAAGTTTTAATCAGTAATAGGTGAAAAACCATTCCTACAAAGGTGTTAATCAGAGACTTGGCTTTGTGGACACTTTTCAGAGAGCAAATGTGTTAGCATAAAAATAAAGCCATAAAATGGAGAGCTGATTAATCACTCAATTGGATTTCTCTGCCTGCATCATTTTTTTTCTCTGCAACCCCATGCTAAATTGTGCTTCCTGTTTTTTATAAAATGACTTAATCAAATCTCACTCTGATTGTATCAGAGAAGGCCAGGTACCCTACACTATAAGAAGTGGTTTGAAATTTTGAGTTGTCTACTTAAAGATCACCAAAATTTGATCACAAGGTCAATTACGTCCCTGGGTGGGATTGAACCACCACCCTTTTGGTTAACAGCCGAATGCGCTAACCGATTGCGCCACAGAGACAGCTTGCACAAGCATGTACTGACAAAGGCTAAAAAGCATTCATCTAGAAAGTTTCCTAGAAAAAGGTTAAAAAGGCAATAATCTGGAGAGTTTTGCAAGATTTTTCTTCCATTGACCAACGAAGAAACACATTGGTACTTTCACATGATGAGTGAGTACTTCAGGATCTCTGACACTTACATGAGCAGCAGAGTGGTGCAGCGGAAGAGTGCTGGGCCCATAACCCAGAGGTCGGTGGATCGAAACCATCCTCTGCTATGTGCACTTATTTTTTTGTTAATTAAATTCTTCCAAAACTGGAATTGATATTTTGACTCTTTTATTTTTACTTAAAGTACAATAACTTTTAACATTTTAATTTGTTTTAATAGTATATTGACAGCATTGTTTTCTTTCAGAAATCCACTTAATTTTCTTTACCCTATTACTGAAATGGTAATTGACAAAAACAAGCTACATTGTCACCAGAAGAGCAATGCAAAATGTACAATTGATATTTCAAAATCATCTTTCCATCTTGAATTTCAATGATGCATTGGGGCAACGATTTTGTGAGAAACATCTTCACCCTTAAAGAAAGATTTTCTTAACTTCTTACCTGTGTGCTGATTAGATATCATCTGGTTTTCACATTAAACAGATTCCCACTTGAGAAAGCAGCAAGGATGCAGTGAGGTTTATGTTTCCTGGTGTCAACCTGTATTATTTCAGTGGACATTGTAATGAGGATGCATCTTGCTGCCTTTCCAATGAAGCAAGTTTTAATCAGTAATAGGTGAAAAACCATTCCTACAAAGGTGTTAATCAGAGACTTGGCTTTGTGGACACTTTTCAGAGAGCAAATGTGTTAGCATAAAAATAAAGCCATAAAATGGAGAGCTGATTAATCACTCAATTGGATTTCTCTGCCTGCATCATTTTTTTTCTCTGCAACCCCATGCTAAATTGTGATTCCTGTTTTTTATAAAATGACTTAATCAAATATGACTCTGATTGCTTCAGAGAAGGCCAGGTACCCTACACCATAAGAGGTGGTTTGAAATTTTGACTTGTCTACTTAAAGATCAGCAAAATTTGATCACAAGGTCAATTACATCTCCAGGTGGGATTGAACCACCAACCTTTCGGTTAACAGCCGAATGCGCTAACCGATTGCGCCACAGAGACAGCTTGCAAAAGCATGTACTGACAAAGGCTAAAAAGCATTCATCTAGAAAGTTTCCTAGAAAAAGGTTAAAAAGGCAATAATCTGGAGAGTTTTGCAAGATTTTTCTTCCATTGACCAACGAAGAAACACATTGGTACTTTCACATGATGAGTGAGTACTTCAGGATCTCTGACACTTACATGAGCAGCAGAGTGGCGCAGCGGAAGCGTGCTGGGCCCATAACCCAGAGGTCGGTGGATCGAAACCATCCTCTGCTATGTGCACTTATTTTTTTGTTAATTAAATTCTTCCAACACTGGAATTGATATTTTGACTCTTTTATTTTTACTTAAAGTACAATAACTTTTAACATTTTAATTTGTTTTAATAGTATATTGACAGCATTGTTTTCTTTCAGAAATCCACTTAATTTTCTTTACCCTATTACTGAAATGGTAATTGACAAAAACAAGCTACATTGTCACCAGAAGAGCAATGCAAAATGTACAATTGATATTTCAAAATCATCTTTCCATCTTGAATTTCAATGATGCATTGGGGCAACGATTTTGTGAGAAACATCTTCACCCTTAAAGAAAGATTTTCTTAACTTCTTACCTGTGTGCTGATTAGATATCACCTGGTTTTCACATCAAACAGATTCCCACTTGAGAAAGCAGCAAGGATGCAGTGAGGTTTATGTTTCCTGGTGTCAACCTGTATTATTTCAGTGGACATTGTAATGAGGATGCATCTTGCTGCCTTTCCAATGAAGCAAGTTTTAATCAGTAATAGGTGAAAAACCATTCCTACAAAGGTGTTAATCAGAGACTTGGCTTTGTGGACACTTTTCAGAGAGCAAATGTGTTAGCATAAAAATAAAGCCATAAAATGGAGAACTGATTAATCACTCAATTGGATTTCTCTGCCTGCATCATTTTTTTTCTCTGCAACCCCATGCTAAATTGTGCTTCCTGTTTTTTATAAAATGACTTAATCAAATCTGACTCTGATTGCATCAGAGAAGGCCAGGTACCCTACACTATAAGAGGTGGTTTGAAATTTTGACTTGTCTACTTAAAGATCACCAAAATTTGATCACAAGGTCAATTACGTCCCCTGGTGGGATTGAACCACCAACCTTTCGGTTAACAGCCGAATGCGCTAACCGATTGCGCCACAGAGACAGCTTGCAAAAGCATGTACTGACAAAGGCTAAAAAGCATTCATCTAGAAAGTTTCCTATAAAAAGGTTAAAAAGGCAATAATCTGGAGAGTTTTGCAAGATTTTTCTTCCATTGACCAACGAAGAAACACATTGGTACTTTCACATGATGAGTGAGTACTTCAGGATCTCTGACACTTACATGAGCAGCAGAGTGGCGCAGCGGAAGCGTGCTGGGCCCATAACCCAGAGGTCGGTGGATCGAAACCATCCTCTGCTATGTGCACTTATTTTTTTGTTAATTAAATTCTTCCAAAACTGGAATTGATATTTTGACTCTTTTATTTTTACTTAAAGTACAATAACTTTTAACATTTTAATTTGTTTTAATAGTATATTGACAGCATTGTTTTCTTTCAGAAATCCACTTAATTTTCTTTACCCTATTACTGAAATGGTAATTGACAAAAACAAGCTACATTGTCACCAGAAGAGCAATGCAAAATGTACAATTGATATTTCAAAATCATCTTTCCATCTTGAATTTCAATGATGCATTGGGGCAACGATTTTGTGAGAAACATCTTCACCCTTAAAGAAAGATTTTCTTAACTTCTTACCTGTGTGCTGATTAGATATCACCTGGTTTTCACATTAAACAGATTCCCACTTGAGAAAGCAGCAAGGATGCAGTGAGGTTTATGTTTCCTGGTGTCAACCTGTATTATTTCAGTGGACATTGTAATGAGGATGCATCTTGCTGCCTTTCCAATGAAGCAAGTTTTAATCAGTAATAGGTGAAAAACCATTCCTACAAAGGTGTTAATCAGAGACTTGGCTTTGTGGACACTTTTCAGAGAGCAAATGTGTTAGCATAAAAATAAAGCCATAAAATGGAGAGCTGATTAATCACTCAATTGGATTTCTCTGCCTGCATAATTTTTTTTCTCTGCAACCCCATGCTAAATTGTGCTTCCTGTTTTTTATAAAATGACTTAATCAAATCTGACTCTGATTGCATCAGAGAAGGCCAGGTACCCTACACTATAAGAGGTGGTTTGAAATTTTGACTTGTCTACTTAAAGATCACCAAAATTTGATCACAAGGTCAATTACGTCCCTAGGTGGGATTGAACCACCACCCTTTTGGTTAACAGCCGAATGCGCTAACCGATTGCACCACAGAGACAGCTTGCAAAAGCATGTACTGACAAAGGCTAAAAAGCATTCATCTAGAAAGTTTCCTAGAAAAAGGTTAAAAAGGCAATAATCTGGAGAGTTTTGCAAGATTTTTCTTCCATTGACCAACGAAGAAACACATTGGTACTTTCACATAATGAGTGAGTACTTCAGGATCTCTGACACTTACATGAGCAGCAGAGTGGCGCAGCGGAAGAGTGCTGGTCCCATAACCCAGAGGTCGATGGATCGAAACCATCCTCTGTTATGTGCACTTATTTTTTTGTTAATTAAATTCTTCCAACACTGGAATTGATATTTTGACTCTTTTATTTTAACTTAAAGTACAATAACTTTTAACATTTTAATATGTTTTAATAGTATATTGACAGCATTGTTTTCTTTCAGAAATCCACTTAATTTTCTTTACCCTATTACTGAAATGGTAATTGACAAAAACAAGCTACATTGTCACCAGAAGAGCAATGCAAAATGTACAATTGATATTTCAAAATCATCTTTCCATCTTGAATTTCAATGATGCATTGGGGCAACGATTTTGTGAGAAACATCTTCACCCTTAAAGAAAGATTTTCTTAACTTCTTACCTGTGTGCTGATTAGATATCACCTGGTTTTCACATTAAACAGATTCCCACTTGAGAAAGCAGCAAGGATGCAGTGAGGTTTATGTTTCCTGGTGTCAACCTGTATTATTTCAGTGGACATTGTAATGAGGATGCATCTTGCTGCCTTTCCAATGAAGCAAGTTTTAATCAGTAATAGGTGAAAAACCATTCCTACAAAGGTGTTAATCAGAGACTTGGCTTTGTGGACACTTTTCAGAGAGCAAATGTGTTAGCATAAAAATAAAGCCATAAAATGGAGAGCTGATTAATCACTCAATTGGATTTCTCTGCCTGCATCATTTTTTTTCTCTGCAACCCCATGCTAAATTGTGCTTCCTGTTTTTTATAAAATGACTTAATCAAATCTCACTCTGATTGTATCAGAGAAGGCCAGGTACCCTACACTATAAGAAGTGGTTTGAAATTTTGAGTTGTCTACTTAAAGATCACCAAAATTTGATCACAAGGTCAATTACGTCCCTGGGTGGGATTGAACCACCACCCTTTTGGTTAACAGCCGAATGCGCTAACCGATTGCGCCACAGAGACAGCTTGCACAAGCATGTACTGACAAAGGCTAAAAAGCATTCATCTAGAAAGTTTCCTAGAAAAAGGTTAAAAAGGCAATAATCTGGAGAGTTTTGCAAGATTTTTCTTCCATTGACCAACGAAGAAACACATTGGTACTTTCACATGATGAGTGAGTACTTCAGGATCTCTGACACTTACATGAGCAGCAGAGTGGTGCAGCGGAAGAGTGCTGGGCCCATAACCCAGAGGTCGGTGGATCGAAACCATCCTCTGCTATGTGCACTTATTTTTTTGTTAATTAAATTCTTCCAAAACTGGAATTGATATTTTGACTCTTTTATTTTTACTTAAAGTACAATAACTTTTAACATTTTAATTTGTTTTAATAGTATATTGACAGCATTGTTTTCTTTCAGAAATCCACTTAATTTTCTTTACCCTATTACTGAAATGGTAATTGACAAAAACAAGCTACATTGTCACCAGAAGAGCAATGCAAAATGTACAATTGATATTTCAAAATCATCTTTCCATCTTGAATTTCAATGATGCATTGGGGCAACGATTTTGTGAGAAACATCTTCACCCTTAAAGAAAGATTTTCTTAACTTCTTACCTGTGTGCTGATTAGATATCATCTGGTTTTCACATTAAACAGATTCCCACTTGAGAAAGCAGCAAGGATGCAGTGAGGTTTATGTTTCCTGGTGTCAACCTGTATTATTTCAGTGGACATTGTAATGAGGATGCATCTTGCTGCCTTTCCAATGAAGCAAGTTTTAATCAGTAATAGGTGAAAAACCATTCCTACAAAGGTGTTAATCAGAGACTTGGCTTTGTGGACACTTTTCAGAGAGCAAATGTGTTAGCATAAAAATAAAGCCATAAAATGGAGAGCTGATTAATCACTCAATTGGATTTCTCTGCCTGCATCATTTTTTTTCTCTGCAACCCCATGCTAAATTGTGATTCCTGTTTTTTATAAAATGACTTAATCAAATATGACTCTGATTGCTTCAGAGAAGGCCAGGTACCCTACACCATAAGAGGTGGTTTGAAATTTTGACTTGTCTACTTAAAGATCAGCAAAATTTGATCACAAGGTCAATTACGTCTCCAGGTGGGATTGAACCACCAACCTTTCGGTTAACAGCCGAATGCGCTAACCGATTGCGCCACAGAGACAGCTTGCAAAAGCATGTACTGACAAAGGCTAAAAAGCATTCATCTAGAAAGTTTCCTAGAAAAAGGTTAAAAAGGCAATAATCTGGAGAGTTTTGCAAGATTTTTCTTCCATTGACCAACGAAGAAACACATTGGTACTTTCACATGATGAGTGAGTACTTCAGGATCTCTGACACTTACATGAGCAGCAGAGTGGCGCAGCGGAAGCGTGCTGGGCCCATAACCCAGAGGTCGGTGGATCGAAACCATCCTCTGCTATGTGCACTTATTTTTTTGTTAATTAAATTCTTCCAACACTGGAATTGATATTTTGACTCTTTTATTTTTACTTAAAGTACAATAACTTTTAACATTTTAATTTGTTTTAATAGTATATTGACAGCATTGTTTTCTTTCAGAAATCCACTTAATTTTCTTTACCCTATTACTGAAATGGTAATTGACAAAAACAAGCTACATTGTCACCAGAAGAGCAATGCAAAATGTACAATTGATATTTCAAAATCATCTTTCCATCTTGAATTTCAATGATGCATTGGGGCAACGATTTTGTGAGAAACATCTTCACCCTTAAAGAAAGATTTTCTTAACTTCTTACCTGTGTGCTGATTAGATATCACCTGGTTTTCACATCAAACAGATTCCCACTTGAGAAAGCAGCAAGGATGCAGTGAGGTTTATGTTTCCTGGTGTCAACCTGTATTATTTCAGTGGACATTGTAATGAGGATGCATCTTGCTGCCTTTCCAATGAAGCAAGTTTTAATCAGTAATAGGTGAAAAACCATTCCTACAAAGGTGTTAATCAGAGACTTGGCTTTGTGGACACTTTTCAGAGAGCAAATGTGTTAGCATAAAAATAAAGCCATAAAATGGAGAACTGATTAATCACTCAATTGGATTTCTCTGCCTGCATCATTTTTTTTCTCTGCAACCCCATGCTAAATTGTGCTTCCTGTTTTTTATAAAATGACTTAATCAAATCTGACTGTGATTGCATCAGAGAAGGCCAGGTACCCTACACTATAAGAGGTGGTTTGAAATTTTGACTTGTCTACTTAAAGATCACCAAAATTTGATCACAAGGTCAATTACGTCCCCTGGTGGGATTGAACCACCAACCTTTCGGTTAACAGCCGAATGCGCTAACCGATTGCGCCACAGAGACAGCTTGCAAAAGCATGTACTGACAAAGGCTAAAAAGCATTCATCTAGAAAGTTTCCTAGAAAAAGGTTAAAAAGGCAATAATCTGGAGAGTTTTGCAAGATTTTTCTTCCATTGACCAACGAAGAAACACATTGGTACTTTCACATGATGAGTGAGTACTTCAGGATCTCTGACACTTACATGAGCAGCAGAGTGGCGCAGCGGAAGCGTGCTGGGCCCATAACCCAGAGGTCGGTGGATCGAAACCATCCTCTGCTATGTGCACTTATTTTTTTGTTAATTAAATTCTTCCAAAACTGGAATTGATATTTTGACTCTTTTATTTTTACTTAAAGTACAATAACTTTTAACATTTTAATTTGTTTTAATAGTATATTGACAGCATTGTTTTCTTTCAGAAATCCACTTAATTTTCTTTACCCTATTACTGAAATGGTAATTGACAAAAACAAGCTACATTGTCACCAGAAGAGCAATGCAAAATGTACAATTGATATTTCAAAATCATCTTTCCATCTTGAATTTCAATGATGCATTGGGGCAACGATTTTGTGAGAAACATCTTCACCCTTAAAGAAAGATTTTCTTAACTTCTTACCTGTGTGCTGATTAGATATCACCTGGTTTTCACATTAAACAGATTCCCACTTGAGAAAGCAGCAAGGATGCAGTGAGGTTTATGTTTCCTGGTGTCAACCTGTATTATTTCAGTGGACATTGTAATGAGGATGCATCTTGCTGCCTTTCCAATGAAGCAAGTTTTAATCAGTAATAGGTGAAAAACCATTCCTACAAAGGTGTTAATCAGAGACTTGGCTTTGTGGACACTTTTCAGAGAGCAAATGTGTTAGCATAAAAATAAAGCCATAAAATGGAGAGCTGATTAATCACTCAATTGGATTTCTCTGCCTGCATAATTTTTTTTCTCTGCAACCCCATGCTAAATTGTGCTTCCTGTTTTTTATAAAATGACTTAATCAAATCTGACTCTGATTGCATCAGAGAAGGCCAGGTACCCTACACTATAAGAGGTGGTTTGAAATTTTGACTTGTCTACTTAAAGATCACCAAAATTTGATCACAAGGTCAATTACGTCCCTAGGTGGGATTGAACCACCACCCTTTTGGTTAACAGCCGAATGCGCTAACCGATTGCACCACAGAGACAGCTTGCAAAAGCATGTACTGACAAAGGCTAAAAAGCATTCATCTAGAAAGTTTCCTAGAAAAAGGTTAAAAAGGCAATAATCTGGAGAGTTTTGCAAGATTTTTCTTCCATTGACCAACGAAGAAACACATTGGTACTTTCACATAATGAGTGAGTACTTCAGGATCTCTGACACTTACATGAGCAGCAGAGTGGTGCAGCGGAAGAGTGCTGGTCCCATAACCCAGAGGTCGATGGATCGAAACCATCCTCTGCTATGTGCACTTATTTTTTTGTTAATTAAATTCTTCCAACACTGGAATTGATATTTTGACTCTTTTATTTTAACTTAAAGTACAATAACTTTTAACATTTTAATATGTTTTAATAGTATATTGACAGCATTGTTTTCTTTCAGAAATCCACTTAATTTTCTTTACCCTATTACTGAAATGGTAATTGACAAAAACAAGCTACATTGTCACCAGAAGAGCAATGCAAAATGTACAATTGATATTTCAAAATCATCTTTCCATCTTGAATTTCAATGATGCATTGGGGCAACGATTTTGTGAGAAACATCTTCACCCTTAAAGAAAGATTTTCTTAACTTCTTACCTGTGTGCTGATTAGATATCACCTGGTTTTCACATTAAACAGATTCCCACTTGAGAAAGCAGCAAGGATGCAGTGAGGTTTATGTTTCCTGGTGTCAACCTGTATTATTTCAGTGGACATTGTAATGAGGATGCATCTTGCTGCCTTTCCAATGAAGCAAGTTTTAATCAGTAATAGGTGAAAAACCATTCCTACAAAGGTGTTAATCAGAGACTTGGCTTTGTGGACACTTTTCAGAGAGCAAATGTGTTAGCATAAAAATAAAGCCATAAAATGGAGAGCTGATTAATCACTCAATTGGATTTCTCTGCCTGCATCATTTTTTTTCTCTGCAACCCCATGCTAAATTGTGCTTCCTGTTTTTTATAAAATGACTTAATCAAATCTCACTCTGATTGTATCAGAGAAGGCCAGGTACCCTACACTATAAGAAGTGGTTTGAAATTTTGAGTTGTCTACTTAAAGATCACCAAAATTTGATCACAAGGTCAATTACGTCCCTGGGTGGGATTGAACCACCAACCTTTCGGTTAACAGCCGAATGCGCTAACCGATTGCGCCACAGAGACAGCTTGCACAAGCATGTACTGACAAAGGCTAAAAAGCATTCATCTAGAAAGTTTCCTAGAAAAAGGTTAAAAAGGCAATAATCTGGAGAGTTTTGCAAGATTTTTCTTCCATTGACCAACGAAGAAACACATTGGTACTTTCACATGATGAGTGAGTACTTCAGGATCTCTGACACTCACGTGAGCAGCAGAGTGGTGCAGCGGAAGAGTGCTGGGCCCATAACCCAGAGGTCGGTGGATCGAAACCATCCTCTGCTATGTGCACTTATATTTTTGTTAATTTAATTCTTCCAAAACTGGAATTGATATTTTGACTCTTTTATTTTTACTTAAAGTACAATAACTTTTAACATTTTAATTTGTTTTAATAGTATATTGACAGCATTGTTTTCTTTCAGAAATCCACTTAATTTTCTTTACCCTATTACTGAAATGGTAATTGACAAAAACAAGCTACATTGTCACCAGAAGAGCAATGCAAAATGTACAATTGATATTTCAAAATCATCTTTCCATCTTGAATTTCAATGATGCATTGGGGCAACGATTTTGTGAGAAACATCTTCACCCTTAAAGAAAGATTTTCTTAACTTCTTACCTGTGTGCTGATTAGATATCATCTGGTTTTCACATTAAACAGATTCCCACTTGAGAAAGCAGCAAGGATGCAGTGAGGTTTATGTTTCCTGGTGTCAACCTGTATTATTTCAGTGGACATTGTAATGAGGATGCATCTTGCTGCCTTTCCAATGAAGCAAGTTTTAATCAGTAATAGGTGAAAAACCATTCCTACAAAGGTGTTAATCAGAGACTTGGCTTTGTGGACACTTTTCAGAGAGCAAATGTGTTAGCATAAAAATAAAGCCATAAAATGGAGAGCTGATTAATCACTCAATTGGATTTCTCTGCCTGCATCATTTTTTTTCTCTGCAACCCCATGCTAAATTGTGCTTCCTGTTTTTTATAAAATGACTTAATCAAATATGACTCTGATTGCTTCAGAGAAGGCCAGGTACCCTACACCATAAGAGGTGGTTTGAAATTTTGACTTGTCTACTTAAAGATCAGCAAAATTTGATCACAAGGTCAATTACGTCTCCAGGTGGGATTGAACCACCAACCTTTCGGTTAACAGCCGAATGCGCTAACCGATTGCGCCACAGAGACAGCTTGCAAAAGCATGTACTGACAAAGGCTAAAAAGCATTCATCTAGAAAGTTTCCTAGAAAAAGGTTAAAAAGGCAATAATCTGGAGAGTTTTGCAAGATTTTTCTTCCATTGACCAACGAAGAAACACATTGGTACTTTCACATGATGAGTGAGTACTTCAGGATCTCTGACACTTACATGAGCAGCAGAGTGGCGCAGCGGAAGCGTGCTGGGCCCATAACCCAGAGGTCGGTGGATCGAAACCATCCTCTGCTATGTGCACTTATTTTTTTGTTAATTAAATTCTTCCAACACTGGAATTGATATTTTGACTCTTTTATTTTTACTTAAAGTACAATAACTTTTAACATTTTAATTTGTTTTAATAGTATATTGACAGCATTGTTTTCTTTCAGAAATCCACTTAATTTTCTTTACCCTATTACTGAAATGGTAATTGACAAAAACAAGCTACATTGTCACCAGAAGAGCAATGCAAAATGTACAATTGATATTTCAAAATCATCTTTCCATCTTGAATTTCAATGATGCATTGGGGCAACGATTTTGTGAGAAACATCTTCACCCTTAAAGAAAGATTTTCTTAACTTCTTACCTGTGTGCTGATTAGATATCACCTGGTTTTCACATCAAACAGATTCCCACTTGAGAAAGCAGCAAGGATGCAGTGAGGTTTATGTTTCCTGGTGTCAACCTGTATTATTTCAGTGGACATTGTAATGAGGATGCATCTTGCTGCCTTTCCAATGAAGCAAGTTTTAATCAGTAATAGGTGAAAAACCATTCCTACAAAGGTGTTAATCAGAGACTTGGCTTTGTGGACACTTTTCAGAGAGCAAATGTGTTAGCATAAAAATAAAGCCATAAAATGGAGAACTGATTAATCACTCAATTGGATTTCTCTGCCTGCATCATTTTTTTTCTCTGCAACCCCATGCTAAATTGTGCTTCCTGTTTTTTATAAAATGACTTAATCAAATCTGACTCTGATTGCATCAGAGAAGGCCAGGTACCCTACACTATAAGAGGTGGTTTGAAATTTTGACTTGTCTACTTAAAGATCACCAAAATTTGATCACAAGGTCAATTACGTCCCCTGGTGGGATTGAACCACCAACCTTTCGGTTAACAGCCGAATGCGCTAACCGATTGCGCCACAGAGACAGATTGCAAAAGCATGTACTGACAAAGGCTAAAAAGCATTCATCTAGAAAGTTTCCTAGAAAAAGGTTAAAAAGGCAATAATCTGGAGAGTTTTGCAAGATTTTTCTTCCATTGACCAACGAAGAAACACATTGGTACTTTCACATGATGAGTGAGTACTTCAGGATCTCTGACACTTACATGAGCAGCAGAGTGGCGCAGCGGAAGCGTGCTGGGCCCATAACCCAGAGGTCGGTGGATCGAAACCATCCTCTGCTATGTGCACTTATTTTTTTGTTAATTAAATTCTTCCAAAACTGGAATTGATATTTTGACTCTTTTATTTTTACTTAAAGTACAATAACTTTTAACATTTTAATTTGTTTTAATAGTATATTGACAGCATTGTTTTCTTTCAGAAATCCACTTAATTTTCTTTACCCTATTACTGAAATGGTAATTGACAAAAACAAGCTACATTGTCACCAGAAGAGCAATGCAAAATGTACAATTGATATTTCAAAATCATCTTTCCATCTTGAATTTCAATGATGCATTGGGGCAACGATTTTGTGAGAAACATCTTCACCCTTAAAGAAAGATTTTCTTAACTTCTTACCTGTGTGCTGATTAGATATCACCTGGTTTTCACATTAAACAGATTCCCACTTGAGAAAGCAGCAAGGATGCAGTGAGGTTTATGTTTCCTGGTGTCAACCTGTATTATTTCAGTGGACATTGTAATGAGGATGCATCTTGCTGCCTTTCCAATGAAGCAAGTTTTAATCAGTAATAGGTGAAAAACCATTCCTACAAAGGTGTTAATCAGAGACTTGGCTTTGTGGACACTTTTCAGAGAGCAAATGTGTTAGCATAAAAATAAAGCCATAAAATGGAGAGCTGATTAATCACTCAATTGGATTTCTCTGCCTTCATAATTTTTTTTCTCTGCAACCCCATGCTAAATTGTGCTTCCTGTTTTTTATAAAATGACTTAATCAAATCTGATTGCATCAGAGAAGGCCAGGTACCCTACACTATAAGAGGTGGTTTGAAATTTTGACTTGTCTACTTAAAGATCACCAAAATTTGATCACAAGGTCAATTACGTCCCCGGGTGGGATTGAACCACCAACCTTTCGGTTAACAGCCGAATGCGCTAACCGATTGCGCCACAGAGACAGCTTGCAAAAGCATGTACTGACAAAGGCTAAAAAGCATTCATCTAGAAAGTTTCCTAGAAAAAGGTTAAAAAGGCAATAATCTTGAGAGTTTTGCAAGATTTTTCTTCCATTGACCAACGAAGAAACACATTGGTACTTTCACATGATGAGTGAGTACTTCAGGATCTCTGACACTTACATGAGCAGCAGAGTGGTGCAGCGGAAGCGTGCTGGGCCCATAACCCAGAGGTCGGTGGATCGAAACCATCCTCTGCTATGTGCACTTATTTTTTTGTTAATTAAATTCTTCCAACACTGGAATTGATATTTTGACTCTTTTATTTTTACTTAAAGTACAATAACTTTTAACATTTTAATTTGTTTTAATAGTATATTGACAGCATTGTTTTCTTTCAGAAATCCACTTAATTTTCTTTACCCTATTACTGAAATGGTAATTGACAAAAACAAGCTACATTGTCACCAGAAGAGCAATGCAAAATGTACAATTGATATTTCAAAATCATCTTTCCATCTTGAATTTCAATGATGCATTGGGGCAACGATTTTGTGAGAAACATCTTCACCCTTAAAGAAAGATTTTCTTAACTTCTTACCTGTGTGCTGATTAGATATCACCTGGTTTTCACATCAAACAGATTCCCACTTGAGAAAGCAGCAAGGATGCAGTGAGGTTTATGTTTCCTGGTGTCAACCTGTATTATTTCAGTGGACATTGTAATGAGGATGCATCTTGCTGCCTTTCCAATGAAGCAAGTTTTAATCAGTAATAGGTGAAAAACCATTCCTACAAAGGTGTTAATCAGAGACTTGGCTTTGTGGACACTTTTCAGAGAGCAAATGTGTTAGCATAAAAATAAAGCCATAAAATGGAGAACTGATTAATCACTCAATTGGATTTCTCTGCCTGCATCATTTTTTTTCTCTGCAACCCCATGCTAAATTGTGCTTCCTGTTTTTTATAAAATGACTTAATCAAATCTGACTCTGATTGCATCAGAGAAGGCCAGGTACCCTACACTATAAGAGGTGGTTTGAAATTTTGACTTGTCTACTTAAAGATCACCAAAATTTGATCACAAGGTCAATTACGTCCCCTGGTGGGATTGAACCACCAACCTTTCGGTTAACAGCCGAATGCGCTAACCGATTGCGCCACAGAGACAGATTGCAAAAGCATGTACTGACAAAGGCTAAAAAGCATTCATCTAGAAAGTTTCCTAGAAAAAGGTTAAAAAGGCAATAATCTGGAGAGTTTTGCAAGATTTTTCTTCCATTGACCAACGAAGAAACACATTGGTACTTTCACATGATGAGTGAGTACTTCAGGATCTCTGACACTTACATGAGCAGCAGAGTGGCGCAGCGGAAGCGTGCTGGGCCCATAACCCAGAGGTCGGTGGATCGAAACCATCCTCTGCTATGTGCACTTATTTTTTTGTTAATTAAATTCTTCCAAAACTGGAATTGATATTTTGACTCTTTTATTTTTACTTAAAGTACAATAACTTTTAACATTTTAATTTGTTTTAATAGTATATTGACAGCATTGTTTTCTTTCAGAAATCCACTTAATTTTCTTTACCCTATTACTGAAATGGTAATTGACAAAAACAAGCTACATTGTCACCAGAAGAGCAATGCAAAATGTACAATTGATATTTCAAAATCATCTTTCCATCTTGAATTTCAATGATGCATTGGGGCAACGATTTTGTGAGAAACATCTTCACCCTTAAAGAAAGATTTTCTTAACTTCTTACCTGTGTGCTGATTAGATATCACCTGGTTTTCACATTAAACAGATTCCCACTTGAGAAAGCAGCAAGGATGCAGTGAGGTTTATGTTTCCTGGTGTCAACCTGTATTATTTCAGTGGACATTGTAATGAGGATGCATCTTGCTGCCTTTCCAATGAAGCAAGTTTTAATCAGTAATAGGTGAAAAACCATTCCTACAAAGGTGTTAATCAGAGACTTGGCTTTGTGGACACTTTTCAGAGAGCAAATGTGTTAGCATAAAAATAAAGCCATAAAATGGAGAGCTGATTAATCACTCAATTGGATTTCTCTGCCTTCATAATTTTTTTTCTCTGCAACCCCATGCTAAATTGTGCTTCCTGTTTTTTATAAAATGACTTAATCAAATCTGATTGCATCAGAGAAGGCCAGGTACCCTACACTATAAGAGGTGGTTTGAAATTTTGACTTGTCTACTTAAAGATCACCAAAATTTGATCACAAGGTCAATTACGTCCCCGGGTGGGATTGAACCACCAACCTTTCGGTTAACAGCCGAATGCGCTAACCGATTGCGCCACAGAGACAGCTTGCAAAAGCATGTACTGACAAAGGCTAAAAAGCATTCATCTAGAAAGTTTCCTAGAAAAAGGTTAAAAAGGCAATAATCTTGAGAGTTTTGCAAGATTTTTCTTCCATTGACCAACGAAGAAACACATTGGTACTTTCACATGATGAGTGAGTACTTCAGGATCTCTGACACTTACATGAGCAGCAGAGTGGTGCAGCGGAAGCGTGCTGGGCCCATAACCCAGAGGTCGGTGGATCGAAACCATCCTCTGCTATGTGCACTTATTTTTTTGTTAATTAAATTCTTCCAAAACTGGAATTGATATTTTGACTCTTTTATTTTTACTTAAAGTACAATAACTTTTAACATTTTAATTTGTTTTAATAGTATATTGACAGCATTGTTTTCTTTCAGAAATCCACTTAATTTTCTTTACCCTATTACTGAAATGGTAATTGACAAAAACAAGCTACATTGTCACCAGAAGAGCAATGCAAAATGTACAATTGATATTTCAAAATCATCTTTCCATCTTGAATTTCAATGATGCATTGGAGTCAACGATTTTGTGAGAAACATCTTCACCCTTAAAGAAAGATTTTCTTAACTTCTTACCTGTGTGCTGATTAGATATCACCTGGTTTTCACATTAAACAGATTCCCACTTGAGAAAGCAGCAAGGATGCAGTGAGGTTTATGTTTCCTGGTGTCAACCTGTATTATTTCAGTGGACATTCTAATGAGGATGCATCTTGCTGCCTTTCCAATGAAGCAAGTTTTAATCAGTAATAGGTGAAAAACCATTCCTACAAAGGTGTTAATCAGAGACTTGGCTTTGTGGACACTTTTCAGAGAGCAAATGTGTTAGCATAAAAATAAAGCCATAAAATGGAGAGCTGATTAATCACTCAATTGGATTTCTCTGCCTGCATAATTTTTTTTCTCTGCAACCCCATGCTAAATTGTGCTTCCTGTTTTTATAAAATGACTTAATCAAATCTGACTCTGATTGCATCAGAGAAGGCCAGGTACCCTACACTATAAGAGGTGGTTTGAAATGTTGACTTGTCTACTTAAAGATCACCAAAATTTGATCACAAGGTCAATTACGTCCCCGGGTGGGATTGAACCACCAACCTTTCGGTTAACAGCCGAATGCGCTAACCGATTGCGCCACAGAGACAGCTTGCAAAAGCATGTACTGACAAAGGCTAAAAAGCATTCATCTAGAAAGTTTCCTAGAAAAAGGTTAAAAAGGCAATAATCTGGAGAGTTTTGCAAGATTTTTCTTCCATTGACCAACGAAGAAACACATTGGTACTTTCACATGATGAGTGAGTACTTCAGGATCTCTGACACTTACACGAGCAGCAGAGAGGCGCAGCGGAAGCAAGCTGGGCCCATAACCCAGAGGTCGGTGGATTGAAACCATCTTCTGCTATGTGCACTTATTTTTTTGTTAATTAAATTCTTCCAAAACTGGAATTGATATTTTGACTCTTTTATTTTTACTTAAAGTACAATAACTTTTAACATTTTAATTTGTTTTAATAGTATATTGACAGCATTGTTTTCTTTCAGAAATCCACTTAATTTTCTTTACCCTATTACTGAAATGGTAATTGACAAAAACAAGCTACATTGTCACCAGAAGAGCAATGCAAAATGTACAATTGATATTTCAAAATCATCTTTCCAGCTTGAATTTCAATGATGCATTGGGGCAACGATTTTGTGAGAAACATCTTCACCCTTAAAGAAAGATTTTCTTAACTTCTTACCTGTGTGCTGATTAGATATCACCTGGTTTTCACATTAAACAGATTCCCACTTGAGAAAGCAGCAAGGATGCAGTGAGGTTTATGTTTCCTGGTGTCAACCTGTATTATTTCAGTGGACATTGTAATGAGGATGCATCTTGCTGCCTTTCCAATGAAGCAAGTTTTAATCAGTAATAGGTGAAAAACCATTCCTACAAAGGTGTTAATCAGAGACTTGGCTTTGAGGACACTTTTCAGAGAGCAAATGTGTTAGCATAAAAATAAAGCCATAAAATGGAGAGCTGATTAATCACTCAATTGGATTTCTCTGCCTGCATAATTTTTTTTCTCTGCAACCCCATGCTAAATTGTGCTTCCTGTTTTTTATAAAATGACTTAATCAAATCTGACTCTGATTGCATCAGAGAAGGCCAGGTACCCTACACTATAAGAGGTGGTTTGAAATTTTGACTTGTCTACTTAAAGATCACCAAAATTTGATCACAAGGTCAATTACGTCCCTAGGTGGGATTGAACCACCACCCTTTTGGTTAACAGCCGAATGCGCTAACCGATTGCACCACAGAGACAGCTTGCAAAAGCATGTACTGACAAAGGCTAAAAAGCATTCATCTAGAAAGTTTCCTAGAAAAAGGTTAAAAAGGCAATAATCTGGAGAGTTTTGCAAGATTTTTCTTCCATTGACCAACGAAGAAACACATTGGTACTTTCACATAATGAGTGAGTACTTCAGGATCTCTGACACTTACATGAGCAGCAGAGTGGCGCAGCGGAAGAGTGCTGGTCCCATAACCCAGAGGTCGATGGATCGAAACCATCCTCTGCTATGTGCACTTATTTTTTTGTTAATTAAATTCTTCCAACACTGGAATTGATATTTTGACTCTTTTATTTTAACTTAAAGTACAATAACTTTTAACATTTTAATATGTTTTAATAGTATATTGACAGCATTGTTTTCTTTCAGAAATCCACTTAATTTTCTTTACCCTATTACTGAAATGGTAATTGACAAAAACAAGCTACATTGTCACCAGAAGAGCAATGCAAAATGTACAATTGATATTTCAAAATCATCTTTCCATCTTGAATTTCAATGATGCATTGGGGCAACGATTTTGTGAGAAACATCTTCACCCTTAAAGAAAGATTTTCTTAACTTCTTACCTGTGTGCTGATTAGATATCACCTGGTTTTCACATTAAACAGATTCCCACTTGAGAAAGCAGCAAGGATGCAGTGAGGTTTATGTTTCCTGGTGTCAACCTGTATTATTTCAGTGGACATTGTAATGAGGATGCATCTTGCTGCCTTTCCAATGAAGCAAGTTTTAATCAGTAATAGGTGAAAAACCATTCCTACAAAGGTGTTAATCAGAGACTTGGCTTTGTGGACACTTTTCAGAGAGCAAATGTGTTAGCATAAAAATAAAGCCATAAAATGGAGAGCTGATTAATCACTCAATTGGATTTCTCTGCCTGCATCATTTTTTTTCTCTGCAACCCCATGCTAAATTGTGCTTCCTGTTTTTTATAAAATGACTTAATCAAATCTCACTCTGATTGTATCAGAGAAGGCCAGGTACCCTACACTATAAGAAGTGGTTTGAAATTTTGAGTTGTCTACTTAAAGATCACCAAAATTTGATCACAAGGTCAATTACGTCCCTGGGTGGGATTGAACCACCAACCTTTCGGTTAACAGCCGAATGCGCTAACCGATTGCGCCACAGAGACAGCTTGCACAAGCATGTACTGACAAAGGCTAAAAAGCATTCATCTAGAAAGTTTCCTAGAAAAAGGTTAAAAAGGCAATAATCTGGAGAGTTTTGCAAGATTTTTCTTCCATTGACCAACGAAGAAACACATTGGTACTTTCACATGATGAGTGAGTACTTCAGGATCTCTGACACTCACATGAGCAGCAGAGTGGTGCAGCGGAAGAGTGCTGGGCCCATAACCCAGAGGTCGGTGGATCGAAACCATCCTCTGCTATGTGCACTTATATTTTTGTTAATTTAATTCTTCCAAAACTGGAATTGATATTTTGACTCTTTTATTTTTACTTAAAGTACAATAACTTTTAACATTTTAATTTGTTTTAATAGTATATTGACAGCATTGTTTTCTTTCAGAAATCCACTTAATTTTCTTTACCCTATTACTGAAATGGTAATTGACAAAAACAAGCTACATTGTCACCAGAAGAGCAATGCAAAATGTACAATTGATATTTCAAAATCATCTTTCCATCTTGAATTTCAATGATGCATTGGGGCAACGATTTTGTGAGAAACATCTTCACCCTTAAAGAAAGATTTTCTTAACTTCTTACCTGTGTGCTGATTAGATATCATCTGGTTTTCACATTAAACAGATTCCCACTTGAGAAAGCAGCAAGGATGCAGTGAGGTTTATGTTTCCTGGTGTCAACCTGTATTATTTCAGTGGACATTGTAATGAGGATGCATCTTGCTGCCTTTCCAATGAAGCAAGTTTTAATCAGTAATAGGTGAAAAACCATTCCTACAAAGGTGTTAATCAGAGACTTGGCTTTGTGGACACTTTTCAGAGAGCAAATGTGTTAGCATAAAAATAAAGCCATAAAATGGAGAGCTGATTAATCACTCAATTGGATTTCTCTGCCTGCATCATTTTTTTTCTCTGCAACCCCATGCTAAATTGTGCTTCCTGTTTTTTATAAAATGACTTAATCAAATATGACTCTGATTGCTTCAGAGAAGGCCAGGTACCCTACACCATAAGAGGTGGTTTGAAATTTTGACTTGTCTACTTAAAGATCAGCAAAATTTGATCACAAGGTCAATTACGTCTCCAGGTGGGATTGAACCACCAACCTTTCGGTTAACAGCCGAATGCGCTAACCGATTGCGCCACAGAGACAGCTTGCAAAAGCATGTACTGACAAAGGCTAAAAAGCATTCATCTAGAAAGTTTCCTAGAAAAAGGTTAAAAAGGCAATAATCTGGAGAGTTTTGCAAGATTTTTCTTCCATTGACCAACGAAGAAACACATTGGTACTTTCACATGATGAGTGAGTACTTCAGGATCTCTGACACTTACATGAGCAGCAGAGTGGCGCAGCGGAAGCGTGCTGGGCCCATAACCCAGAGGTCGGTGGATCGAAACCATCCTCTGCTATGTGCACTTATTTTTTTGTTAATTAAATTCTTCCAACACTGGAATTGATATTTTGACTCTTTTATTTTTACTTAAAGTACAATAACTTTTAACATTTTAATTTGTTTTAATAGTATATTGACAGCATTGTTTTCTTTCAGAAATCCACTTAATTTTCTTTACCCTATTACTGAAATGGTAATTGACAAAAACAAGCTACATTGTCACCAGAAGAGCAATGCAAAATGTACAATTGATATTTCAAAATCATCTTTCCATCTTGAATTTCAATGATGCATTGGGGCAACGATTTTGTGAGAAACATCTTCACCCTTAAAGAAAGATTTTCTTAACTTCTTACCTGTGTGCTGATTAGATATCACCTGGTTTTCACATCAAACAGATTCCCACTTGAGAAAGCAGCAAGGATGCAGTGAGGTTTATGTTTCCTGGTGTCAACCTGTATTATTTCAGTGGACATTGTAATGAGGATGCATCTTGCTGCCTTTCCAATGAAGCAAGTTTTAATCAGTAATAGGTGAAAAACCATTCCTACAAAGGTGTTAATCAGAGACTTGGCTTTGTGGACACTTTTCAGAGAGCAAATGTGTTAGCATAAAAATAAAGCCATAAAATGGAGAACTGATTAATCACTCAATTGGATTTCTCTGCCTGCATCATTTTTTTTCTCTGCAACCCCATGCTAAATTGTGCTTCCTGTTTTTTATAAAATGACTTAATCAAATCTGACTCTGATTGCATCAGAGAAGGCCAGGTACCCTACACTATAAGAGGTGGTTTGAAATTTTGACTTGTCTACTTAAAGATCACCAAAATTTGATCACAAGGTCAATTACGTCCCCTGGTGGGATTGAACCACCAACCTTTCGGTTAACAGCCGAATGCGCTAACCGATTGCGCCACAGAGACAGATTGCAAAAGCATGTACTGACAAAGGCTAAAAAGCATTCATCTAGAAAGTTTCCTAGAAAAAGGTTAAAAAGGCAATAATCTGGAGAGTTTTGCAAGATTTTTCTTCCATTGACCAACGAAGAAACACATTGGTACTTTCACATGATGAGTGAGTACTTCAGGATCTCTGACACTTACATGAGCAGCAGAGTGGCGCAGCGGAAGCGTGCTGGGCCCATAACCCAGAGGTCGGTGGATCGAAACCATCCTCTGCTATGTGCACTTATTTTTTTGTTAATTAAATTCTTCCAAAACTGGAATTGATATTTTGACTCTTTTATTTTTACTTAAAGTACAATAACTTTTAACATTTTAATTTGTTTTAATAGTATATTGACAGCATTGTTTTCTTTCAGAAATCCACTTAATTTTCTTTACCCTATTACTGAAATGGTAATTGACAAAAACAAGCTACATTGTCACCAGAAGAGCAATGCAAAATGTACAATTGATATTTCAAAATCATCTTTCCATCTTGAATTTCAATGATGCATTGGGGCAACGATTTTGTGAGAAACATCTTCACCCTTAAAGAAAGATTTTCTTAACTTCTTACCTGTGTGCTGATTAGATATCACCTGGTTTTCACATTAAACAGATTCCCACTTGAGAAAGCAGCAAGGATGCAGTGAGGTTTATGTTTCCTGGTGTCAACCTGTATTATTTCAGTGGACATTGTAATGAGGATGCATCTTGCTGCCTTTCCAATGAAGCAAGTTTTAATCAGTAATAGGTGAAAAACCATTCCTACAAAGGTGTTAATCAGAGACTTGGCTTTGTGGACACTTTTCAGAGAGCAAATGTGTTAGCATAAAAATAAAGCCATAAAATGGAGAGCTGATTAATCACTCAATTGGATTTCTCTGCCTTCATAATTTTTTTTCTCTGCAACCCCATGCTAAATTGTGCTTCCTGTTTTTTATAAAATGACTTAATCAAATCTGATTGCATCAGAGAAGGCCAGGTACCCTACACTATAAGAGGTGGTTTGAAATTTTGACTTGTCTACTTAAAGATCACCAAAATTTGATCACAAGGTCAATTACGTCCCCGGGTGGGATTGAGCCACCAACCTTTCGGTTAACAGCCGAATGCGCTAACCGATTGCGCCACAGAGACAGCTTGCAAAAGCATGTACTGACAAAGGCTAAAAAGCATTCATCTAGAAAGTTTCCTAGAAAAAGGTTAAAAAGGCAATAATCTTGAGAGTTTTGCAAGATTTTTCTTCCATTGACCAACGAAGAAACACATTGGTACTTTCACATGATGAGTGAGTACTTCAGGATCTCTGACACTTACATGAGCAGCAGAGTGGTGCAGCGGAAGCGTGCTGGGCCCATAACCCAGAGGTCGGTGGATCGAAACCATCCTCTGCTATGTGCACTTATTTTTTTGTTAATTAAATTCTTCCAAAACTGGAATTGATATTTTGACTCTTTTATTTTTACTTAAAGTACAATAACTTTTAACATTTTAATTTGTTTTAATAGTATATTGACAGCATTGTTTTCTTTCAGAAATCCACTTAATTTTCTTTACCCTATTACTGAAATGGTAATTGACAAAAACAAGCTACATTGTCACCAGAAGAGCAATGCAAAATGTACAATTGATATTTCAAAATCATCTTTCCATCTTGAATTTCAATGATGCATTGGAGTCAACGATTTTGTGAGAAACATCTTCACCCTTAAAGAAAGATTTTCTTAACTTCTTACCTGTGTGCTGATTAGATATCACCTGGTTTTCACATTAAACAGATTCCCACTTGAGAAAGCAGCAAGGATGCAGTGAGGTTTATGTTTCCTGGTGTCAACCTGTATTATTTCAGTGGACATTCTAATGAGGATGCATCTTGCTGCCTTTCCAATGAAGCAAGTTTTAATCAGTAATAGGTGAAAAACCATTCCTACAAAGGTGTTAATCAGAGACTTGGCTTTGTGGACACTTTTCAGAGAGCAAATGTGTTAGCATAAAAATAAAGCCATAAAATGGAGAGCTGATTAATCACTCAATTGGATTTCTCTGCCTGCATAATTTTTTTTCTCTGCAACCCCATGCTAAATTGTGCTTCCTGTTTTTATAAAATGACTTAATCAAATCTGACTCTGATTGCATCAGAGAAGGCCAGGTACCCTACACTATAAGAGGTGGTTTGAAATGTTGACTTGTCTACTTAAAGATCACCAAAATTTGATCACAAGGTCAATTACGTCCCCGGGTGGGATTGAACCACCAACCTTTCGGTTAACAGCCGAATGCGCTAACCGATTGCGCCACAGAGACAGCTTGCAAAAGCATGTACTGACAAAGGCTAAAAAGCATTCATCTAGAAAGTTTCCTAGAAAAAGGTTAAAAAGGCAATAATCTGGAGAGTTTTGCAAGATTTTTCTTCCATTGACCAACGAAGAAACACATTGGTACTTTCACATGATGAGTGAGTACTTCAGGATCTCTGACACTTACACGAGCAGCAGAGAGGCGCAGCGGAAGCAAGCTGGGCCCATAACCCAGAGGTCGGTGGATTGAAACCATCTTCTGCTATGTGCACTTATTTTTTTGTTAATTAAATTCTTCCAAAACTGGAATTGATATTTTGACTCTTTTATTTTTACTTAAAGTACAATAACTTTTAACATTTTAATTTGTTTTAATAGTATATTGACAGCATTGTTTTCTTTCAGAAATCCATTTAATTTTCTTTACCCTATTACTGAAATGGTAATTGACAAAAACAAGCTACATTGTCACCAGAAGAGCAATGCAAAATGTACAATTGATATTTCAAAATCATCTTTCCAGCTTGAATTTCAATGATGCATTGGGGCAACGATTTTGTGAGAAACATCTTCACCCTTAAAGAAAGATTTTCTTAACTTCTTACCTGTGTGCTGATTAGATATCACCTGGTTTTCACATTAAACAGATTCCCACTTGAGAAAGCAGCAAGGATGCAGTGAGGTTTATGTTTCCTGGTGTCAACCTGTATTATTTCAGTGGACATTGTAATGAGGATGCATCTTGCTGCCTTTCCAATGAAGCAAGTTTTAATCAGTAATAGGTGAAAAACCATTCCTACAAAGGTGTTAATCAGAGACTTGGCTTTGAGGACACTTTTCAGAGAGCAAATGTGTTAGCATAAAAATAAAGCCATAAAATGGAGAGCTGATTAATCACTCAATTGGATTTCTCTGCCTGCATAATTTTTTTTCTCTGCAACCCCATGCTAAATTGTGCTTCCTGTTTTTTATAAAATGACTTAATCAAATCTGACTCTGATTGCATCAGAGAAGGCCAGGTACCCTACACTATAAGAGGTGGTTTGAAATTTTGACTTGTCTACTTAAAGATCACCAAAATTTGATCACAAGGTCAATTACGTCCCCGGGTGGGATTGAACCACCAACCTTTCGGTTAACAGCCGATTGCGCCACAGAGACAGCTTGCAAAAGCATGTACTGACAAAGGCTAAAAAGCATTCATCTAGAAAGTTTCCTAGAAAAAGGTTAAAAAGGCAATATTCTGGAGAGTTTTGCAAGATTTTTCTTCCATTGACCAACGAAGAAACACATTGGTACTTTCACATGATGAGTGAGTACTTCAGGATCTCTGACACTTACATGAGCAGCAGAGTGGCGCAGCGGAAGCGTGCTGGGCCCATAACCCAGAGGTCGATGGATCGAAACCATCCTCTGCTATGTGCACTAATTTTTTTGTTAATTAAATTCTTCCAAAACTGGAATTGATATTTTGACTCTTTTATTTTTACTTAAAGTACAATAACTTTTAACATTTTAATTTGTTTTAATAGTATATAGACAGCATTGTTTTCTTTCAGAAATCCACTTAATTTTCTTTACCCTATTACTGAAATGGTAATTGACAAAAACAAGCTACATTGTCACCAGAAGAGCAATGCAAAATGTACAATTGATATTTCAAAATCATCTTTCCATCTTGAATTTCAATGATGCATTGGGGCAACGATTTTGTGAGAAACATCTTCACCCTTAAAGAAAGATTTTCTTAACTTCTTACCTGTGTGCTGATTAGATATCACCTGGTTTTCACATTAAACAGATTCCCACTTGAGAAAGCAGCAAGGATGCAGTGAGGTTTATGTTTCCTGGTGTCAACCTGTATTATTTCAATGGACATTCTAATGAGGATGCATCTTGCTGCCTTTCCAATGAAGCAAGTTTTAATTAGTAATAGGTGAAAAAACATTCCTACAAAGGTGTTAATCAGAGACTTGGCTTTGTGGACACTTTTCAGAGAGCAAATGTGTTAGCATAAAAATAAAGCCATAAAATGGAGAGCTGATTAATCACTCAATTGGATTTCTCTGCCTGCATAATTTTTTTTCTCTGCAACCCCATGCTAAATTGTGCTTCCTGTTTTTTATAAAATGACTTAATCAAATCTGATTGCATCAGAGAAGGCCAGGTACCCTACACTATAAGAGGTGGTTTGAAATTTTGACTTGTCTACTTAAAGATCACCAAAATTTGATCACAAGGTCAATTACGTCCCCGGGTGGGATTGAACCACCAACCTTTCGGTTAACAGCCGAATGCGCTAACCGATTGCGCCACAGAGACAGCTTGCAAAAGCATGTACTGACAAAGGCTAAAAAGCATTCATCTAGAAAGTTTCCTAGAAAAAGGTTAAAAAGGCAATAATCTGGAGAGTTTTGCAAGATTTTTCTTCCATTGACCAACGAAGAAACACATTGGTACTTTCACATGATGAGTGAGTACTTCAGGATCTCTGACACTTACACGAGCAGCAGAGAGGCGCAGCGGAAGCAAGCTGGGCCCATAACCCAGAGGTCGGTGGATTGAAACCATCTTCTGCTATGTGCACTTATTTTTTTGTTAATTAAATTCTTCCAAAACTGGAATTGATATTTTGACTCTTTTATTTTTACTTAAAGTACAATAACTTTTAACATTTTAATTTGTTTTAATAGTATATTGACAGCATTGTTTTCTTTCAGAAATCCACTTAATTTTCTTTACCCTATTACTGAAATGGTAATTGACAAAAACAAGCTACATTGTCACCAGAAGAGCAATGCAAAATGTACAATTGATATTTCAAAATCATCTTTCCAGCTTGAATTTCAATGATGCATTGGGGCAACGATTTTGTGAGAAACATCTTCACCCTTAAAGAAAGATTTTCTTAACTTCTTACCTGTGTGCTGATTAGATATCACCTGGTTTTCACATTAAACAGATTCCCACTTGAGAAAGCAGCAAGGATGCAGTGAGGTTTATGTTTCCTGGTGTCAACCTGTATTATTTCAGTGGACATTGTAATGAGGATGCATCTTGCTGCCTTTCCAATGAAGCAAGTTTTAATCAGTAATAGGTGAAAAACCATTCCTACAAAGGTGTTAATCAGAGACTTGGCTTTGAGGACACTTTTCAGAGAGCAAATGTGTTAGCATAAAAATAAAGCCATAAAATGGAGAGCTGATTAATCACTCAATTGGATTTCTCTGCCTGCATAATTTTTTTTCTCTGCAACCCCATGCTAAATTGTGCTTCCTGTTTTTTATAAAATGACTTAATCAAATCTGACTCTGATTGCATCAGAGAAGGCCAGGTACCCTACACTATAAGAGGTGGTTTGAAATTTTGACTTGTCTACTTAAAGATCACCAAAATTTGATCACAAGGTCAATTACGTCCCCGGGTGGGATTGAACCACCAACCTTTCGGTTAACAGCCGATTGCGCCACAGAGACAGCTTGCAAAAGCATGTACTGACAAAGGCTAAAAAGCATTCATCTAGAAAGTTTCCTAGAAAAAGGTTAAAAAGGCAATATTCTGGAGAGTTTTGCAAGATTTTTCTTCCATTGACCAACGAAGAAACACATTGGTACTTTCACATGATGAGTGAGTACTTCAGGATCTCTGACACTTACATGAGCAGCAGAGTGGCGCAGCGGAAGCGTGCTGGGCCCATAACCCAGAGGTCGATGGATCGAAACCATCCTCTGCTATGTGCACTAATTTTTTTGTTAATTAAATTCTTCCAAAACTGGAATTGATATTTTGACTCTTTTATTTTTACTTAAAGTACAATAACTTTTAACATTTTAATTTGTTTTAATAGTATATTGACAGCATTGTTTTCTTTCAGAAATCCACTTAATTTTCTTTACCCTATTACTGAAATGGTAATTGACAAAAACAAGCTACATTGTCACCAGAAGAGCAATGCAAAATGTACAATTGATATTTCAAAATCATCTTTCCATCTTGAATTTCAATGATGCATTGGGGCAACGATTTTGTGAGAAACATCTTCACCCTTAAAGAAAGATTTTCTTAACTTCTTACCTGTGTGCTGATTAGATATCACCTGGTTTTCACATTAAACAGATTCCCACTTGAGAAAGCAGCAAGGATGCAGTGAGGTTTATGTTTCCTGGTGTCAACCTGTATTATTTCAGTGGACATTGTAATGAGGATGCATCTTGCTGCCTTTCCAATGAAGCAAGTTTTAATCAGTAATAGGTGAAAAACCATTCCTACAAAGGTGTTAATCAGAGACTTGGCTTTGTGGACACTTTTCAGAGAGCAAATGTGTTAGCATAAAAATAAAGCCATAAAATGGAGAGCTGATTAATCACTCAATTGGATTTCTCTGCCTTCATAATTTTTTTTCTCTGCAACCCCATGCTAAATTGTGCTTCCTGTTTTTTATAAAATGACTTAATCAAATCTGATTGCATCAGAGAAGGCCAGGTACCCTACACTATAAGAGGTGGTTTGAAATTTTGACTTGTCTACTTAAAGATCACCAAAATTTGATCACAAGGTCAATTACGTCCCCGGGTGGGATTGAACCACCAACCTTTCGGTTAACAGCCGAATGCGCTAACCGATTGCGCCACGGAGACAGCTTGCAAAAGCATGTACTGACAAAGGCTAAAAAGCATTCATCTAGAAAGTTTCCTAGAAAAAGGTTAAAAAGGCAATAATCTTGAGAGTTTTGCAAGATTTTTCATCCATTGACCAACGAAGAAACACATTGGTACTTTCACATGATGAGTGAGTACTTCAGGATCTCTGACACTTACATGAGCAGCAGAGTGGTGCAGCGGAAGCGTGCTGGGCCCATAACCCAGAGGTCGGTGGATCGAAACCATCCTCTGCTATGTGCACTTATTTTTTTGTTAATTAAATTCTTCCAAAACTGGAATTGATATTTTGACTCTTTTATTTTTACTTAAAGTACAATAACTTTTAACATTTTAATTTGTTTTAATAGTATATTGACAGCATTGTTTTCTTTCAGAAATCCACTTAATTTTCTTTACCCTATTACTGAAATGGTAATTGACAAAAACAAGCTACATTGTCACCAGAAGAGCAATGCAAAATGTACAATTGATATTTCAAAATCATCTTTCCATCTTGAATTTCAATGATGCATTGGAGTCAACGATTTTGTGAGAAACATCTTCACCCTTAAAGAAAGATTTTCTTAACTTCTTACCTGTGTGCTGATTAGATATCACCTGGTTTTCACATTAAACAGATTCCCACTTGAGAAAGCAGCAAGGATGCAGTGAGGTTTATGTTTCCTGGTGTCAACCTGTATTATTTCAGTGGACATTCTAATGAGGATGCATCTTGCTGCCTTTCCAATGAAGCAAGTTTTAATCAGTAATAGGTGAAAACCATTCCTACAAAGGTGTTAATCAGAGACTTGGCTTTGTGGACACTTTTCAGAGAGCAAATGTGTTATCATAAAAATAAAGCCATAAAATGGAGAGCTGATTAATCACTCAATTGGATTTCTCTGCCTGCATAATTTTTTTTCTCTGCAACCCCATGCTAAATTGTGCTTCCTGTTTTTATAAAATGACTTAATCAAATCTGACTCTGATTGCATCAGAGAAGGCCAGGTACCCTACACTATAAGAGGTGGTTTGAAATGTTGACTTGTCTACTTAAAGATCACCAAAATTTGATCACAAGGTCAATTACGTCCCCGGGTGGGATTGAACCACCAACCTTTCGGTTAACAGCCGATTGCGCCACAGAGACAGCTTGCAAAAGCATGTACTGACAAAGGCTAAAAAGCATTCATCTAGAAAGTTTCCTAGAAAAAGGTTAAAAAGGCAATATTCTGGAGAGTTTTGCAAGATTTTTCTTCCATTGACCAACGAAGAAACACATTGGTACTTTCACATGATGAGTGAGTACTTCAGGATCTCTGACACTTACATGAGCAGCAGAGTGGCGCAGCGGAAGCGTGCTGGGCCCATAACCCAGAGGTCGATGGATCGAAACCATCCTCTGCTATGTGCACTAATTTTTTTGTTAATTAAATTCTTCCAAAACTGGAATTGATATTTTGACTCTTTTATTTTTACTTAAAGTACAATAACTTTTAACATTTTAATTTGTTTTAATAGTATATTGACAGCATTGTTTTCTTTCAGAAATCCACTTAATTTTCTTTACCCTATTACTGAAATGGTAATTGACAAAAACAAGCTACATTGTCACCAGAAGAGCAATGCAAAATGTACAATTGATATTTCAAAATCATCTTTCCATCTTGAATTTCAATGATGCATTGGGGCAACGATTTTGTGAGAAACATCTTCACCCTTAAAGAAAGATTTTCTTAACTTCTTACCTGTGTGCTGATTAGATATCACCTGGTTTTCACATTAAACAGATTCCCACTTGAGAAAGCAGCAAGGATGCAGTGAGGTTTATGTTTCCTGGTGTCAACCTGTATTATTTCAGTGGACATTCTAATGAGGATGCATCTTGCTGCCTTTCCAATGAAGCAAGTTTTAATTAGTAATAGGTGAAAAACCATTCCTACAAAGGTGTTAATCAGAGACTTGGCTTTGTGGACACTTTTCAGAGAGCAAATGTGTTAGCATAAAAATAAAGCCATAAAATGGAGAGCTGATTAATCACTCAATTGGATTTCTCTGCCTGCATCATTTTTTTTCTCTGCAACCCCATGCTAAATTGTGCTTCCTGTTTTTTATAAAATGACTTAATCAAATCTGACTCTGATTGCATCAGAGAAGGCCAGGTACCCTACACTATAAGAGGTGGTTTGAAATTTTGACTTGTCTACTTAAAGATCACCAAAATTTGATCACAAGGTCAATTACGTCCCCGGGTGGGATTGAACCACCAACCTTTCGGTTAACAGCCGAATGCGCTAACCAATTGCGCCACAGAGACAGCTTGCAAAAGCATGTACTGACAAAGGCTAAAAAGCATTCATCTAGAAAGTTTCCTAGAAAAAGGTTAAAAAGGCAATAATCTGAAGAGTTTTGCAAGATTTTTCTTCCATTGACCAACGAAGAAACACATTGGTACTTTCACATGATGAGTGAGTACTTCAGGATCTCTGACACTTACATGAGCAGCAGAGTGGCGCAGCGGAAGCGTGCTGGGCCCATAACCCAGAGGTCGGTGGATCGAAACCATCCTCTGCTATGTGCACTTATTTTTTTGTTAATTAAATTCTTCCAAAACTGGAATTGATATTTTGACTCTTTTATTTTTTCTTAAAGTACAATAACTTTTAACATTTTAATTTGTTTTAATAGTATATTGACAGCATTGTTTTCTTTCAGAAATCCACTTAATTTTCTTTAACGTATTACTGAAATGGTAATTGACAAAAACAAGCTACATTGTCACCAGAAGAGCAATGCAAAATGTACAATTGATATTTCAAAATCATCTTTCCATCTTGAATTTCAATGATGCATTGGGGCAACGATTTTGTGAGAAACATCTTCACCCTTAAAGAAAGATTTTCTTAACTTCTTACCTGTGTGCTGATTAGATATCACCTGGTTTTCACATTAAACAGATTCCAACTTGAGAAAGCAGCAAGGATGCAGTGAGGTTTATGTTTCCTGGTGTCAACCTGTATTATTTCAGTGGACATTGTAATGAGGATGCATCTTGCTGCCTTTCCAATGAAGCAAGTTTTAATCAGTAATAGGTGAAAAACCATTCCTACAAAGGTGTTAATCAGAGACTTGGCTTTGTGGACACTTTTCAGAGAGCAAATGTGTTAGCATAAAAATAAAGCCATAAAATGGAGAGCTGATTAATCACTCAATTGGATTTCTCTGCCTGCATAATTTTTTTTCTCTGCAACCCCATGCTAAATTGTGCTTCCTGTTTTTTATAAAATGACTTAATCAAATCTGACTGCATCAGAGAAGGCCAGGTACCCTACACTATAAGAGGTGGTTTGAAATTTTGACTTGTCTACTTAAAGATCACCAAAATTTGATCACAAGGTCAATTACGTCCCCGGGTGGGATTGAACCACCAACCTTTCGGTTAACAGCCGAATGCGCTAACTGATTTCGCCACAGAGACACTTGCAAAAGCATGTACTGACAAAGGCTAAAAAGCATTCATCTAGAAAGTTTCCTAGAAAAAGGTTAAAAAGGCAATAATCTGGAGAGTTTTGCAAGATTTTTCTTCCATTGACCAACGAAGAAACACATTGGTACTTTCACATGATGAGTGAGTACTTCAGGATCTCTGACACTTACATGAGCAGCAGAGTGGCGCAGCGGAAGCGTGCTGGGCCCATAACCCAGAGGTCGGTGGATCGAAACCATCCTCTGCTATGTGCACTTGTTTTTTTGTTAATTAAATTCTTCCAAAACTGGAATTGATATTTTGACTCTTTTATTTTTACTTAAAGTACAATAACTTTTAACATTTTAATTTGTTTTAATAGTATATTGACAGCATTGTTTTCTTTCAGAAATCCACTTAATTTTCTTTACCCTATTACTGAAATGGTAATTGACAAAAACAAGCTACATTGTCACCAGAAGAGCAATGCAAAATGTACAATTGATATTTCAAAATCATCTTTCCAGCTTGAATTTCAATGATGCATTGGGGCAACGATTTTGTGAGAAACATCTTCACCCTTAAAGAAAGATTTTCTTAACTTCTTACCTGTGTGCTGATTAGATATCACCTGGTTTTCACATTAAACAGATTCCCACTTGAGAAAGCAGCAAGGATGCAGTGAGGTTTATGTTTCCTGGTGTCAACCTGTATTATTTCAGTGGACATTGTAATGAGGATGCATCTTGCTGCCTTTCCAATGAAGCAAGTTTTAATCAGTAATAGGTGAAAAACCATTCCTACAAAGGTGTTAATCAGAGACTTGGCTTTGTGGACACTTTTCAGAGAGCAAATGTGTTAGCATAAAAATAAAGCCATAAAATGGAGAGCTGATTAATCACTCATTTGGATTTCTCTGCCTGCATAATTTTTTTTCTCTGCAACCCCATGCTAAATTGTGCTTCCTGTTTTTTATAAAATGACTTAATCAAATCTGACTCTGATTGCATCAGAGAAGGCCAGGTACCCTACACTATAAGAGGTGGTTTGAAATTTTGACTTGTCTACTTAAAGATCACCAAAATTTGATCACAAGGTCAATTACGTCCTCGGGTGGGATTGAACCACCAACCTTTCGGTTAACAGCCGAATGCTCTCACTGATTGCACCACAGAGACAGCTTGCAAAAGCATGTATTGACAAAGGCTAAAAAGCATTCATCTAGAAAGTTTCCTAGAAAAAGGTTAAAAAGGCAATAATCTGGAGAGTTTTGCAAGATTTTTCTTCCATTGACCAACGAAGAAACACATTGGTACTTTCACATGATGAGTGAGTACTTCAGGATCTCTGACACTTACATGAGCAGCAGAGTGGCGCAGCGGAAGTGTGCTGGGCACATAACCCAGAGGTCGGTGGATCGAAACCATCCTCTGCTATGTGCACTTATTTTTTTGTTAATTAAATTCTGCCAAAACTGGAATTAATATTTTGACTCTTTTATTTTTACTTAAAGTACAATAACTTTTAACATTTTAATTTGTTTTAATAGTATATTGACAGCATTGTTTTCTTTCAGAAATCCACTTAATTTTCTTTACCCTATTACTGAAATGGTAATTGACAAAAACAAGCTACATTGTCACCAGAAGAGCAATGCAAAATGTACAATTGATATTTCAAAATCATCTTTCCAGCTTGAATTTCAATGATGCATTGGGGCAACGATTTTGTGAGAAACATCTTCACCCTTAAAGAAAGATTTTCTTAACTTCTTACCTGTGTGCTGATTAGATATCACCTGGTTTTCACATTAAACAGATTCCCACTTGAGAAAGCAGCAAGGATGCAGTGAGGTTTATGTTTCCTGGTGTCAACCTGTATTGCTTCAGTGGACATTGTAATGAGGATGCATCTTGCTGCCTTTCCAATGAAGCAAGTTTTAATCAGTAATAGGTGAAAAAACATTCCTACAAAGGTGTTAATCAGAGACTTGGCTTTGTGGACACTTTTCAGAGAGCAAATGTGTTAGCATAAAAATAAAGCCATAAAATGGAGAGCTGATTAATCACTCAATTGGATTTCTCTGCCTGCATAATTTTTTTTCTCTGCAACCCCAATGCTAAATTGTGCTTCCTGTTTTTTATAAAATGACTTAATCAAATCTGACTCTGATTGCATCAGAGAAGGCCAGGTACCCTACACTATAAGAGGTGGTTTGAAATTTTGACTTGTCTACTTAAAGATCACTAAAATTTGATCACAAGGTCAATTACGTCCCCGGGTGGGATTGAACCACCAACCTTTCGGTTAACAGCCGAATGCGCTAACCGATTGCGCCACAGAGACAGCTTGCAAAAGCATGTACTGACAAAGGCTAAAAAGCATTCATCTAGAAAGTTTCCTAGAAAAAGGTTAAAAAGGCAATAATCTGGAGAGTTTTGCAAGATTTTTCTTCCATTGACCAACGAAGAAACACATTGGTACTTTCACATGATGAGTGAGTACTTCAGGATCTCTGACACTTACATGAGCAGCAGAGTGGCGCAGCGGGAGCGTGCTGGGCCCATAACCCAGAGGTCGGTGGATCGAAACCATCCTCTGCTATGTGCACTTATTTTTTTGTTAATTAAATTCTTCCAAAACTGGAATTGATATTTTGACTCTTTTATTTTTACTTAAAGTACAATAACTTTTAACATTTTAATTTGTTTTAATAGTATATTGACAGCATTGTATTCTTTCAGAAATCCACTTAATTTTCTTTACCCTATTACTGAAATGGTAATTGACAAAAACAAGCTACATTGTCACCAGAAGAGCAATGCAAAATGTACAATTGATATTTCAAAATCATCTTTCCAGCTTGAATTTCAATGATGCATTGGGGCAACGATTTTGTGAGAAACATCTTCACCCTTAAAGAAAGATTTTCTTAACTTCTTACCTGTGTGCTGATTAGATATCACCTGGTTTTCACATTAAACAGATTCCCACTTGAGAAAGCAGCAAGGATGCAGTGAGGTTTATGTTTCCTGGTGTCAACCTGTATTATTTCAGTGGACATTGTAATGAGGATGCATCTTGCTGCCTTTCCAATGAAGCAAGTTTTAATCAGTAATAGGTGAAAAAACATTCCTACAAAGGCGTTAATCAGAGACTTGGCTTTGTGGACACTTTTCAGAGAGCAAATGTGTTAGCATAAAAATAAAGCCATAAAATGGAGAGCTGATTAATCACTCAATTGGATTTCTCTGCCTGCATAATTTTTTTTCTCTGCAACCCCATGCTAAATTGTGCTTCCTGTTTTTTATAAAATGACTTAATCAAATCTGACTCTGATTGCATCAGAGAGGGCCAGGTACCCTACACTATAAGAGGTGGTTTGAAATTTTGACTTGTCTACTTAAAGATCACCAAAATTTGATCACAAGGTCAATTACGTCCCCGGGTGGGATTGAACCACCAACCTTTCAGTTAACAGCCAAATGCGCTAACCGATTGCGCCACAGAGACAGCTTGCAAAAGCATGTACTGACAAAGGCTAAAAAGCATTCATCTAGAAAGTTTCCTAGAAAAAGGTTAAAAAGGCAATAATCTGGAGAGTTTTGCAAGATTTTTCTTCCATTGACCAACGAAGAAACACATTGGTACTTTCACATGATGAGTGAGTACTTCAGGATCTCTGACACTTACATGAGCAGCAGAGTGGCGCAGCGGAAGCGTGCTGGGCCCATAACCCAGAGGTCGGTGGATCGAAACCATCCTCTGCTATGTGCACTTATTTTTTTGTTAATTAAATTCTTCCAAAACTGGAATTGATATTTTGACTCTTTTATTTTTACTTAAAGTACAATAACTTTTAACATTTTAATTTGTTTTAATAGTATATTGACAGCATTGTTTTCTTTCAGAAATCCACTTAATTTTCTTTACCCTATTACTGAAATGGTAATTGACAAAAACAAGCTACATTGTCACCAGAAGAGCAATGCAAAATGTACAATTGATATTTCAAAATCATCTTTCCATCTTGAATTTCAATGATGCATTGGGGCAACGATTTTGTGAGAAACATTTTCACCCTTAAAGAAAGATTTTCTTAACTTCTTACCTGTGTGCTGATTAGATATCACCTGGTTTTCACATTAAACAGATTCCCACTTGAGAAAGCAGCAAGGATGCAGTGAGGTTTATGTTTCCTGGTGTCAACCTGTATTATTTCAGTGGACATTGAAATGAGGATGCATCTTGCTGCCTTTCCAATGAAGCAAGTTTTAATCAGTAATAGGTGAAAAACCATTCCTACAAAGGTGTTAATCAGAGACTTGGCTTTGTGGACACTTTTCAGAGAGCAAATGTGTTAGCATAAAAATAAAGCCATAAAATGGAGAGCTGATTAATCACTCAATTGGATTTCTCTGCCTGCATAATTTTTTTTCTCTGCAACCCCATGCTAAATTGTGCTTCCTGTTTTTTATAAAATGACTTAATCAAATCTGACTGCATCAGAGAAGGCCAGGTACCCTACACTATAAGAGGTGGTTTGAAATTTTGACTTGTCTACTTAAAGATCACCAAAATTTGATCACAAGGTCAATTACGTCCCCGGGTGGGATTGAACCACCAACCTTTTGGTTAACAGCCGAATGCGCTAACCGATTGCGCCACAGAGACAGCTTGCAAAAGCATGTACTGACAAAGGCTAAAAAGCATTCATCTAGAAAGTTTCCTAGAAAAAGGTTAAAAAGGCAATAATCTGGAGAGTTTTGCAAGATTTTTCTTCCATTGACCAACGAAGAAACACATTGGTACTTTCACATGATGAGTGAGTACTTCAGGATCTCTGACATTCACATGAGCAGCAGAGTGGCGCAGCGGAAGCGTGCTGGGCCCATAACCCAGAGGTCGGTGGATTGAAACCATCCTCTGCTATGTGCACTTATTTTTTTGTTAATTAAATTCTTCCAAAACTGGAATTGATATTTTGACTCTTTTATTTTTACTTAAAGTACAATAACTTTTAACATTTTAATTTGTTTTAATAGTATATTGACAGCATTGTTTTCTTTCAGAAATCCACTTAATTTTCTTTACCCTATTACTGAAATGGTAATTGACAAAAACAAGCTACATTGTCACCAGAAGAGCAATGCAAAATGTACAATTGATATTTCAAAATCATCTTTCCATCTTGAATTTCAATGATGCATTGGGGCAACGATTTTGTGAGAAACATCTTCACCCTTAAAGAAAGATTTTCTTAACTTCTTACCTGTGTGCTGATTAGATATCACCTGGTTTTCACATTAAACAGATTCCCACTTGAGAAAGCAGCAAAGATGCAGTGAGGTTTATGTTTCCTGGTGTCAACCTGTATTATTTCAGTGGACATTGTAATGAGGATGCATCTTGCTGCCTTTCCAATGAAGCAAGTTTTAATCAGTAATAGGTGAAAAACCATTCCTACAAAGGTGTTAATCAGAGACTTGGCTTTGTGGACACTTTTCAGAGAGCAAATGTGTTAGCATAAAAATAAAGCCATAAAATGGAGAGCTGATTAATCACTCAATTGGATTTCTCTGCCTGCATAATTTTTTTTCTCTGCAACCCCATGCTAAATTGTGCTTCCTGTTTTTTATAAAATGACTTAATCAAATCTGACTCTGATTGCATCAGAGAAGGCCAGGTACCCTACACTATAAGAGGTGGTTTGAAATTTTGACTTGTCTACTTAAAGATCACCAAAATTTGATCACAAGGTCAATTACGTCCCCGGGTGGGATTGAACCACCAACCTTTCGGTTAACAGCCAAATGCGCTAACCGATTGCGCCACAGAGACAGCTTGCAAAAGCATGTACTGACAAAGGCTAAAAAGCATTCATCTAGAAAGTTTCCAAGAAAAAGGTTAAAAAGGCAATAATCTGGAGAGTTTTGCAAGATTTTTCTTCCATTGACCAACGAAGAAACACATTGGTACTTTCACATGATGAGTGAGTACTTCAGGATCTCTGACACTTACATGAGCAGCAGAGTGGCGCAGCGGAAGCGTGCTGGGCCCATAACCCAGAGGTCGGTGGATCGAAACCATCCTCTGCTATATGCACTTATTTTTTTGTTAATTAAATTCTTCCAAAACTGGAATTGATATTTTGACTCTTTTATTTTTACTTAAAGTACAATAACTTTTAACATTTTAATTTGTTTTAATAGTATATTGACAGCATTGTATTCTTTCAGAAATCCACTTAATTTTCTTTACCCTATTACTGAAATGGTAATTGACAAAAAAGCGCTACATTGTCACCAGAAGAGCAATGCAAAATGTACAATTGATATTTCAAAATCATCTTTCCATCTTGAATTTCAATGATGCATTGGGGCAACGATTTTGTGAGAAACATCTTCACCCTTAAAGAAAGATTTTCTTAACTTCTTACCTGTGTGCTGATTAGATATCACCTGGTTTTCACATTAAACAGATTCCCACTTGAGAAAGCAGCAAGGATGCAGTGAGGTTTATGTTTCCTGGTGTCAACCTGTATTATTTCAGTGGACATTGTAATGAGGATGCATCTTGCTGCCTTTCCAATGAAGCAAGTTTTAATCAGTAATAGGTGAAAAACCATTCCTACAAAGGTGTTAATCAGAGACTTGGCTTTGTGGACACTTTTCAGAGAGCAAATGTGTTAGCATAAAAATAAAGCCATAAAATGGAGAGCTGATTAATCACTCAATTGGATTTCTCTGCCTGCATAATTTTTTTTCTCTGCAACCCCATGCTAAATTGTGCTTCCTGTTTTTTATAAAATGACTTAATCAAATCTGACTCTGATTGCATCAGAGAAGGCCAGGTACCCTACACTATAAGAGGTGGTTTGAAATTTTGACTTGTCTACTTAAAGATCACCAAAATTTGATCACAAGGTCAATTACGTCCCCGGGTGGGATTGAACCACCAACCTTTCGGTTAACAGCTGAATGCGCTAACCGATTGCGCCACAGAGACAGCTTGCAAAAGCATGTACTGACAAAGGCTAAAAAGCATTCATCTAGAAAGTTTCCTAGAAAAAGGTTAAAAAGGCAATAATCTGGAGAGTTTTGCAAGATTTTTCTTCCATTGACCAACGAAGAAACACATTGGTACTTTCACATGATGAGTGAGTACTTCAGGATCTCTGACACTTACATGAGCAGCAGAGTGGCGCAGCGGAAGCGTGCTGGGCCCATAACCCAGAGGTCGGTGGATCGAATCCATCCTCTGCTATGTGCGCTTAATTTTTTGTTAATTAAATTCTTCCAAAACTGGAATTGATATTTTGACTCTTTTATTTTTACTTAAAGTACAATAACTTTTAACATTTTAATTTGTTTTAATAGTATATTGACAGCATTGTTTTCTTTCAGAAATCCACTTAATTTTCTTTACCCTATTACTGAAATGGTAATTGACAAAAACAAGCTACATTGTCACCAGAAGAGCAATGCAAAATGTACAATTGATATTTCAAAATCATCTTTCCATCTTGAATTTCAATGATGCATTGGGGCAACGATTTTGTGAGAAACATCTTCACCCTTAAAGAAAGATTTTCTTAACTTCTTACCTGTGTGCTGATTAGATATCACCTGGTTTTCACATTAAACAGATTCCAACTTGAGAAAGCAGCAAGGATGCAGTGAGGTTTATGTTTCCTGGTGTCAACCTGTATTATTTCAGTGGACATTGTAATGAGGATGCATCTTGCTGCCTTTCCAATGAAGCAAGTTTTAATCAGTAATAGGTGAAAAACCATTCCTACAAAGGTGTTAATCAGAGACTTGGCTTTGTGGACACTTTTCAGAGAGCAAATGTGTTAGCATAAAAATAAAGCCATAAAATGGAGAGCTGATTAATCACTCAATTGGATTTCTCTGCCTGCATAATTTTTTTTCTCTGCAACCCCATGCTAAATTGTGCTTCCTGTTTTTTATAAAATGACTTAATCAAATCTGACTCTGATTGCATCAGAGAAGGCCAGGTACCCTACACTATAAGAGGTGGTTTGAAATTTTGACTTGTCTACTTAAAGATCACCAAAATTTGATCACAAGGTCAATTACGTCCCCGGGTGGGATTGAACCACCAACCTTTCGGTTAACAGCCGAATGCGCTAACTGATTTCGCCACAGAAACACTTGCAAAAGCATGTACTGACAAAGGCTAAAAAGCATTCATCTAGAAAGTTTCCTAGAAAAAGGTTAAAAAGGCAATAATCTGGAGAGTTTTGCAAGATTTTTCTTCCATTGACCAACGAAGAAACACATTGGTACTTTCACATGATGAGTGAGTACTTCAGGATCTCTGACACTTACATGAGCAGCAGAGTGGCGCAGCGGAAGCGTGCTGGGCCCGTAACCCAGAGGTCGGTGGATCGAAACCATCCTCTGCTATGTGCACTTATTTTTTTGTTAATTAAATTCTTCCAAAACTGGAATTGATATTTTGACTCTTTTATTTTTACTTAAAGTACAATAACTTTTAACATTTTAATTTGTTTTAATAGTATATTGACAGCATTGTTTTCTTTCAGAAATCCACTTAATTTTCTTTACCCTATTACTGAAATGGTAATTGACAAAAACAAGCTACATTGTCACCAGAAGAGCAATGCAAAATGTACAATTGATATTTCAAAATCATCTTTCCATCTTGAATTTCAATGATGCATTGGGGCAACGATTTTGTGAGAAACATCTTCACCCTTAAAGAAAGATTTTCTTAACTTCTTACCTGTGTGCTGATTAGATATCACCTGGTTTTCACATTAAACAGATTCCCACTTGAGAAAGCAGCAAGGATGCAGTGAGGTTTATGTTTCCTGGTGTCAACCTGTATTATTTCAGTGGACATTGTAATGAGGATGCATCTTGCTGCCTTTCCAATGAAGCAAGTTTTAATCAGTAATAGGTGAAAAACCATTCCTACAAAGGTGTTAATCAGAGACTTGGCTTTGTGGACACTTTTCAGAGAGCAAATGTGTTAGCATAAAAATAAAGCCATAAAATGGAGAGCTGATTAATCACTCAATTGGATTTCTCTGCCTGCATAATTTTTTTTCTCTGCAACCCCATGCTAAATTGTTCTTCCTGTTTTTTATAAAATGACTTAATCAAATCTGACTCTGATTGCATCAGAGAACAGGTACCCTACACTATAAGAGGTGGTTTGAAATTTTGACTTGTCTACTTAAAGATCACCAAAATTTGATCACAAGGTCAATTACGTCCCCGGGTGGGATTGAACCACCAACCTTTCGGTTAACAGCCGAATGCGCTAACCGATTGCGCCACAGAGACAGCTTGCAAAAGCATGTACTGACAAAGGCTAAAAAGCATTCATCTAGAAAGTTTCCTAGAAAAAGGTTAAAAAGGCAATAATCTGGAGAGTTTTGCAAGATTTTTCTTCCATTGACCAACGAAGAAACACATTGGTACTTTCACATGATGAGTGAGTACTTCAGGATCTCTGACACTTACATGAGCAGCAGAGTGGCGCAGCGGAAGCGTGCTGGGCCCATAACCCAGAGGTCGGTGGATCGAAACCATCCTCTGCTATGTGCACTTATTTTTTTGTTAATTAAATTCTTCCAAAACTGGAATTGATATTTTGACTCTTTTATTTTTACTTAAAGTACAATAACTTTTAACATTTTAATTTGTTTTAATAGTATATTGACAGCATTGTATTCTTTCAGAAATCCACTTAATTTTCTTTACCCTATTACTGAAATGGTAATTGACAAAAACAAGCTACATTGTCACCAGAAGAGCAATGCAAAATGTACAATTGATATTTCAAAATCATCTTTCCATCTTGAATTTCAATGATGCATTGGGGCAACGATTTTGTGAGAAACATCTTCACCCTTAAAGAAAGATTTTCTTAACTTCTTACCTGTGTGCTGATTAGATATCACCTGGTTTTCACATTAAACAGATTCCCACTTGAGAAAGCAGCAAGGATGCAGTGAGGTTTATGTTTCCTGGTGTCAACCTGTATTATTTCAGTGGACATTGTAATGAGGATGCATCTTGCTGCCTTTCCAATGAAGCAAGTTTTAATCAGTAATAGGTGAAAAAACATTCCTACAAAGGCGTTAATCAGAGACTTGGCTTTGTGGACACTTTTCAGAGAGCAAATGTGTTAGCATAAAAATAAAGCCATAAAATGGAGAGCTGATTAATCACTCAATTGGATTTCTCTGCCTGCATAATTTTTTTTCTCTGCAACCCCATGCTAAATTGTGCTTCCTGTTTTTTATAAAATGACTTAATCAAATCTGACTCTGATTGCATCAGAGAGGGCCAGGTACCCTACACTATAAGAGGTGGTTTGAAATTTTGACTTGTCTACTTAAAGATCACCAAAATTTGATCACAAGGTCAATTACGTCCCCGGGTGGGATTGAACCACCAACCTTTCAGTTAACAGCCAAATGCGCTAACCGATTGCGCCACAGAGACAGCTTGCAAAAGCATGTACTGACAAAGGCTAAAAAGCATTCATCTAGAAAGTTTCCTAGAAAAAGGTTAAAAAGGCAATAATCTGGAGAGTTTTGCAAGATTTTTCTTCCATTGACCAACGAAGAAACACATTGGTACTTTCACATGATGAGTGAGTACTTCAGGATCTCTGACACTTACATGAGCAGCAGAGTGGCGCAGCGGAAGCGTGCTGGGCCCATAACCCAGAGGTCGGTGGATCGAAACCATCCTCTGCTATGTGCACTTATTTTTTTGTTAATTAAATTCTTCCAAAACTGGAATTGATATTTTGACTCTTTTATTTTTACTTAAAGTACAATAACTTTTAACATTTTAATTTGTTTTAATAGTATATTGACAGCATTGTTTTCTTTCAGAAATCCACTTAATTTTCTTTACCCTATTACTGAAATGGTAATTGACAAAAACAAGCTACATTGTCACCAGAAGAGCAATGCAAAATGTACAATTGATATTTCAAAATCATCTTTCCATCTTGAATTTCAATGATGCATTGGGGCAACGATTTTGTGAGAAACATTTTCACCCTTAAAGAAAGATTTTCTTAACTTCTTACCTGTGTGCTGATTAGATATCACCTGGTTTTCACATTAAACAGATTCCCACTTGAGAAAGCAGCAAGGATGCAGTGAGGTTTATGTTTCCTGGTGTCAACCTGTATTATTTCAGTGGACATTGAAATGAGGATGCATCTTGCTGCCTTTCCAATGAAGCAAGTTTTAATCAGTAATAGGTGAAAAACCATTCCTACAAAGGTGTTAATCAGAGACTTGGCTTTGTGGACACTTTTCAGAGAGCAAATGTGTTAGCATAAAAATAAAGCCATAAAATGGAGAGCTGATTAATCACTCAATTGGATTTCTCTGCCTGCATAATTTTTTTTCTCTGCAACCCCATGCTAAATTGTGCTTCCTGTTTTTTATAAAATGACTTAATCAAATCTGACTCTGATTGCATCAGAGAAGGCCAGGTACCCTACACTATAAGAGGTGGTTTGAAATTTTGACTTGTCTACTTAAAGATCACCAAAATTTGATCACAAGGTCAATTACGTCCCCGGGTGGGATTGAACCACCAACCTTTTGGTCAACAGCCGAATGCGCTAACCGATTGCGCCACAGAGACAGCTTGCAAAAGCATGTACTGACAAAGGCTAAAAAGCATTCATCTAGAAAGTTTCCTAGAAAAAGGTTAAAAAGGCAATAATCTGGAGAGTTTTGCAAGATTTTTCTTCCATTGACCAACGAAGAAACACATTGGTACTTTCACATGATGAGTGAGTACTTCAGGATCTCTGACATTCACATGAGCAGCAGAGTGGCGCAGCGGAAGCGTGCTGGGCCCATAACCCAGAGGTCGGTGGATCGAAACCATCCTCTGCTATGTGCACTTATTTTTTTGTTAATTAAATTCTTCCAAAACTGGAATTGATATTTTGACTCTTTTATTTTTACTTAAAGTACAATAACTTTTAACATTTTAATTTGTTTTAATAGTATATTGACAGCATTGTTTTCTTTCAGAAATCCACTTAATTTTCTTTACCCTATTACTGAAATGGTAATTTACAAAAACAAGCTACATTGTCACCAGAAGAGCAATGCAAAATGTACAATTGATATTTCAAAATCATCTTTCCATCTTGAATTTCAATGATGCATTGGGGCAACGATTTTGTGAGAAACATCTTCACCCTTAAAGAAAGATTTTATTAACTTCTTACCTGTGTGCTGATTAGATATCACCTGGTTTTCACATTAAACAGATTCCCACTTGAGAAAGCAGCAAGGATGCAGTGAGGTTTATGTTTCCTGGTGTCAACCTGTATTATTTCAGTGGACATTGTAATGAGGATGCATCTTGCTGCCTTTCCAATGAAGCTAGTTTTAATCAGTAATAGGTGAAAAACCATTCCAACAAAGGTGTTAATCAGAGACTTGGCTTTGTGGACACTTTTCAGAGAGCAAATGTGTTAGCATAAAAATAAAGCCATAAAATGGAGAGCTGATTAATCACTCAATTGGATTTCTCTGCCTGCATAATTTTTTTTCTCTGCAACCCCAATGCTAAATTGTGCTTCCTGTTTTTTATAAAATGACTTAATCAAATATGACTCTGATTGCATCAGAGAAGGCCAGGTACCCTACACCATAAAAGGTGGTTTGAAATTTTGACTTGTCTACTTAAAGATCACCAAAATTTGATCACAAGGTCAATTACGTCCCTGGGTGGGATTGAACCACCAACCTTTCGGTTAACAGCCGAATGCGCTAACCGATTGCACCACAGAGACAGCTTGCAAAAGCATCTACTGACAAAGGCTAAAAAGCATTCATCTAGAAAGTTTCCTAGAAAAAGGTTAAAAAGGCAATAATCTGGAGAGTTTTGCAAGATTTTTCTTCCATTGACCAACGAAGAAACACATTGGTACTTTCACATGATGAGTGAGTACTTCAGGATCTCTGACACTTATGTGAGCAGCAGAGTGGCGCAGCGGAAGCGTGCTGGGCCCATAACCCAGAGGTCGGTGTATCGAAACCATCCTTTGATATGTGCACTTATTTTTTTGTTAATTAAATTCTTCCAAAACTGGAATTGATATTTTGACTCTTTTATTTTTACTTAAAGTACAATAACTTTTAACATTTTAATTTGTTTTAATAGTATATTGACAGCATTGTTTTCTTTCAGAAATCCACTTAATTTTCTTTACCCTATTACTGAAATGGTAATTGACAAAAACAAGCTACATTGTCACCAGAAGAGCAATGCAAAATGTACAATTGATATTTCAAAATCATCTTTCCATCTTGAATTTCAATGATGCATTGGGGCAACGATTTTGTGAGAAACATCTTCACCCTTAAAGAAAGATTTTCTTAACTTCTTACCTGTGTGCTGATTAGATATCACCTGGTTTTCACATTAAACAGATTCCCACTTGAGAAAGCAGCAAAGATGCAGTGAGGTTTATGTTTCCTGGTGTCAACCTGTATTATTTCAGTGGACATTGTAATGAGGATGCATCTTGCTGCCTTTCCAATGAAGCAAGTTTTAATCAGTAATAGGTGAAAAACCATTCCTACAAAGGTGTTAATCAGAGACTTGGCTTTGTGGACACTTTTCAGAGAGCAAATGTGTTAGCATAAAAATAAAGCCATAAAATGGAGAGCTGATTAATCACTCAATTGGATTTCTCTGCCTGCATAATTTTTTTTCTCTGCAACCCCATGCTAAATTGTGCTTCCTGTTTTTTATAAAATGACTTAATCAAATCTGACTCTGATTGCATCAGAGAAGGCCAGGTACCCTACACTATAAGAGGTGGTTTGAAATTTTGACTTGTCTACTTAAAGATCACCAAAATTTGATCACAAGGTCAATTACGTCCCCGGGTGGGATTGAACCACCAACCTTTCGGTTAACAGCCAAATGCGCTAACCGATTGCGCCACAGAGACAGCTTGCAAAAGCATGTACTGACAAAGGCTAAAAAGCATTCATCTAGAAAGTTTCCAAGAAAAAGGTTAAAAAGGCAATAATCTGGAGAGTTTTGCAAGATTTTTCTTCCATTGACCAACGAAGAAACACATTGGTACTTTCACATGATGAGTGAGTACTTCAGGATCTCTGACACTTACATGAGCAGCAGAGTGGCGCAGCGGAAGCGTGCTGGGCCCATAACCCAGAGGTCGGTGGATCGAAACCATCCTCTGCTATATGCACTTATTTTTTTGTTAATTAAATTCTTCCAAAACTGGAATTGATATTTTGACTCTTTTATTTTTACTTAAAGTACAATAACTTTTAACATTTTAATTTGTTTTAATAGTATATTGACAGCATTGTATTCTTTCAGAAATCCACTTAATTTTCTTTACCCTATTACTGAAATGGTAATTGACAAAAAAGCGCTACATTGTCACCAGAAGAGCAATGCAAAATGTACAATTGATATTTCAAAATCATCTTTCCATCTTGAATTTCAATGATGCATTGGGGCAACGATTTTGTGAGAAACATCTTCACCCTTAAAGAAAGATTTTCTTAACTTCTTACCTGTGTGCTGATTAGATATCACCTGGTTTTCACATTAAACAGATTCCCACTTGAGAAAGCAGCAAGGATGCAGTGAGGTTTATGTTTCCTGGTGTCAACCTGTATTATTTCAGTGGACATTGTAATGAGGATGCATCTTGCTGCCTTTCCAATGAAGCAAGTTTTAATCAGTAATAGGTGAAAAACCATTCCTACAAAGGTGTTAATCAGAGACTTGGCTTTGTGGACACTTTTCAGAGAGCAAATGTGTTAGCATAAAAATAAAGCCATAAAATGGAGAGCTGATTAATCACTCAATTGGATTTCTCTGCCTGCATAATTTTTTTTCTCTGCAACCCCATGCTAAATTGTGCTTCCTGTTTTTTATAAAATGACTTAATCAAATCTGACTCTGATTGCATCAGAGAAGGCCAGGTACCCTACACTATAAGAGGTGGTTTGAAATTTTGACTTGTCTACTTAAAGATCACCAAAATTTGATCACAAGGTCAATTACGTCCCCGGGTGGGATTGAACCACCAACCTTTCGGTTAACAGCTGAATGCGCTAACCGATTGCGCCACAGAGACAGCTTGCAAAAGCATGTACTGACAAAGGCTAAAAAGCATTCATCTAGAAAGTTTCCTAGAAAAAGGTTAAAAAGGCAATAATCTGGAGAGTTTTGCAAGATTTTTCTTCCATTGACCAACGAAGAAACACATTGGTACTTTCACATGATGAGTGAGTACTTCAGGATCTCTGACACTTACATGAGCAGCAGAGTGGCGCAGCGGAAGCGTGCTGGGCCCATAACCCAGAGGTCGGTGGATCGAATCCATCCTCTGCTATGTGCGCTTAATTTTTTGTTAATTAAATTCTTCCAAAACTGGAATTGATATTTTGACTCTTTTATTTTTACTTAAAGTACAATAACTTTTAACATTTTAATTTGTTTTAATAGTATATTGACAGCATTGTTTTCTTTCAGAAATCCACTTAATTTTCTTTACCCTATTACTGAAATGGTAATTGACAAAAACAAGCTACATTGTCACCAGAAGAGCAATGCAAAATGTACAATTGATATTTCAAAATCATCTTTCCATCTTGAATTTCAATGATGCATTGGGGCAACGATTTTGTGAGAAACATCTTCACCCTTAAAGAAAGATTTTCTTAACTTCTTACCTGTGTGCTGATTAGATATCACCTGGTTTTCACATTAAACAGATTCCAACTTGAGAAAGCAGCAAGGATGCAGTGAGGTTTATGTTTCCTGGTGTCAACCTGTATTATTTCAGTGGACATTGTAATGAGGATGCATCTTGCTGCCTTTCCAATGAAGCAAGTTTTAATCAGTAATAGGTGAAAAACCATTCCTACAAAGGTGTTAATCAGAGACTTGGCTTTGTGGACACTTTTCAGAGAGCAAATGTGTTAGCATAAAAATAAAGCCATAAAATGGAGAGCTGATTAATCACTCAATTGGATTTCTCTGCCTGCATAAATTTTTTTCTCTGCAACCCCATGCTAAATTGTGCTTCCTGTTTTTTATAAAATGACTTAATCAAATCTGACTCTGATTGCATCAGAGAAGGCCAGGTACCCTACACTATAAGAGGTGGTTTGAAATTTTGACTTGTCTACTTAAAGATCACCAAAATTTGATCACAAGGTCAATTACATCCCCGGGTGGGATTGAACCACCAACCTTTCGGTTAACAGCCGAATGCGCTAACTGATTTCGCCACAGAGACACTTGCAAAAGCATGTACTGACAAAGGCTAAAAAGCATTCATCTAGAAAGTTTCCTAGAAAAAGGTTAAAAAGGCAATAATCTGGAGAGTTTTGCAAGATTTTTCTTCCATTGACCAACGAAGAAACACATTGGTACTTTCACATGATGAGTGAGTACTTCAGGATCTCTGACACTTACATGAGCAGCAGAGTGGCGCAGCGGAAGCGTGCTGGGCCCATAACCCAGAGGTCGGTGGATCGAAACCATCCTCTGCTATGTGCACTTATTTTTTTGTTAATTAAATTCTTCCAAAACTGGAATTGATATTTTGACTCTTTTATTTTTACTTAAAGTACAATAACTTTTAACATTTTAATTTGTTTTAATAGTATATTGACAGCATTGTTTTCTTTCAGAAATCCACTTAATTTTCTTTACCCTATTACTGAAATGGTAATTGACAAAAACAAGCTACATTGTCACCAGAAGAGCAATGCAAAATGTACAATTGATATTTCAAAATCATCTTTCCATCTTGAATTTCAATGATGCATTGGGGCAACGATTTTGTGAGAAACATCTTCACCCTTAAAGAAAGATTTTCTTAACTTCTTACCTGTGTGCTGATTAGATATCACCTGGTTTTCACATTAAACAGATTCCCACTTGAGAAAGCAGCAAGGATGCAGTGAGGTTTATGTTTCCTGGTGTCAACCTGTATTATTTCAGTGGACATTGTAATGAGGATGCATCTTGCTGCCTTTCCAATGAAGCAAGTTTTAATCAGTAATAGGTGAAAAACCATTCCTACAAAGGTGTTAATCAGAGACTTGGCTTTGTGGACACTTTTCAGAGAGCAAATGTGTTAGCATAAAAATAAAGCCATAAAATGGAGAGCTGATTAATCACTCAATTGGATTTCTCTGCCTGCATAATTTTTTTTCTCTGCAACCCCATGCTAAATTGTTCTTCCTGTTTTTTATAAAATGACTTAATCAAATCTGACTCTGATTGCATCAGAGAAGGCCAGGTACCCTACACTATAAGAGGTGGTTTGAAATTTTGACTTGTCTACTTAAAGATCACCAAAACTTGATCACAAGGTCAATTACGTCCCCGGGTGGGATTGAACCACCAACCTTTCGGTTAACAGCCGAATGCGCTAACCGATTGCGCCACAGAGACAGCTTGCAAAAGCATGTACTGACAAAGGCTAAAAAGCATTCATCTAGAAAGTTTCCTAGAAAAAGGTTAAAAAGGCAATAATCTGGAGAGTTTTGCAAGATTTTTCTTCCATTGACCAACGAAGAAACACATTGGTACTTTCACATGATGAGTGAGTACTTCAGGATCTCTGACACTTACATGAGCAGCAGAGTGGCGCAGCGGAAGCGTGCTGGGCCCATAACCCAGAGGTCGGTGGATCGAAACCATCCTCTGCTATGTGCACTTATTTTTTTGTTAATTAAATTCTTCCAAAACTGGAATTGATATTTTGACTCTTTTATTTTTACTTAAAGTACAATAACTTTTAACATTTTAATTTGTTTTAATAGTATATTGACAGCATTGTTTTCTTTCAGAAATCCACTTAATTTTCTTTACCCTATTACTGAAATGGTAATTGACAAAAACAAGCTACATTGTCACCAGAAGAGCAATGCAAAATGTACAATTGATATTTCAAAATCATCTTTCCATCTTGAATTTCAATGATGCATTGGGGCAACGATTTTGTGAGAAACATCTTCACCCTTAAAGAAAGATTTTCTTAACTTCTTACCTGTGTGCTGATTAGATATCACCTGGTTTTCACATTAAACAGATTCCCACTTGAGAAAGCAGCAAGGATGCAGTGAGGTTTATGTTTCCTGGTGTCAACCTGTATTATTTCAGTGGACATTGTAATGAGGATGCATCTTGCTGCCTTTCCAATGAAGCAAGTTTTAATCAGTAATAGGTGAAAAACCATTCCTACAAAGGTGTTAATCAGAGACTTGGCTTTGTGGACACTTTTCAGAGAGCAAATGTGTTAGCATAAAAATAAAGCCATAAAATGGAGAGCTGATTAATCACTCAATTGGATTTCTCTGCCTGCATAATTTTTTTTCTCTGCAACCCCATGCTAAATTGTGCTTCCTGTTTTTTATAAAATGACTTAATCAAATCTGACTCTGATTGCATCAGAGAAGGCCAGGTACCCTACACTATAAGAGGTGGTTTGAAATTTTGACTTGTCTACTTAAAGATCACCAAAATTTGATCACAAGGTCAATTACGTCCCCGGGTGGGATTGAACCACCAACCTTTCGGTTAACAGCTGAATGCGCTAACCGATTGCGCCACAGAGACAGCTTGCAAAAGCATGTACTGACAAAGGCTAAAAAGCATTCATCTAGAAAGTTTCCTAGAAAAAGGTTAAAAAGGCAATAATCTGGAGAGTTTTGCAAGATTTTTCTTCCATTGACCAACGAAGAAACACATTGGTACTTTCACATGATGAGTGAGTACTTCAGGATCTCTGACACTTACATGAGCAGCAGAGTGGCGCAGCGGAAGCGTGCTGGGCCCATAACCCAGAGGTCGGTGGATCGAATCCATCCTCTGCTATGTGCGCTTAATTTTTTGTTAATTAAATTCTTCCAAAACTGGAATTGATATTTTGACTCTTTTATTTTTACTTAAAGTACAATAACTTTTAACATTTTAATTTGTTTTAATAGTATATTGACAGCATTGTTTTCTTTCAGAAATCCACTTAATTTTCTTTACCCTATTACTGAAATGGTAATTGACAAAAACAAGCTACATTGTCACCAGGAGAGCAATGCAAAATGTACAATTGATATTTCAAAATCATCTTTCCATCTTGAATTTCAATGATGCATTGGGGCAACGATTTTGTGAGAAACATCTTCACCCTTAAAGAAAGATTTTCTTAACTTCTTACCTGTGTGCTGATTAGATATCACCTGGTTTTCACATTAAACAGATTCCAACTTGAGAAAGCAGCAAGGATGCAGTGAGGTTTATGTTTCCTGGTGTCAACCTGTATTATTTCAGTGGACATTGTAATGAGGATGCATCTTGCTGCCTTTCCAATGAAGCAAGTTTTAATCAGTAATAGGTGAAAAACCATTCCTACAAAGGTGTTAATCAGAGACTTGGCTTTGTGGACACTTTTCAGAGAGCAAATGTGTTAGCATAAAAATAAAGCCATAAAATGGAGAGCTGATTAATCACTCAATTGGATTTCTCTGCCTGCATAATTTTTTTCTCTGCAACCCCATGCTAAATTGTGCTTCCTGTTTTTTATAAAATGACTTAATCAAATCTGACTCTGATTGCATCAGAGAAGGCCAGGTACCCTACACTATAAGAGGTGGTTTGAAATTTTGACTTGTCTACTTAAAGATCACCAAAATTTGATCACAATGTCAATTACGTCCCCGGGTGGGATTGAACCACCAACCTTTCGGTTAACAGCCGAATGCGCTAACTGATTTCGCCACAGAGACACTTGCAAAAGCATGTACTGACAAAGGCTAAAAAGCATTCATCTAGAAAATTTCCTAGAAAAAGGTTAAAAAGGCAATAATCTGGAGAGTTTTGCAAGATTTTTCTTCCATTGACCAACGAAGAAACACATTGGTACTTTCACATGATGAGTGAGTACTTCAGGATCTCTGACACTTACATGAGCAGCAGAGTGGCGCAGCGGAAGCGTGCTGGGCCCATAACCCAGAGGTCGGTGGATCGAAACCATCCTCTGCTATGTGCACTTATTTTTTTGTTAATTAAATTCTTCCAAAACTGGAATTGATATTTTGACTCTTTTATTTTTACTTAAAGTACAATAACTTTTAACATTTTAATTTGTTTTAATAGTATATTGACAGCATTGTATTCTTTCAGAAATCCACTTAATTTTCTTTACCCTATTACTGAAATGGTAATTGACAAAAAAGCGCTACATTGTCACCAGAAGAGCAATGCAAAATGTACAATTGATATTTCAAAATCATCTTTCCATCTTGAATTTCAATGATGCATTGGGGCAACGATTTTGTGAGAAACATCTTCACCCTTAAAGAAAGATTTTCTTAACTTCTTACCTGTGTGCTGATTAGATATCACCTGGTTTTCACATTAAACAGATTCCCACTTGAGAAAGCAGCAAGGATGCAGTGAGGTTTATGTTTCCTGGTGTCAACCTGTATTATTTCAGTGGACATTGTAATGAGGATGCATCTTGCTGCCTTTCCAATGAAGCAAGTTTTAATCAGTAATAGGTGAAAAACCATTCCTACAAAGGTGTTAATCAGAGACTTGGCTTTGTGGACACTTTTCAGAGAGCAAATGTGTTAGCATAAAAATAAAGCCATAAAATGGAGAGCTGATTAATCACTCAATTGGATTTCTCTGCCTGCATAATTTTTTTTCTCTGCAACCCCATGCTAAATTGTGCTTCCTGTTTTTTATAAAATGACTTAATCAAATCTGACTCTGATTGCATCAGAGAAGGCCAGGTACCCTACACTATAAGAGGTGGTTTGAAATTTTGACTTGTCTACTTAAAGATCACCAAAATTTGATCACAAGGTCAATTACGTCCCCGGGTGGGATTGAACCACCAACCTTTCGGTTAACAGCTGAATGCGCTAACCGATTGCGCCACAGAGACAGCTTGCAAAAGCATGTACTGACAAAGGCTAAAAAGCATTCATCTAGAAAGTTTCCTAGAAAAAGGTTAAAAAGGCAATAATCTGGAGAGTTTTGCAAGATTTTTCTTCCATTGACCAACGAAGAAACACATTGGTACTTTCACATGATGAGTGAGTACTTCAGGATCTCTGACACTTACATGAGCAGCAGAGTGGCGCAGCGGAAGCGTGCTGGGCCCATAACCCAGAGGTCGGTGGATCGAATCCATCCTCTGCTATGTGCGCTTAATTTTTTGTTAATTAAATTCTTCCAAAACTGGAATTGATATTTTGACTCTTTTATTTTTACTTAAAGTACAATAACTTTTAACATTTTAATTTGTTTTAATAGTATATTGAAAGCATTGTTTTCTTTCAGAAATCCACTTAATTTTCTTTACCCTATTACTGAAATGGTAATTGACAAAAACAAGCTACATTGTCACCAGAAGAGCAATGCAAAATGTACAATTGATATTTCAAAATCATCTTTCCATCTTGAATTTCAATGATGCATTGGGGCAACGATTTTGTGAGAAACATCTTCACCCTTAAAGAAAGATTTTCTTAACTTCTTACCTGTGTGCTGATTAGATATCACCTGGTTTTCACATTAAACAGATTCCAACTTGAGAAAGCAGCAAGGATGCAGTGAGGTTTATGTTTCCTGGTGTCAACCTGTATTATTTCAGTGGACATTGTAATGAGGATGCATCTTGCTGCCTTTCCAATGAAGCAAGTTTTAATCAGTAATAGGTGAAAAACCATTCCTACAAAGGTGTTAATCAGAGACTTGGCTTTGTGGTCACTTTTCAGAGAGCAAATGTGTTAGCATAAAAATAAAGCCATAAAATGGAGAGCTGATTAATCACTCAATTGGATTTCTCTGCCTGCATAATTTTTTTTCTCTGCAACCCCATGCTAAATTGTGCTTCCTGTTTTTTATAAAATGACTTAATCAAATCTGACTCTGATTGCATCAGAGAAGGCCAGGTACCCTACACTATAAGAGGTGGTTTGAAATTTTGACTTGTCTACTTAAAGATCACCAAAATTTGATCACAAGGTCAATTACGTCCCCGGGTGGGATTGAACCACCAACCTTTCGGTTAACAGCCGAATGCGCTAACTGATTTCGCCACAGAGACACTTGCAAAAGCATGTACTGACAAAGGCTAAAAAGCATTCATCTAGAAAGTTTCCTAGAAAAAGGTTAAAAAGGCAATAATCTGGAGAGTTTTGCAAGATTTTTCTTCCATTGACCAACGAAGAAACACATTGGTACTTTCACATGATGAGTGAGTACTTCAGGATCTCTGACACTTACATGAGCAGCAGAGTGGCGCAGCGGAAGCGTGCTGGGCCCATAACCCAGAGGTCGGTGGATTGAAACCATCCTCTGCTATGTGCACTTATTTTTTTGTTAATTAAATTCTTCCAAAACTGGAATTGATATTTTGACTCTTTTATTTTTACTTAAAGTACAATAACTTTTAACATTTTAATTTGTTTTAA